>NC_079495.1:103129394-103487068 GCF_030052815.1 Hevea brasiliensis | reverse complement strand
ACCTTGGCAATTATATAATTTTTTTAAAAAACTAGTACCTCTTCAAGATTTGAAATAATAAGAATTGCATGGATGGATGCATGATGCATCCCACTCATCACACACATAAATACATTTTCTAGGAATTGACTTACCTGCAAGTTCTTTTAGCTTAGACTTCACATTGATGATGCTTATTGCTTAGCCAGGGATCAAATCCTTGGATTTGATTACAAGATATTTATTATTATTATTATTATTATTATTATTACTCGATTCCTATGTGTATAGTCTGCAGTTAACCTTGTTTTATTACTCATTTGCATTATTTTTGTAATCACCCCCTTGATATCAGTGATATGTGCCTTATTCTAATTTATTGGATTACCATATAATGGAGATTTGGATGTAGTGGCACCCATCATTTCATCAAAAATATTTTTTTACATGCCATCAAGTGGGGAAAAAAAAAAACATTTACAGCCACAATGTATAATTGATTAAATAACACAGATGATCTCAATTAGAATTAATTATAATTTATAAAGAAAAAGAAATGAATAATTGAGAATCATCAGCAGCAGCAGTTGAAATTTTAGCAGGACCTTCATGGATGAAGCGGGGCAAATAATAAGATTCAAATCCTCCTTAATCAATCCTGCTCAACTCTCTATTTACCCCTCTTTCTTTTTTGAGTTTTTTTTTTTTTTTTTTCCTCAAAGATATCAGATTCCATTAAGACTCGAACAGGCCGAAAATGTAATACAAGGTCGTCTGGTAATGATAATTACATCTGAAGGATAAATCATGTAAAAACTTTGAAGCAAGAACATGAGTCGCTTGGTTACCTGTTCTTTTAACAGCAAAAAACTGAACATTCTCAAAATTACGAAACATCAAGAAGAATCCCTTGAATAGCAATGGGAAAGGTCTAATTATGAAGAGCATTGACAACAATAGCAGAGTCTCCTTCTATGATAATTTTCTGAAAACCCCATAAAACAGCATTTGGAGCAGTCTCTCTACAAGCAATGCTTTCTAATAAGAGAGGATCAACAATAAAAGGCCATAGGCTGCATCTCCAGTCAATGATTGTCCTTGCATGATCGCGAGCTATCACTGCTACTGCTCCTTTATTGTTCTGTTTATCCACTGCAGCATCGAAGTTATATTTCACCATATCTTCCATTGGAGGAATCCAATTCAAATTCTGCTGTTATTGATGATAAGTGTTACTAGGACCATCTATTGCTACTAAAAGAAAGTCTTATTGGTGTTTTAAAGCATTCGGAATTACTTCTTGCCAAGTCTGTGTTTGCTGATGGAAGTTGAGGGCATTCTTGCACTTCCAAGTATGCCAAAGGAAGAAAGCCATTGATTGAATAAGATATGAGCCATCAGGATGCTTAGCAAGATAAGAACAAACTTCAATCCAAGAATTCATAAGGTTTGAGCTGATCACCGTTGACGAGCGAAGTCTTAGTGGAGAATTGATCCAAATAGCTAAAGCTTGAGGACAAGAGAAAAACAAATGGCACAGGGTTTCTTTCTCACTACAAAAATTGCATTCAGGATTCATATGAGGGATTCACCTATGAAGGAGGTCATTACAAGGAAGTCGTTCCCTTAAAAGGCACCATAGGAACATTTTCAATTTGTTAGGCAATTGAATTTTCCAGAAGCTATTCCAAAAAGAATTATTTCGAACCTGAGAATTAGGGCCAGGACCACCAGAATTCAAGCAATTATCAGAGAGCATTCGTTGCCTAGCTATCGTATAGCCTGGCCTAACGGAACAGAACCCATGGAAATCATAATGCCAGACTCTTTGATCCTCTCTTTGAAACAAGCTGACAGGAACTCCTAAAATTTGTTTGATATAACTTGAGCTGGTCATAAATGAGTATTAGAATAGAGGATGCATGCCGTGAAATGATCAAATTAAATACTATATTAAAATGATTAAATTTTCAAATCAAGATAATTGGTAGTATATTTTAAATAAAAAATTTATTTTAAAATATTTTTTTATATTAAAAAATTTTATACTTTTAAAATTGTAAATGAAAACTCTTTTATTTTCAAAAAAACAAAATCTCCTTAATCAAACTTATATTAGAATAACTTTTTTTTCACTTGCAATCGAAATATTTAATTTTTGCACACTAATATTAAATCAGACATATTTAATAAATTTATAATATTTATGAATCGATAATATATTGATTTAACCAACCCCATAAACGGACCGTAACTTCATTGCAAGGCGTTAATTATTCCGTTGATACTTCTCAACGGAATGTTAATTTTTTTTTTTAATTATTAGCATATTATTTGTCGTGTTATGACATCAATTTTTATTTGAAAAAGTTATTAACATATATTTAGTTAAAATTTATTAGTTAAATTATGAACATCAGCCAAGTGTAAAAGAAAAATTACAAAATTTAAAAGATTTGATTTTTCTTTTTAAATTGCAAATTTGCAGTAACCAATTTTCTTTTAACTGCAAATCAGATACGAAGACAAAATTGTGTTAATTCATCATCTTCAACAAAAATTTTAAGAAGATAAAATTTATTTTTTCTTATATTCCTACAAATTGAAGATCAAGAAAGAGGAACAGAAGAAGAAGATAGGATTCATCATTCATGGTTTGCTCTTACATCTACTCTGCGATCCAAAACAAATACAGATTACAGAGAAGAAGAAGCTTTGGCTATGGCTTACGGTACACAATTTTAAATATTTTTTTATTTAAAAAATTTTCCACTAATTACTATCAATAGAGCTCACAAAAACATGAATCTGATCTAAAAAGCTCAGATTTTGAGGTCTATCTTTCCTCTTCACATACCCTTTTGCTTCCTTCTCTCCGTACACACCATAACCTCTCTTCCCGTTCCGCTTCCACATCTCCACCGCGTAGCTCCTGTGCGCGTAATACGCCTCCGCCGCGCACGCTTTTCCGTCGCCTCCGTACTCCTCACCATCATCCGTTGCCGTTATCGGCTCCAACATTATCGGCAACCTCTCGTAGTGACAACGAGTGGTACCCTCCAGCTCGTCGAGGCGAGAGAGTCCTCTAGCCGTGACGGCGTACAACTCGCCTGTGACGCGGTTGGATCCGGAAGCACCGGGGAGGTTGAGGAGGAATGGGACTCTG
Source organism: Hevea brasiliensis (assembly GCF_030052815.1). Taxonomy (NCBI): domain Eukaryota; kingdom Viridiplantae; phylum Streptophyta; class Magnoliopsida; order Malpighiales; family Euphorbiaceae; genus Hevea; species Hevea brasiliensis. The sequence goes on along the minus strand of NC_079495.1, from coordinate 103,483,923 downwards.
TAGGGACCACAGACGAGAGGATAATTGTCTATGGTTCGGTATGTACCTCTGAAGACAGCGTCTCCGGTTCGCATCAGATCTTGCAAGAGTCCGTGGTTGGAGAAGCCTCTCTTCAAGGTACCGTAAGTGAATATGAGCGTTGATGTTGCAGGCTTGTTCTCTGCTATTTGAAAGCCCATTTGGCTTCTCTCTGAACTGATTATGGGAATGGAAATGGAAGCAGATAGTTTTTGCAGAGAGATCTTTTGTTGAATTTAGGGATGATGACGATGACCCAGCAACGGGATCCTCCATTTATAGCGGCCTTAAGTTGATTTTACCGTACTTATATATTTTTAATTATAACATCACATCTAAATAATAAAATAAATTTTATTTAACTTACAAGGCAATTAATTTTAAATGGATTAATGTTTTATTTGATTTATAAATTAAAAATTATAATTAATAAAAATTATTTAAATAAATTTAATTACTTTTGTTTTTATTTGATTTAATGTCACCAAATATAATTGATTTTTAAGCAAAGAAATTTGTGCAAAATGGGCATATAGGAGATTCTAATTTTGTACATTAATTAAATAAAGCATGATGAAATCTTGGGTTACCCAATTTTCATACTAAAACATGAGAGATTATTGATTGTTTCTAGAGTATTTATTCTCTCACATATATATGAAATATACTATTTATTTTAATTATTTTTTAAAAAAATTTAAATGAGAAAAAACAGGCTATAATATATTATCAATTTTTTTTTTATTATTGTAAAATTTACCGATCACTTATTAAAAGAGACGGTTGGTAAGATTTGAGAGTGTTGAATAAATTTTAGCGACTGAATTAACTTTTGTTGGTTAATTAATTTTAATAATAATTAAAATTTTATAAATATAAAATGAATTATTTCTTATTAAACTAAGAATAGATATTATATATAATTTCCCAAAAAAAATAATGAAGTATGTTGAAAAAGAAGAGATTACAACCCTTTGATCCATTACCTTTTCGTACTTTTTGGCCTAAAATTAAGTAAAATTTTTAAATACCATGATTTATCAATTGGTAAAATATTAAATTTAACCTTTATATTTATAGAAAAAATTAATTTAACTAATTTTTAAGTTTTTATCTAAACTAAATCAAAAGTTTTAATCTTGAAGATCAATTTAGCCTAAAAATTAAATTTCTTAATTTCTTGATTTAAATAAAAAAAGAATTAAGAAGTTTAATTTTTTTAATTTTAGGACTAAACTTATTATTTAAGCTCAAAAATTAAGAAGTTTAATTTCTTATTTTTTTTTTAATTTTTGAGTTAGATCGAGTTTAAATTAAAATTTTTAAATTAAATTGAATAAAAAATTAAAAATAATTAAATTAAATTTTCTCTAATTTAACTTTTAAGCCTTTATAGATTCAAAAAATATCAGTCTTTGTGGTTATTTTGTTTTCCTCATATTATTGTTTCACATTGATATTGGATTGGTATCTTATAATTCAATATTTTATATATATAATTTTTCTAAAAGTCATTTAAATTATAAATCCCACTTGCCATGATTTTAATGCAATGAAGTGTATCTTATAATGTACTTTTATAAGGTAGGTGAGAATAAAATTAGTATTTTTAACAAAACATATATTATATTAGTCGATTATAATGATTTTTATATTAGTAATATTATAATAGCTTTAAAATTATAAATTCTTAAATTTAAATAAAGAAAATAATAAAAAAAAATTATGAACCTTCCTCATTATGTACTATTAACAATAGTGTAATCACACCCTACTGTTAATCAATCTATTAAAAATTAACAAAAATATCACATCAGTTGCCTTAATCCTTAAATTATCCCAAATTAAGCATAAATTAATCTAATTAAAATAAAAATACTTAGTTTATTAACTTTGGGAATATTTTCAATAAGCCGGCACTTTATATTAATATAAAAAATATTTTTAATATAATTTTTTTTTTAATTGATGTTGAGAAATCCTTTAATAATTTAATATATTTTTATTAATAAATTTATAATTTTTTATTTATATTTTACTCACTCATTCCATTTTTTTTCGATATGAGAATTACACACTTTTATATTTCAATATAATAAATAATGAGTAAAGGAAGTTGACGTATGTTAATTCATTAAGTTTGAAGTTATTTAAAAATAATAATTTAGCATGCTATTTAAAATTTAGCATATTTTTTGAAATAAAATATAATTATCAATAATAATAATAAACAATGTTAATAAAAACAATTTTTCTTTTAGGTAAAAAAAATAAATAAAAACAAGATTAAAGAGATGAAAAGTGGGTGGAGATGAATATGTATTGTGATGATAGAAATGTTGATAAGTTGGGCATCTTATGAACATGGTGGGTAGTGGGTCCCCATTCTCTTTTGTATTTATCTTACAATGAGAACTTTTCTTATCTAAATTATTGATCACAATTAGTATGATACTCATAAAATTATCATATTCAAATATGAGTATATTAATATTTTTAAAAATTAAATTTATCTTTGATTAGATTAAAAGTTATTTTTAATTATTTAAATTTATTATAAATTTAATTAAAATTTATTCTTATTATTTAAATTTATACTAAACTCGATTAAAATTTATTTTCAATTTATTAAATCTGTCTTAAAACTTAATTATTATTACTCAAAAAATATTTAAAATCATTTAATTTTATATATTTTAATTAACAATTTATATAAAAAATTATTTTATTAATAATTTATATTTTAAAAATTTAATAATTTCATAAAATATTTAAATTTTATTTTATATAAAATAAAAAATATAAAAATTTATAAATATTATTATAAAAATATTTATTTTATATTTAATTAAATATTTATATAAACATATTTAAATGATGGACAATCAATATATAATATTTAAATTAAATTTGCACCAACTTCAAATATTATTTTTTAAATCTAAATACATTCTAGAGTTTGATAAGATTAAATACTTACGATAACTTAATCTATTATCATCTTTAATTTAAACTCAATCCATAATTAGTTTAATATATAAAATATGTAATAAAATTTATTTACTAAATATGTAAATTCTATATGTTCATGTGATGATAACGTCAAATGTATGCAAAAATTTCCCTTACAATGATAAAGCCAAGGAAAATAAACGGAAGGCTTTTTTATTAAAAAAAAAAAAAAAAGAAAAATTCCACTTCGTTGGGCTGCGTAATGGCCTCGCCGAGAATCGGGTCCCTTTTCAACAATTTCAGTTCCGTAGTCCGCACAAGACCAAAACTTCAATCAAAATTAACAAACGACGCCGGCATACTGAAAACTTTCCGAATCTGCCACCCCCAACCCCATTCCCATTTTACGCAATCGTTGTGTTTCCATCTTTTCACATTTTCTGCACGATCACCGATCTCTCCTACCTACTATTTGTACTAATAAATTGATTTAAATTTGATTAAAATCGATTTGATTTTATATTTAAACCGTTTAAGGAAAAAATCAAAATGAATTGGACGAATCAATTGTGATTTGTCAGATTAGATCAAACCGTAAAGAACCACACCGAATCGTATAGCTACCAAGTTATTGGACTGAATTTTTATTAACATTGGGCTTAGCCCAACTACTCAGAAACCTGAACAGCACTTCAGTTCAGCCTCCTGTGATAATTGCACAGTTGTTAATCAGCCCAATGGGCCTAATGCTAAAAATCACTCCACTATCCTGAAAGCATATAATTGAACTCTTAATTTAATAGCCGGGATAATAATATTTAATAAAATATAATATAATTGAATGTGAATATATTAATAAAAATTCAGATATTTTGATAGTAAATCAAAATTAATGAAAAACAAATAACACAAAGAGAGAAGATACTGAAATCAAGAAAGACAAAAGAGCCATCACATAAATTGATTAAAGAAAAAAAAGAAAAAAAAGAAGAGCATCAATCGCTTCCAACAAGTGGACATCAAAGTCCCCCAAAATACATGCCAAAATAATTATCAAACACAGCAAGTGGATTCTGTCCTTATCGCCTCAAATTAATTTAGTGCTCACCATAGCAATCAGCTAGCTTTATTTTACCATGTACCCAATAAAAATAAAATTACTTTACTCTCACCTCTAATCATGCAACATTTTTTAGATGGAAGAAAAATAAAATGACCACATCACACCCAAACTTTGTACCTATTTTTTCCCCTTTTTTATTTTTTTTTAATTTTTCTTTTTTTATAGTTTTTTTAAGGCTGTGCAATCCGAATCAAAATAATTAAAAAAAATTATAAATTAAATTAAATTAAAGATAAAAATCCAATTTTGTTTATAATTTTAGTCTTGATGGCCTCATGGCCGGAGTTACGTGGTGGTGAGTGGGGTGATATTACAAAAAATTTTAAAAATAATTATAAAAGTTATTCGAATTTCATTAATAATTTATTAATAATTTATCAACACTTTATCGATAAAAAAAAAAAACAAAATTTAAATTAATTTATGCCAACAAAATGATAGACTGATTATCGATGAATAATTTACCAATGACGCAATTACGTAACTAAAAATGACACCTAATATTGATAATAAAATTAATGACTAAATAAAAAAATACCAATGAAAAAATTCATTAGTAGTTACTACTTAACTCGTATTTAGTTAGTAATATTAAAAAAAATTAAAAAAATTTAAAAAACTTGAAAAATTTTAACTACGAAAATATTTTATCTGTAATTATAAATAAACTTTTTTTAAATAATATTAAGAAGAAAATAAAAATAGAAATTTTAAAATAAATTACCTATGAAAATTTTTCATAATTAATTACCAACTAATAATATTTAGTCAGTAATATATAAAAAAAATAATTAAAAAAGTTTAAAAATTATTACCTATAAAAATTTTTCTTCAGTAATTACTAACGAATCATATTTAGTCAATAATATTAAAAAGAAAATATAAAAAAATTAAAATAAATCACTTACGAAAATTTTTCATCAGTAATTACCAATGAAAATAATATTAAAATGAAAATAAAAAATAAAATTTTAAAATAAATTACCTAAGAAAATTTTTCATTGATAATTACCAACGAACCATATTTCGTCGATAATATTAAGAAGAAAAAAAAATTTACCAAAGTTTAAAAAATTTTGCTTGCAAAAATATTTTATTGGTAATTACCAACAAATATTAATTTTGTCTGTAATCCATCGGTAAATTATAAAAAATGTAAAATTTTCTCATCGTTTATGAATAGATAAGAGAAGGTTTAATTTCTCTATAAAAGAATAAAAGAAAAGCCACTTTCTAACATATGACAATTGTGGCATAGACAATATGTAGGGCCTATTTTGGGCCCACTAATTATTTTTTTAAAGTCATTTAAATCTTAAAAAATAATTTTATATTTAAATTGAAATATTTAATATTTAATTTAAAAAATAAAAAAAAAATTAAAAAAATAAAAAATAAATTAAAATTTTAAATTAAATTAAATTAAATTAAATTTAAAAATTAAATTTAAAAGTTAAATTAAATTAAAAATATGAAATAAAAACTAGCTACGAAAAGTTACCATTAGTAATTATCTACAACAACTTATTATCGTCGATAATTATCTATAACAACTTATTTTCGTTAGTAATTGCCAATAAAAAGTGTTGCTAGTAAATAGTTAGTGATTTATTAGTGTACGATCCTCCCTCAAAATTGGGTACAAAAAAATCATAATTTAACTACGAAATTGTTCGCCAGTAAATTTAGTGATAATATATTTTTTTTTATCAATAAAAATTACTTACACTAAAATTTATGGATAAAAAAATTTCCTCAATAATTCCTCGGTAATCCTAATTACCAATGAAATATAAGCATATTTGATCGATAATATTCATAACTATTTTTCCAATTTTTTGTAGTGTGATTGACCTACTCAATTAAAAAAAAAAATCCCATATATATATATTGAATTTTAAATCCTTGATTGATAGGGTTATTAACCATGTGTGCCTAAAACACTAAAGTCTAAAAATTGGAAAACCAATCCTAGTCTCACAATCTATGGCTCAAAACCTGAGGATGAGCACTTAAATTGAACTGGCTAACCCAAGTCTAAATGGATGAATGAGCCCATCTGCATCTCAAGTGCAATTCACTTGTATTACTAATGATCAATTGAAAAGGGATAGCAACTTTAATTAGCAAAATGTATATATACACATGAATAATATTCCTTTGAGTTGAGCAAAATTTTTTTGACTCTGCTAACTCAATCTCTTGGCTCCATTTTGCTATGAACTTGATGAGTCTTCATTCTTGATAGTGACTCTTGATAGGCCTTAAAACTTTAGGGTTTGAGTGGTGATAACTAGTGATACAGGTGATATATTTAATGAAAGACACATGGATTAAGTGTCAGAGTAATATTTGGATAGATATAGGTGAAATATGGGTACTTAAATGGCTTATAAAACCTCTTCCGAGTATTTATACAGGTTAGGATCAATTTATGATTTTGCGTTGTCAGATTCGAATTGAAGTCTAAACCAGTCTTTAACCCGAATTTAGAAATCATTGATATTCGAAATTGTTCAGATCATTCTGATCCGAATGATATAATATCCAAGAGAATCGCTCGGCCAATTTCAAGATTTGAACCACAGTTATTAACTCTTGAGATTTGAGCGTTCAGAATTTTGAAATTTAATCTCCAATGTTATCAGATTAGGAGAACAACTTCTTATGTCTTTACAGATAGTTTATATAAGGTGACACATCCTAAAGCCTTAGTACGCTTATTCTTCTTCATTGATTACTGAAAATCTCTCATCAGAAACCTATAAACTCTTAAAACATTTTATAACTTAAGCGTCAGAATAATAGTATCTAGGCTATCAAGTTCACATTTTCTCTTCGCAGATTTTCAGTGCTGATCTAAAAGACTCACGACGGTAGTCATGGAATACTTCCAGCAGGCCAAAAATAGCTTTTTTTTTTTTTTTTTTTTTTACAGCCTCACCTCTGTAATTTTCATATCAACAAAATATATAGCTTTCAATTCATGACCAAATTATGTGATAAAAGAATAAATTCCCTGTTACTATTAAATTGGAATGTATCGTTCACAATAGTAATTAGCTAGTTAGTAAATGAATCCTGGAAGGAAAATACATAATTTCTTCCAGGCCCTGAAAAGAAGGTCCATTGTAAAAAGGCAAACGAGGATCCAGATTGCTGCTACCTTGTAAAATTACCCTGAAATATAAATGCAACACATGGGATTGTTCAACTTCCTTCTAGTTTTGCTGATTCACCCACTTTTTCCACGTTTTCAAAGGAACGACTTCCAAGTTTCAAACACTAGAGACAACACATCTATACACTCCAAAACATATCATGTCCAAGTAAATTTGGGTATAAATTTTTCTTTTTTATCTCAGAAAAATTAGAAAAAAAAATATCTAATGAAAGGACAATAAATTATAATTAAGAGAATAAGGAAAAAAAAAAAAGAAAGAAAGAAAGAAAGAAAATGGAGAATATAAGAATAGAAAGGTCAGTTCCTTAAACCAAACGCATCTAATTTTTGGTTTAGCTTCGGATATAGGTTCGGTGGTAGACTTTTGAGCCAAAGATAAGCACCTCCCACACACACACCCCTCCCCCATCCTTCACCCACCACTACAAGCTTCTACCCCACCTCCTTCTTCCTCCTCTTCTCTCTCTCTTTCCTAGCAAGAAAGATAGAAAGAAAGCTCCTTTTTCTTTCTCCAAATTTGTCCGGATGATCAGCACTGATCAAGAAACCACTGTGAGAGAATTCAAACCCAAAAGCAGAAGAATCATGGTCAGTATATCAGTGTCACCACATTTGATTTACATATTTATATGTTTCTGTTTGATGAATTCTTGCATTGATATGGAAAAACCCATGTGTGTTCTTGTTTATATGTGTATAGGGTGGTGGAGGCCCTGATGATGATGATGGAACTGATGCTGATAAAGAAGATATCGAGTGGCCGCCATGGCTGCGTCCTCTTCTCGAAACAAGCTTCTTCGTTCAATGCAAACTTCATGCTGATGCTCACAAGAGCGAATGCAATATGTATTGCTTGGACTGCATGAATGGAGCCCTTTGTTCTCTCTGTCTCTCATTTCACAAAGACCATAAAGCTATTCAGGTACGGCTTTTCTTTTCATCACCTTAATCATGTAAAAACTCTGAATCAAATCCAAACACATTAACTGTGAATCTTTGCATTGGTTTCACCAATGACATGTGCTAATCCTGAAACCATGGCTTCAGAAAAGGGAATTAAGAGCATATGGCACATGGTTTTGTTGTACTACAATAATCAATTTTTTGGGGTTGCTGTTCTTGACAAAAATTAATTTTTGCTTGGGTGTTTGTGTTTTGCAGATAAGGAGATCATCATACCATGATGTGATTAGAGTTTCTGAGATTCAGAAATACTTGGACATTACAGGAGTGCAGACCTACATTATCAACAGTGCTAGAATTGTGTTTTTGAATGAGAGGCCTCAGCCTAGGCCTGGTAAAGGTGTCACCAACACTTGTCAAGTCTGTGAGCGTAGCCTTCTTGATTCTTTCAGTTTCTGTTCCCTTGGTTGCAAGGTATGAATTCTTCACAATTTCTCTTCTATTCCCCCTTCCAATTCTTCTCAATTTCTCATTTGTTCCCTTGGTTGCAAGGTATGATTTGAACTCAATTTCTTGTTTCAGGAAAATTTTAAGATGGATTCTGCCATTTCTTCATATTTTTATTAGGAAAATACCCAATTGCATATTTTTATCTTGGTAATTAAATTAAATTAAATGGTGATTAAAATTGCATTCCACATGGTAAAGGAATTATTCCCCAAGCTAGGCCCCAACAACCCTTTAACAAGAAAAATGTGCATATACACAATCTCTTTTTAATTTTTTTAATGAATAAATAAATAAATAATTTTAATTTTAATTTCACTTATGGTTAATTAATTATTTTTCTTAATTGTGAGATGATCATCAGATTGTTGGGACATCAAAGAACTTCAGGAAGAAGAAAATGTGCAAGGAAATGAATGGATCAGACACAGAAGAATCAATGAATGGCAATGGCATTATCAACAACAAGGGAAATAATGGAAATGGTAATAAAAGGAAAATCCAAAGCTTTACACCATCGACACCACCACCAACTTCTGTGAATTACAGGGCTACTGCCAAGAGGAGGAAGGGAGTCCCCCATAGATCTCCAATGGGAGGATTCATCATAGAATACTAGCTCTATCTACCACTCTAAGATATTACTCATATACAAATCCTCAGAACCCAGCTGCAGGTTGGTCACTCACATCTGAGCCTTTGTGCTAGGAGGCCGGTGTTGCAGAGTGATCATCGTCTAAAACTCCTTCTTGTATATAGAAAGAACAGAAATAAGTTAAATGGTGAAGTGCTCAAGAAAGAAAGAAAGATGAAGAACAAATCAACAATAGAAAATGATATATTAAGATGGGGGTGTTAGATTTTAGCAGGAGTTTATCTACGTATCATGTAGGCTTTTGATACTAATTTGTGAGATGTGCAATATGTACATATGGTATGTAGCTTGTCGACAACTATAATGTACTGTGAGAAATGAATGAATGAATGTAAGAATATATATATATATATATATATATGTTTTGAGTTACTGTTTGTACTTTCTTTATTTAATTACTTTTTAAAATAAATATAATTATAAAAATATTTAATCTTATGCATTCTCAGTTAAAGAATAAAGAAATTATTAAATGCATTAATACATATATACCATCTTTCACAATTATGTATCCACTCTCTATATTATAAGGAATGCCTACTTTTCTATGAAAGGGAGAATATTACTTTCATGTACATCGAAAATATTATATCATCTTTTTAAAGAATTTATATGCAAAATAAATATTCATTAATGATGTTTTTAGGGTTTTGTATTTTTTTTTTGGGCTACTTTTGAGGGTTTTTTTTTTTTTTCATCACACCAGCAAGAGAATGTTTCTTAATACTATGAGACTACCTAATAATTTTCTAATTTTTTTTGTTATTATTAGTTAGGTTTATGAAAAATAGAGAGAAGCTTTTTGGTTTGTGGTAAATGGAGAAACTTTCTCATTCAATGAAGTGTTTTGAAATTGTCTCACATGGTAGAAATAGCTGGAATTTGATAATTGCCAAAGGGAAGAAGAGTACTGTGAAGAGAGATTTACCGAAAGGACTGTGAACAAAGCTTCATCCTAAAAGGACTGTAAAAACTATAGCCCTTTCTTTTCAGCATCCAATAATTTAGGCTTAAAAACTCAAATACTTTTTTCCCCTTTTGTGTTCCTTTGTCTCACTACTTTTATAACTTTCTCTAGAAGAAAAGATTAATATTTAAATTAATTGACTCTTTTTAATTTATATAAAATTTTAAATAATTTATAAAATTTAATTAAATTTTAATTCATGAAATCGAAGAGTGGACCGCTTAGTATGCTATTGTTCAATCTATATTCTTTATTAACTTTTTAAAATTTTTATATTATTTTTTATATGAATCGTTAGTTTTATTTATGTAAAAATATGATATATTAATTTGTAATTTTTTCACTCCATTTTTAAATAATAAAATATTTTTCCACTAAGTTTGATATAAAATTATGCATAAATTAAACACCATAATCCATCATTAAGATAAAAAAAAAATCATAATAAAGAGATTAAAAAGACTCTTACATAAAAGAATAATACTGTCAATGAGATCAATTAAATAAAAATTTGTATAAAAAAAAATTAAATATTATTCATGAGAAAATGAAAGTAACTGATTAATTAGTTGATTACTAGAAGATTTTGGCATAATTAAGTTTAATTTTTATACAAAGAAACTAGCTAGATTGAACTTTAATAATATATTTTACCACATTGTTGTCATTTCAGTACATTATTAAAGAATCATTACAAGCCTATAAATGTTTACTTTTATGTTGATCTGGGCTTCAAAAAAATTATATTTTATATGACATATGAAAGGAATAAATTTCTTTGAAAAATAATCCTCCTAAATTGACTAATTCACTGGTGGGGTTAGTTAATTTGGAAAATTTTTTGGAATAACCTTTGATACAAATTAATTAAGTTTTTAATAATTGTCAGATAAGTTAAGTATAGTTTAATATAGGAAGTGTTTAATCCGGGGGTTGTGTATGGAGCGTTTTAAAATCTAGGGCGATCATCTGTCCTTGAGGCACCCAAAGTGTGCGCGAGGGATTAGTCTTTGAAGAAAAAATGTGTAAATGCCTGGAATACCTCTTTGAGAATACACAAAAAATATATATATATATATATGAAGTGTTTATTTTAATTTATAAAAGTTAATTTATAAGTATTTTATATTTTTAAATTAATTATAATTTATAAATATTTAAAATTTTAAATAGTTATATGTTTGATTAATATTTTTAATAAAAAATAATTTATAAATATTATATTAATTAATAATTTTTTATTAATAGATTGCACAAATAAGTAATAATCTTTCAGGCACAAAAACTTAGAAATGGCAATAGATTCCATGGCGGAAGGAGTGGGTCCCACTTTGCAAGGTAAAGTAGAAGGAGAAGAGATAGTCACGGAAGAGGCGATGTACTCTCTGGAAGTTGTATGATTTTGACACGTAATTTGTCCGTTTTACCGGTAATACCGGTAAACACAGTAGTCATTCTTTAACATTTAAAATATTTTATTATTAAAAAAAATTGTTAAGATAGCGACACAGTACACGCCGTCGTTCGCAAGTTGCCGTACCAGAAAAATTGCAGTCACTTTCATGATTCATTCGTTTGCTAAGTTGAATGCCACGTGTCCCACTAGCCCCAATAATTGTACTTTGATTACTTCTCAGCCGTCCATTTTCATCACCCATTTTTTGCGTTGTACTTTGTTGAAAAAGGTTGCAAGACCCACTAGAATAAGTGGGTTTAGTTTCATAATAAGAGAATCAATTTAGAATAACTACATCATTAGCTTATTATTATTATTATTATTATTATTATTATTATTAATTTATTATTATTGGTTATTTTTCTTTATAGTGGTTGGTTGATTGGTTGGTGGTGCCATAATAGTAACTAGTAGGAGACATATTTTTTTTTAAATATTTTTTATGTCATTAATATTCTCAATATGAAAATTAGAATCTAATATTTGTAGAATTTACTCACATTTATTATTTTTCTAAGAAAAGCATTGTAGTCTTAAAAATATATTTAAGAAATATAGGTGAGGGAAGGTTTTTAAATTTAACATACCATTAATTTTATTGAGAAATTAGAAAATTATTTGTATTAATGTGTGTAGCTATTAATAATTTTAATTTATATATTTTCTTTTAATTTTAATATATAAAAATAATATAGTATTTAAATTTTTTTATTAATTATTTTAAATTTTATGTTTATTACTTTTGTATATCTTTCAAACTTTTTAATAAAGATTTCATCATATAAATAATTAAAATTTATTCATATATAATTAAAATTTATTCATATATATAAGTTACATTATAATAATGACTACTTATTATAGTGTTAATATAATAATTATTAAATAATTTATTACTTATATATAATAAAAAATGTCATGGAATAACATAATATTACGTGTTAGCCATATAGAAATATTATAAAATAGAATGTTACAAAACATTCTTTTACATGTTAATAACGTAACAATATTATAAAAGAGAATGTCACGTGATATTTTATTGAAAATAACGATCTACTTTATATATATTCAAGCACTGAATGCATTATGTAGACAAGTCCTAATACTACCAAAGAGTACTAGACTAGCTAGAGGGTAGAATATCATATGAATAGAACAGTTATTTGGTAGGAGATAAATAATATTGGTCAATATTTGATTGTGGGCAGCTTTTGTCATTATGAGAGCAACAAGGAACAAGAAAATCCATCAAGCAGATTAGATTAGATACTCTAAATATTTACAAAATTAATGTACATTGTTATGGAAATTAGTATGAAGTTTCTTCTTTCAATCTTACTTCTTACTTTTCTTTGATTTTCTAATTAATTATTGGACCATTTGATACTTACCTTATTGACTTTGTACTCTTATATCTTTAATATCAAAATTAAATAAAATAGAAATTATTTTATGCCACATTTCTTTTATCTTACATTAAATATATTGTTTGATTTTATTTTTTAAAAGAGATTTATGAATTTTTTTTTTTAAAATAACACTCTTATATATCATAATTAGTATTTCTTCTATTTTAAAATTGTGTTCTATATCAAACATAATTAATTCTAATAAAAAAGTTTTATTTTTTAGTAAATGTGGTTTGATTTTGATAGAGAGAGTTGTAGTTTGATTTTGAGAGAGAGAGAGAGAGGAGAGAGAGAGAATGCTTTAAATCTTGGTGGTTGGAACTTTTCAATTTTGTCCACTCTTTTGCAATTTTCAAGGGAAAAAGGATACTCTTTTAGCCCAAAGAAAGTTAATTTTTTAGCAGGACAAAAGAAGTGAAAGAGAATGTTACATTAATAATAATAATAATAATAATAATAATAATAATAATAATAATAAAATAAATAAATAAATAATGTTTTCTTATTTATTAATGCAACATAATTTTTTTAGAAATGTGTTTACTCTATGTCCTCTAAATGTTTTACATAATCACAAATTTGATGGCATTTAAATATATTTGCTAAATTTAATTATATATTACTCCATTCGTTTATAAATAATAATCACACTTAGAGTTTTTATAGTGATTTAAAAAAATAATTAGATAATCTCATTTTTATAAAAAAAATTATTAATAATTTATTTAATTCTGTTTTCTTAGAAATTTGAAGAAATAAATATTAACGTGATAAACAGTTAATTTAATTAAGAAAGATGTGATAATATTAATTTAAAAAAATTATATAAATATTTATTATATTTTATAGAGATAATAGGTAAGATTGAAAAAATATAATTAATTCTCTTTGATCTTTTAAATATGACAGATAATATTAGACAAAATAAAAAATTAAATATGACTATTATTTATGAATGGATGAAGTATAAACATTATTTTTAATGTATTTAACTTTTATTAATTATTAATTTTTTTATCATAAATATTATTTTTTATATCTTTAATAATTTCCAAAAATATATTTTTTTTCAAACTAATTATTAATATTTTTAATTAAAATATTTTCATAAATAAGTGGTGACAAAACTTTGACCTACTAAACTAAAAAAATTATATATATATAATAAAAATTTTCTTATTTACAATCTATTCATCATAAATTCAAAATATAAAATAAATAATAAAATTTCTTTATTAAATATATGAATGAGTTTTTCTATAAAAAAAATTTTCATATAATAAAATCATGGCCTTGTAACTGGGTGGGTGATCATAACCATATTTTAAGAGATATGGATTCTGTAATAACTGTAAAATGGTTGCCTTTCCTCCTCCTTTTTGGTCCACTTGCTCCAACATGGGGTCATATTATGCATTAGTCATCACATTAAAGGATAGATAGGGTTTTGGACCCCACCTTCTTTAATGAACTTTGCCTAAGCCATGATGTCAATTACTTCTCAAACCCCAAAACCCAATCCTCTACTATCATGTGGTGGTGACAATTATTTCACATTATTCAGTTAAAAATAAATGCAAGGAAAAGAGGATTGCACTTCCACTAGGACTTCTTGTCCCCATATATATATTTATTCCATTGGCTAAAATCTTATTGTTAGGTCACCCACATCACCAACTTGGGTTTTTGGGTATGTTAAATTCTAGCTTTACATGTGTTTCACACTATAAACATTTGTTTCATTTGAGCTTTGTTAAAATTAATGTGAGATTTAATCAAGTTATTAATAAATTAGTGTCTCAAAATTAAAAAAATTGACAATTTTTTTTTTTAAAATCTTTACATGATAAAGGTAATATGAATAGTAACCCTTCCTTTTTGTGAATTATGAGTGGTAGATGTAGGTTTGACAAAGACCTAGAGCTATATGGCATAAAGTTTTGCAGGTTCAAATTTCCAATTAAGGTATTCTTTTTTGACCTAATATATGTATTATGTGTTATGTTATCCTACGTTGATTTGGATTAAAGTGTTTATACTATATATAATATTTGAATAAAATTTTATTTCAATGAGTTAAATTTTGAAATAAAGTTAAATTTGATCTATTTTCTTTATACTTTAATATTAGATCAGCAAATGGTGTATTTGCTTGTAAAATTTGAATAAAATTAGACTAAGTTTATTTTCTTTGAACATTGGAAAGAAAATATACCCAAAAAAATTATAGTTAATTAATTAAATCATCAAATATTTATTATAAAATACATGAAGTTAATAATTTAAATTTAAATTTTTTATCTTCTTAAAATTATTAATTTTTTTTAAATTAATGAATTAAGACTAAAAAGATCTTGAATTTAAACTTTTATTTATCTATTATAAGATTTATTATTTTTATAATGAAAAAAATGAAACCATTATATTCTTTTGTATTTTGTGATGATAATGATAAGTTGAAAAAGGCCAAGCAGAAAGCCTAGTTAAATTGAAATTGTTAATTTCTTTAATTATTATGGTGAGTTTGTTGTAGAGGAGAGAGTCACTAGAGAGAGTACATGTGAGGGGTGGGTAAGAGAGGATAGTATGACCAAAAAAAAAAATATTTTTTTATATTTTATTTCAAGTAAGATTTATATTTACAATAAAAAATTATTTTTTATCCACATGAAATCACATGATATCTTTTTTTATCATAATCAAATTATAAAATCTTAATTGAAAAAGACATCAAACTACAAGTTATTAATTTTATAATTTATCCTAAAATTTAAATAATTATATATTTATTCAAATATTATCTATAATAAAAATATTATTTTAATATCTAAATATATATTTATATTTTTTCACACCCATGAAAAGGTAAGGATAAAATTTACATAATTAAAAATTTAACTTTCCTGAAAATGTGAAATTTTATCAAAATTTAACATTTTCAAGTATTTTTTTAAAGTGATTTTCAAAAATCAAAAGCTCTCTAGACCAAAATTGACTAAAAGCCTCAATGAAATCCACTTTTAAAGTCTTACATATCATTCTGACCACTAAAATGTTCCACTCAGAAGATGGACCAAACTCACATAAAGCAAACCACTGAATGTATGACCTTCTCCACTTTCTGTTTCATCTTTAATTTTCTATAGCCAAATATTTTTTCTTGTACAATTTTTCACCCTTAAGATATAGATTATACTATTTTTTTTAAGTGATCATTGGTTTTTTTTTTTAAATAAAACATTAGAGAAGGAGAGATTTAAACTTAATTTTGTTAGGTAAATAATATATTTTTAGTCATTAAACTAAGTCAGACTAAGTGTTTGTTTGATATTAAATTTGAACGTCCAAATCTACTTTTAAAGAAAAATAAGTCATTGTTGAAAATAACAACTTAAAAATGTTATTTTGAAAATTTTATTTTATTTTTTTAATACTTTTTAATTAATATATTTTAAAAAATATTTTTTTAACGATGACTTCAACAATAATATCAAATATATCCTAAGAATTTATTGCATTGTTAATGCATTTAGTTTGTACCTATTAACTAACAGAAAACTGTATAATAGTGATTTTAATAATTATTGATTCCATCATAATTTGATTAATCTCTTTATATATTTTAAAAATTATATAAAAAAAATCACAAATTCAATTCTACTCATCTATTAATGTAGAGCTTTCACCTCTATGAAATTTAGAGGTTCTCTCCTTTGAAAAAAAAAATCCTAGCTGAATTAAGTCAATTTAACTCCAGCTACCCATTTGGTTTTTAATGAGTTAGTTGGAAAATTTTTAATATAGTGACTGATAATGAAGAAGTCAATGCTTCAATGAATTTATAAATGGACTGACATAATGCTGCTTAAGTTTTTAATTATATAAATTAAGAAATAGAATTGATTTGGGATTTTTTTTTTTTTTTTTTAAGAATTTCTTTCCATCTATCCTTAGCAGATTTAACTAAAGAAACCATTAATAAGAAACTTAAAATATTTACAATTGACAACCTATATCTTGAAATGAAGATAAATTACTAAATTTGTTGCTTCAAGCTGGCACAATTATGACCAACAAAATTGCACCCTATCTATTCCTGCTTTAGCGAGAAAATAAGCTTCTTTCCCTGTGATTAAGTTGTGAGGCCAACCACCAGCTTATGCCAAAGAATGAATTGGCAGACAACTTAAATGTAGCATATGGCATGCGTAACCACCAATTCACTATCAGAGGCCATTTGGCTATGTGGGAATGGGACCATTCCCATTGCACCAAACCCTATCACCTGAATAAATTTTTCGAGGACATCACTTTAAGGGCTGTTTGTCCAAACTCAGATATTAGTTGTCCTTTCATTTCTTAGCTACCAGAGGACCAGTGATCTGCTGCAGGTTTGCCAAGATTGGCAGCTGGTTAATTCTCTTCTTTCCCTCTTTCTCAGGCCCTTGTTTCTTGGAGCAACACTTGTTTGCTTTGCCTGGGAAGCAAATTAAGAAAATTATCCTGCCAGGGGCTTATGATCCCAATCTTTACTCATATCATGAAGAAATAATTCTTGCATCTCAATGCCTTTTCTTGCCTAAATAAAAACTGTTCTGATAAATTTCTATTGATGTCACAAGTCAAAATTCAAGTTAGCTGAGCAAATAAAGAACATTTTTAGGTGGTATTCTCTTGCACAAGAACTTTACTCCTGACAAATTTAGATGAACATGGCAAATTCATTTTCAATGTAATCAATGTAATATATTTATAATATAATGTACACAGGTAAAAGGCTATTGACAAAGAGAATACGGTCTCCAAAAAGAATTGAGAAATCAAAATGGCTAGAGCCACCATGTTATAAGCTGGAAACATGATCAGAACCAACATCTGACCTAATGGTGTTAATCTCGAGATTAAATGCAAAGGACTCTGCTAGCTTAAGAGCATCATGAACTCTAAGTCGAGTACCCCGTTGCCCAACAACTGTGGCTGCAATCCTAGCTGCTAGTGTACCCATTCCTTTCAGGTCTGATATGCCCCGCAAAATGCCATACAAAATACCAGATGCATATGCATCCCCGGCACCACAGGTGTCGACTGGTACACATGGGAAAGGAGGAATATATACAGCTTCTCCTTTTACACCTATGTAGGAGCCTCTTGGCCCATCTGTAACAGATACTAGGGGAACAAAGTGACTAAGATACCTTGCAGCTGAAATTGCACTTTCCTCTGGGGCAAAATCACATAAAGCTCTTGCTTCATCACTGTTTGCAAACACAACATCTGCATAGTTCTCTACAATTTCCCTGAGCCACAAGGAGAGAAAAATGACACTTTTATTAGATACTGACCATGAAAGAGAAAATGTTCATAATCCCCAAGAAGACACTTGAGATGATCAAAAGACAAGCCAACCCCACTGTCCCCCTTCCCTCTTACAAAACTCTCTTTCTGTTTCGCAAGTGGGGGGTTGTGGAACAGTAGAGAAGTTACCATTGCTAGATTAAACCAGCTAAGTGTGGATTTAGCAAAGACTAGCGGCTGGAAATAGATCATAAGAGCACTATTATTGTTGGGTTAAGCAACAATATACTTTTTCTTTCTTTACACCAAGAAGATGAAAACAAAATGGGACCTTGACGAATTCTAAAATCTTTGTGTTGAATCATTACCATGAACAATTCGTAAACTCAAATAGAGGTATACAGTTAAACTTGTTCTTGAAAACATGGGTGTTCTTCCACTGAAAGACACAACCAACAAGGCACATGGTTAGATGGAAAATATCCAGATGTTTAAATAGCCATGAACTTAGGGCATTTGGACTTACAAACTAGAGTATTTTATTACTTTTAAGTATTTTAGTAAACAGTCTCACTTTTAATCTTCTGTTAGCTCCTGTTTATCTCAGGGAATTAATAAAACCCAACAGGATGTCATCATTCCCCTACATTCAGAATTAGACAAAATGTTCCATTTAAAAGTGAATCTTTTTTTAGTCAAAAGATGGTAAAACCATGAACACTAGGCTTGTTCCCCTTTACATCTGAACATGGCCATCTCATCTCCATGCATGCCTCATTTACCAAAAATGTGAGCATATTCATCTTGACTCAAAAGGAGTTCACAACAGCCACAAGTTCCACAAAAGTGACTACCAAATTTTACAACATGGCAAAGGAGGTGAATAATTCTGTGGCAGGCTTTTCTTTTTTTTTTTTTTAAAAAAAAAGAGCATTACTTTTGGTTAAGAAGATAGTTTTCCAACAAAGGACTTCAGAAAATAAAAACCTCTTTTGAAAGGGCTTCTCATGAAGGATGAAAACTGTTGCCTAATTAAAGCTTTATCATCATTATTTTGATGTCTCTTATTCAAAATTAAACAAAAATCAAGTACAAGTTCTATCCAACACACACAAAAACTTGATGTCGTGATTGTTTTTCCATCAACACTCTCTGAGCGTACTTCTATCACAATTCCTCATTAAGATTTTTTTTTTCCCTCTGGTAATGCAATTCCTAATTCCTCCAACATAAAAGTGTAAAATTCAAAAACAAATGAACTAAACAATCAACAGAATCATGTAGCTTACCAGAAATCATCATAATGTCTCTCAATGCAGGACACATCTGAAGCTGTGATTGCCACCAATGCACCACTTCTGCGTGCTGCTTCACATGCTCTTGTAATTGTTTTAATTGTATCAGGAAGTTCAAACAAATAACCTTCAACTACTAATATGTTTGTCTTGGAAACTATTGTAGCCAAGCATGGGTCGTAATTAACAGATGAAGATGTACCCTAAAAGAGGCTCATATTAGAGTCGCTTAATGTACCAAAAACAATTCTAAAGCAAATTAAGGGATAAATGTACTAAGGAGTAACCTTCTAATGTGACTAATTAAATACATAAAGATTATACATGAAGGATCAATTCCAAACTTTATGTTTGATAGCTCAAATGACATTTACATTTCCAATTTGAATCTGCATGTCCTTACCCTTAAATACTGTACACCTCCAATTTCTTATTTATTTCTCAAGGAAAGACTCAGATGCCAATACATACCCAATAATAATTTCATGTGTGTCCTGCTTAAAAATGACAATCGGTAGCATGCAACACAAGTTCATAAATGTTGTAAACTGAAGAGAGTAAAAAGTGAATAAAATGAAAAATCTACTCTTAAAATAAAGCCAAAAAATGTGCACGATCTTAAACCTGCCTTTTGGTTCCAGTTAATTCCATAAATATTTTCCACAATTCAACAAAGAAAAATAAGTTCACTACATAGTCAACCTTCAAGCAGCATAAGTCTTATGTTGAATGAAGTAAAAATATAATTATTGGACATGAATGGATAGAACTAGCAAGCAGAAACCACAGTTTTAGAAAGCACAAGTCATATTTTTCATATTTGCATCAAAAGAAAGAAGAGAAAAACTTATAACTTTAAAGATTAACCAAGTTCTTTTTGGGAAAATAAAAAACCTATAGATCTCCAAAAATGAAACAGTAAAAGGACTTGTCACCAATTCTGTCATTCAAAGCAGATATTACCTGATATGAAAGCATGGTTCGCTGAGCATCTGGAGTTGTAAGAACTATCACTGTTCCTGTTGTCCCATCTTTGACAGGTGCAGAGAGAAAATTCACATTTGCCCGACGTAATTTTGCTCTATAAAATGTATCAAAAGAAAATGCTTAAGTTCATCTGATCACAGTTAAATGCGATGATAAGATCAAATAATTCAAATTTTGATTATAGATTGGGATTGGTCAATTAAGATTATTTAATTTTGGACTTTGAGTTGCAAAATAGAAAACATAAAGAGTAGACACCACAAATTTTTATCATGAAGGAAGATTGATAAACTAATCAACAACAATCAACTTGTAAACCAGATGGAAGAGATGCAATATTGATAGGGGCAAAAGCAAAAAACCATCCAGCAGCCTGGTGATTCCTTGCCTTAGCTCTTAAGTTCTAGGATCAGACACTCAGGCAAGTAGCACCCTTCTAGAAAAGAAGAATTGTTGTTGCATGGGATGATATTAGGAAACAAGACAGGCAAACCCTGTTGTCCATCTATGGCCCAATGGGACTTCCAATAGGCTCAAAAATTTAAAGAAAAGAAGAAGAATATAGCACTATCAATTTTTCATTCTGAGGCTTATAATCTAATTCATAGGGAAAATTTTGAAGCCTGATCAGTGGTCAAATACTATATATATAGGCTTTGAATGAAGTTGTTTCAGACTGAACTCAATTCAATACCACAAGGATTAGCAAATTCCTTTCTATTGAATCAGAAACTTCATATCAACCTGAGCACTGATGGCTATTAGATGTATCTATTATGTGCCTTTAGTTGAGATGTTTCAAACTTAACTTAATCCAATGCCATAAGAATCCACAGGGTGTCAAGGACAGACCACCATCTTCCAATAAATCTAACTTCACCATAATGGATCCATAGCTATCATATGAGGTGAGTAGTTTACTTATACTCCTGGAAAAACTATAAGAAATGCACAAGCTTGCACTCTGCATCAATATATATATATATATATATATATATATGACCAATTTCTGAATCATGCAGAGTTTTTGTCACATATGGTACCACAGCAGCTCTTGACCCACTTAAATTGCTCAATGAGAATAACTATCATCCTCAAGGAAAATCAGCAATCATGCCGTAGTACTCATAAAGCAACCACCAATGTCTTGTTTCTTTTTGTTGATGACTTGGTTAAAAAAAAATAATAAAAATAAAAAAAACACTAAGAGAAAATGGCCAAAAGTCATCAATATGCAATTTTATTTCTATTATAGCAATAATATGCAATTGATATCATCAGCAACTAAAGAAGATAAATACTCCTAATATAAAAAGGGAGAACATCATAGATCTATTGTCCAACATTATTGAGCCAAAGTGCCAAACAAAGAATAATCTCGAAAGTTGAAAGCCAAAGTCTCATCCACTTGGTCTTTTATATAAACAAGGTGAGAGAATAAGTAACAACAATGAAATCAAAATACCACCTAACCTGTAAAAGCCACCTAATGGATCACTCCCTACACTGCCTGCCATGGCTACATTTAAGGCAGGGCCTGAAATGGGCTTGCAGCCAAGCCTTGCCAATGCCACTAGGCTGTTTGAAAGAGATCCTCCAGCAGCTGCCTTGTAGCTGCAACCATCCATAGCTCGCAAAACTCTACCCCTCTCTTCATGGTTCACAACTTTCCTTATTCCCTTCTCTAATCCCAATCTTTCCAAAAATTCATCATCCACCATGCCAGAAAAATCTACCTAAATATGTAATAACAGAGATGAAACATCAGTATTAATTGATTTTTCCATACCATAAACTTAAAGAAACACACACACACACACACACACACACACACACACAAAAAAAAGATATGCCATAAATGAAACTTAAAGCAACTATCAAATAGTCAACATTGTCAGAGTTCATAATTTTTTTTCCACATAACACAATTTCCAGTATATACAATGGCTGAAAGGTAACAACTACTTTAAACATATACGAACTTATTATGAAATCTGATAATATGAACACAAAAGAGTTCATCTCCAAAAATAAAAGCATGCTCATCAATTGCAGATGAATAATTAAGCAGATTACAAATAAATTATTTCACCAAAATAGCAGAGTATGAAAAATCCACCCATCAAAAACTGAGGATGTTTTAATTATTATAGTATCCAAAATCCACCCAACACAAACTGAGGACTTGTGTTTTCCATTTATCTCTTACATAGTGTGAGGTTCAATTCAATCACAAACTTGGAATTCATTTTAATTGAATTATTGCTATAATTCATTTGAAATGAATTCCACTGTTTGATATGACATGACTTAAAATACATAATAATACATAATTCAATTGAATTACATATAAATCATGCTTGATATAATTTCATAATTGAAATTCATTTGTCCTCATTTCCTAAAATACTCTCAAGAGTAAAAGTAAAAAAAATTATAATTTTCTACTCTATCAAAAAAATCTTATTCCTAAAAAATTTATAACAATTAACAAACATGTGAACCAATTAATAATATATTAATAAAAGTCACAAGTCTCATAATATAAGAGATTTATATAACAACATAAATAGTGTCATTACTAAGTGCATATTCTTATTAGATCACTTCTAATTTTTTTTAATTAATTAATGGTATTTGCTGGATGTAACAAATTCTTGTTGACCACATTGGTGGTCAAAGTTTCAAAGTTAAGATTGAGAAAAAATTGTTTGATATGGACATTTTAGTCCATAAAAATATTGTTATGAGTTATGTGGAATTTGTTTCAAGTACCATAATTGGTTTTAGTTATAACCAATTCTATATAATTGAATTCCTAAAATTGAAATCTAAATTTTATTCAAACCCATAGAATTCAATTGAATTCCACAAAATTTTGTGGAATTGAATTGAACCACACAAGCTCTTACGTTTTCATGACCATTAAAGAAATTCTAGATAATTGATTAAATACTTGAACCATGATATACCCCAAATAAACAATCAGAAAGGACGAAAGGAAGGAAGAGTGGTGTTAAGCAAACTTTCCTTGTATGTCAATTCGCCCATCATTTTCTTTTCCCAGCAAATAAACAGAAACAGAAAATCTGATATCCAAAACAACAAACCAGAAAATTTTAACATTTAAAAGAAGGTTGGAAAAGGAGAAATACCATAGCTTGACCAAGACCAAGAACATCCCATCTCTCAGGCAAAACAGCAGTAGGACTTAAAGCCTCAATATCTTCCTCTTCTTCTTCGCGACCACTCTCAAAATTTTCTTCCCCCACTTGCCCTTTTTCATTCTGTCCTCTCCAACTCCTACCGTCTAATTCTCCTTCTTCTCTACCGCCTTCAAAGCTAGAACAAGAACTTACCCTGAAATGCCCATCTAGCCTTTTGTCCATGGAACCAACTCGTCCACACCTTTCTCTTGGTCTGTAATGACAAGGAAGAATGGTTATTGTGGTGGTGTAGCCATATAGGGAAGAATGGGGATAAAGAGAGAAAATAGGAGGAAAGAAAGGAGAATGATAATGAGGGGAGAGAAGAGCGGCTGTGGTGGGAGGAAGAGAGAGAAGAGAGAAGGACATTGTCTAAGTATAGGTTGATGGATTCTTGGTACTTTATCGTGAGATTGTTGAGGATGGATCCATCCACAAAAAAGGGAGGCTCAGGCCTCAGCTTTCAAGCACAAAGATAACAGCTTTTTGTGCATAACGATGGAGCATAAAACCAATGCCTGCCTTTCTTTTACGTCACAAAACCCCCTACTTGGCTCCTTTTAGACCAGTTGTTTTTCGGGCCGGAGGGGCGGGGGCGGGGCCGGGCCGGATTTCGTTGGCCCATTCAAGGTTTATATATATATATATTCTTAAAAATTTTAGTTTCTTAAAATATCATATTTTTCACTTATAATAACATGAAAAAATTAAAATTACTCCCTTTAAAAAGATGTCAATATCTATATAAATAGATATAAATATATATAATGGTAAAGGACAAGCTAATATTTTTTTTAAGGAATTTTTGACTTTTTTTTTATTTTTTTATGGATTGATTGGATCAATTAACCTATTTATTTGAAATTTAAAAATAATATTTATTTATAATTAATTATGACTTTGAAAAAATATATCATTAAAAATTGAAACTTCATTGGATGTTACTAATTTTCTATTTTGTGATATTTAATATTTAAAATATACTTAATAAACTATTTAATTAAATTAATTTAATTAATAGTTTATCATATGATTAATTAATTAATTTATAAATATTACAACTCAACTCAACTAAACTTTTATCCTAAAAATTTGGGGTTGGCTATATGGATTCGCTTTCTCCACTCCAAACGATTTTGGGTTAAATTCTCAGAAATGTGTAATACTTATAGGTCATGTTGTACTAGTTAATTTAGGTCTACTCTTTTTTTTTTTTTCTTTCTATCCTCTAACCTAATGTGCTCTACTTGTCTAATTGGAGCCTCCGTATGTCTACGTTTTACATGACCAAATCACCTCAATCTCCCTTCTCTCAACTTATCCTTAATTAGTACCACTCATACCTTTTCTCTAATACTCTTATTACGAACTTTATCTAGTCTAGTATGGTCACTCATCCACCTTAACATTCTCATCTCTGCAACTCTTATCTTAGACGCATACGACTCCTTCAGTGCCCAACACTCACTACCATGTAACATAGCCGGTCGCCGGTCGTATGACTGTACTGTAAAATTTTCCTTTCAACTTATTGGGAATCTTGCGATTATATGAAACTCCCGTAGCACGTCTCCACTTCAACCATCCGGCTTTAATCCTATGACTAACATCCTACTCACATCCCCCATCTACTTGAAGGACTGAGCCGAGATATTTAAAGTGATTACTTTGGGACAGTACCACTTCATTCAAACTAACTCCTTCCCTATCACCAGTTTAGTCTTCACTGAACTTGCAATACTTGTATTCTGTCTTCGATCTACTTAACTTAAAACCCTTTGACTCTAGAGTACTTCTCCAAAACTCTAACTTTCTATTGACTCATTCTCGCGTCTCATCTATCAGAACAATATCATCCGCAAACATAATGTACCAAGGAATACTCTCTTGTATATGTTTTTAATTTATAAATATTACAGTCTAAAAAAATAATTATCACATATTTTTAACTATTTTATATTCAATGTGTGTGTCACATAATCATTAAACAAATATAACACACCTATTGAGTATAATATTTTTTTATGTACGCTCATAATTCAAATATCTTTGCCAATATGATTATTTTGATGTATAGAAAAATATATTAAATTAAATTATTAATAATGTAAACTCATGCAATTCACATACATATTACTAATATTAATTTGATAGCGGTGATAGCTAAAAGACATGAATATTTGATAGCTCATTTTCAATTCCCATCATTAATTTCACATCTCTGCAAATGAAACTCAAAAGCGTGCAGATGATTCATCTTTCTTTTTAGAAGATATCAAAGTATCCTTGATCAATGAAGCATCTTACTTGATAAAGTTAGCAAAAAAAAAATAGTAACAGGTTGCAATGGTTTTATATCAGTGATTTTGTTTGTTTAAGTTTTTAGATGGGTACAATTTTAGCTAGACTCGGCGAATTGGTGATTTAAATTCATTTTTCAAGTAAAATTTGGACCGAAATTTATATATCTTTTAAGTTAAATACTCTCTCTTTTATTTTGAGAGAGAAATTTTCTCTGAAAAAAGTCATTTCTTCCTTGAGACTTCAAGTCTTTCTATTGCGAAGAAGTAGTTGCCCCTGCCCTTACAAGGGAGGGTTGGCTCTCCATCCCTTCTCCCGGTTGTGGGTTACTCTCCTTCACCCCTTGGAGGCTGTATATAAGTTTTTAGTTCATGGTTCTTGACAAATTAGAGCTTCAATGGAGAGAGAGCCTTGTCTTAATCTGCCTTCTTTATTAGTGGCTTTGGGTTTGTTTCTTGCTTGCTTGCTTGTTGCGTTGATCTGGGTGTTTGTTTAAGTTGAGAAGGTTGCATGCACTTCTTACAGACTCCATTAGTTTTGACGAAGAAATGATTACTGTTGTGATATTGATCATTTGGTTTGTGTGTTACTGGGCCTGATTTTTGGTGTTAGTATCTCTAAGTGACATTTCCGATGCCATCTATAGGCACCCAGTCTCTTAAGTGGCCATAAGAGCCTATTGAGTTTTGCCTGCCCCCGGTTAATCTCCGAAGGAGGGGTCCTTCCTTGACAGAAGCTTGTTCACTTGAGTTGCAGGTTGAGCTGGTTTTATAGCTTTACCTTACTTCTGTACTTGGTTCTCAACTTCCCTTGTCCTCGAGCTTCTCACCATCTTTGGTGCCACCATTGAACTGGTTACTCAATCTTAAGTGAAATCTCAACTGCCCTCTTTTGATGATTGAGTTAGGCTTTCAAGTGCCTTCTTTTGATGATTGAGTTAGGCTTTCAAGTTAAAGTTTTTCGTAAGAGAGCTGGGTTTTAGGTCGTGTCGAGTTGGGATCTATGAGTTAAACCCATGTACTTGCATTTGTAATTTCTCATAAATGAACTGAGCAAGCCTTTATATATATATATATATATATATATATATATATATATATATATATATATATATATTCATTAATTAACTCATGTTTGTTATATAAATAGTTTTTATTATTTATACCTATAGCTTGAATTGGGGCAACCAAAATTATTTAAAGAGTATTTTTATCACACAATCTTAATTATATTAATTTTTTTTTTATCCTCGATGAATTATTGATCTTTTATACTTCAATTATTAATAAATAATATGTAATTTTATTTATTAAAAATGAACCAAAAAAATCTTATTCATTAACTTTCATATAAAAAATTGAAAAAAATAAAAATTATTAAAAAACCATATACACTATAATATGCGTATATATAATTAATTTACATTTTTATGTATTTATTTTATTTTAGAGTTTTTATAAATTTTAAATTCTTAATTCCACTGTTATAGGAAATTAAGGTTTTTTTAATATAAAATGAAACAATAAATGATAAATAAAAACAATTAGTGAACTTATTGGAGTTATTTTTAATAATATGAATTCTCGAATTTAAATTCAAGTTAATTATAAAAAAATTATAAAAAATAGACGCATCTCTTTATTTTTTCAAAAGAAATAGAAATATCTCACAAATGAAAATAAAATAAAAAGAGAAATCGCCCAAAAAAACACAATCTTTGACAATTTTTATAATTCTATCGTATTTTTTTTTTAATAATTTTACTCCAATCTTGGCTCTCAATTTAATTTTATTTTATTGTCAAAATTAATTATTAAATTTAACAATAATACCACATCATTATGTTTAATAAGTATTATCATATCTAATTAATCACTAATTCACTTATAATCTCTAAATCAAAATTAATTATGCCATTATATTTCATTTTTCTCTTGTTTATTCTTACTCATAAAAGAATAAATCAAAGGTGTAGAATCGATTTTGGGATAAAGATCTAAATTTTATTATTAAGATAATTTAGAGTTAGTAGTTAATAAAATATTATAATTTCTATTAAATATGATGATATAATATTATTATTAAATTTAATAATAAATTTTGACGATAAAATTAAATTAGATATTAAAGATTAGGATAAAATTAAAAAAAAAATAGAATTATAGGAATAGTAAAGTTGAGATTTTTTTTTTGTGATTTGCCCAAATAGCCTAAAATTTTTGCTATTATTTCTTAATAGAAAGAAGCTGGGGTACTCAAATAGGACACGTGTACGCATAAGCTTAGGAGTTATTAGTAGATCAAAGTAACCATACAAGTACCTAATTGTGGCTCTCCAACACTCCAATCACAAATCTCTTTCGAAGAACCTCCTCACGAGCACAGCTCTTTCCTTTCGCAACATAACCAGAGTACACCGAGAAGGAAGAAAAAAAAAAAAAGGTAAGTAGACGATCGATTTGTCTTCTGAACTAAAATCTATCATTTTATCTCTGCTAAATTCACTGGATTTTAATGCTTAATTTCTGCAATTTTTTTTCCTTTTAATTCGTTTATCATTTAATCAATCATAATCTGTCAGTGGCCAATTCCAGGTGCATTTTGTTTACCTTTCTTTACAGTGATGTGAAATAGAATTAATCTAGATTTTTGCTTCATGATCTGATTTTTTCTGTATTTTGTAGTGAAAAATTCTTTGTATTCCTCTTCCTTCACTCTCTGAATTTGGATTTTTTGTCGCCTGGTGGAAAATTGAAGAGAAACTCGAGTTAGATTCATCTAATTTTGGATTCTGTAGGTCATTGAATTGGTGTTAATTTTGTGTCGTTTTGAGTTGTTTCTGTATCAATGGCCCAAGCCGAACTGACTGCGGAGCAGGTTGGTGATCTGATCACTCCTACTTTAATTTATGCAAATCTAAATAGCTTGTTTACGGTCCTTTTTTTTTTTCTTAATCTTGTAATTTTATTTGGAATTTCTCTTTTTTCTTCACTTGCTGTTGTGACCATTTAATTTCTGAATTTCATAGAAATAATGCTTTTTTAAATGGTCTAGTGATCTAGTCTGATATTAAATTTTATTTTTATTTTTATTTATGTGATTATGTTTTGATTTCAACACCTCTGTTCCATTTAATAGGTTCTTAAGAGGGATATCCCATGGGAGACATATATGATGACAAAGTTGATCTCAGGAACTGACCTTCAGCTGTTGAGGCGCTATGAGAATCGATCTGAAAGTTACAGGGCACAATTGTTAGATGATGTAATCTCTTATTAATCTTTGTTGGGCATAAAGTTCAAGTTGTATATGTGTGTTTAGACTTGTATGCTTGTTGTAGAGGTTACTTTTTTTTGGTCCATGGTAGCAATTATGGGTCTGCGGCCTATGATTTTAGGTTCATATCTTGCGAGTAGCTTCTTCATATAGAATATGCGAGTCTAGGATTGTCTTTGAATTCTCCTACTTAGAACTCTCTTCAGTGGGAATATAAGTAATGATCTTTCTTTCGAAACTGTTTAATATGTCACCAGTCACTTGATGAGTACTGGAGTTATTTAAAGGCAGGCATGATGAGCCATGTGGAATTCTTATCTCTGGAATAGCAATTTTACGCTTACCATATGTTATTTTTTTTAAGAAAAATGAGAGGTACCTTAGAAGTGCACAATCAATGGTATTTCTACTTTGTTTGATTTGAATATGTCTGATGTGTTGGTTCTCTCTCTTGCTATTTAATACTTTAGTACTTATATTCCTCCTTTGGTTTGTTACAAGCTGTGTTTTTGTAGTTTCAATACCTTACTACGATTCTAGGAGAGTTGCCTGAATCTGCTTTTGATTATGACAGGATGGTCCAGCTTATGTTCGGGTATTTGTTAGCATCTTACGGGATATATTTAAGGAAGAAACAGTTGAATATGTTCTTGCTTTAATTGATGAATTGCTAACAGGTAACTGATTTTTTTTTTTTGCTTTACAAATTATATTTTTGTTATTTAAATGTGAACTTATTGTTGATTTTGATTGGCAGCTAATCCAAAAAGAGCTAGATTATTCCATGATAAGTCTCTTGCAAATGAGGATACTTATGAACCTTTCTTAAGTTGAGTATTTGTTCAAAGTTTGCTGTGTTGTTTTATTTGAGCTTTATTTTTTTTTAAGCAATGTTTTAGATGTATGATGGGATTTTATCTTTCAATGCAATAAGGTTCAATTCAGTTATTGAATCCGTCATTTTCTTGTTTGAATTTGAGTTATTATTTTTTTTTTTTCAATTTTCTTGAGACTCAACGCTCTGGTTATTCTGAGTGCAGCATTTCAATAGCCATTTCTCTGTCAAAAGCTGATTTGTGGCTACTGCAATATGAGCACCCAACTTTTCTTCCTATTGGTTGAATGTGCTTAACTCAATTTAATAAGTTGAATTTAAGTTGGTTATTCTTGCATTCCAGGGAATATTAGTTTCCTACACTTAATGGCATCAAACACGTCCTTCCAATTCCAAAAAAAAAAAAAAAAAAAAAAAAAATCCAATAATAGCAGATCTGATGAGTATCAGTTTATTTTCGTTGTGGCCCACATTAGCACTTGAAAGTATGTATGAAGGTATTCCTGGGGCATAAATATAGTAGCTGGTTTACGCCCATTGGAAACATGGTTTATGGTTAGTTCGTTGAACACTGTGGGCATTGTACATTATACCTAAATCTTTTTAATATTTTTAAATATATGCTTTTGGATTTATATTTTTAACCTTCTACCTTTGGCCATATCTCTTCCAAGATATAAACAAAATAATTGGTCTTTTTCATTTGTGTTTTGCTTATTTGAATTTCACCACCTTAAGTCATTCTATTTCAGTTAAAATATTGGAAACTAAAACAACCTATTTGGTCATTCTCAGATTGCTTTGGAAAGGTAACTGGTACATCCAAGAAAAGAGCTGCAAGATTCTTGCTCTAATAGTAAGGTACTTAAAATATTAGTCCACAACTGTTGAAGAGGTGAAGTTTACATAATAACAAAATTGAATCTTTTATAATAACTCCACTACTGCTGTAGTGCTAGGCCAAAAACTCAAGATGGCATCACTGCAAATGGACAAGCGTCAAACTCAAAGAGTAAAGTCACTTTCATTGATGATGTGTTAAAAGGATTGGTTGAATGGCTTTGTGCCCAGGTTTGTGTACTGTTTCAAGAACATCAGTTAGTGCTTTAAGTTCGGTTATACTAATTGCCATGCTTTGCTCTTGATACCGAATGTCATGCAGCTGAAGAAGCCTTCTCATCCGAGTCGGGGTGTTCCAACTGCTATTAGTTGCCTAGCAACATTACTCAGGGAACCTGTAGTGAGGTCTTCATTTGTTCAAGCAGATGGAGTGAAGCTGTTGATACCTTTAATTTCTCCTGCATCTACCCTGCAATCTATCCAGGTAGCTGTCACCACGTTCCAGATTGCTGTCTTTCATTAATGTATTCTATATTTAAATATGTAATTCTACACATTAGCTGCCGATATGTCCTGATCACTTGTGGATTTTCATGAGTTTATCATGTTTATTGGCAGGCTGCACAAGCATGCCCATATTTGTTATGCAATCTTTGAAAATTAAGAACATTTTATTTGGACCCATATTTGTTATGCAATCTTTGAAAATTAAGAACATTTTATTTGAACCTTGCAATGAAAAATTAAATATTGATAACTTATTCTTTGTTACAGCTTCTCTATGAAACATGTCTCTGTGTCTGGCTATTATCGTACTATGAACCAGCAATTGAATACTTGGCTACTTCAAGAACCTTGCCGCGGCTAATAGAGGTTGTTAAGAGTTCCACTAAAGAAAAGGTAAGGTCACATTTTTGCTTCGTTTAGATTGTGTTTATAAGTATTCAATCTACTAATTAAAATGTAAACCGTTCTCACATTTCCATTCTTGCAATTATATTGCTTTTTTGTGGATTATAAATTGACTAGTCACATGGAAAATCTGCACATGGTTCTGAGCTAAACCATGCCTTTTTTTTGCAATTTGTCATGTTTATCCCTATTCAAAGATTAAATATTATGCTCCATCTGATTTTGTGAAGTTGGTTGCAATATTTTCTGCTAGGTTGTCAGGGTGATTGTCTTGACCTTTAGGAACTTGCTTGCCAAAGGTACTTTTGGTGCACAGATGGTAGACCTTGGTCTACCACAAATTGTTCAAAGTTTGAAAGCACAAGCATGGAGTGATGAGGTAAGACAACTAGATGGCCTAGCTTATTTTTCTTCAGCTGTTATTATTTTGTGAATATATAGAATAAGGAATGGAAGGTAATGAGGATGCACTGATCTTTTAATATACTATGAATCTTGGTCCACTTTCATGCCTGCCCCTAAATTGATATCATGCTATGATGAACGATTACTATTATCAATCATTTTACATTTAATATAAATTTGGTATAGAGTTCGTCTTTTATGTTATAGTAATTAATGATCATTACTGGTGATGATCCTTGCATATCTTTTTCTATCTTTTTGTTGTTGTTGTTTGTTTATTTCTTAAGTACAGCCACTAGCTCAGCACTTTGTATGGCTATGCTGTCAAATAATGTATTTCAGTTATATGTATGGCTGGGTGGCCTTGCATTTTTTCTTTCCTTGACAAATGTTCAATTTAATGTGTATCATCTTGAGCAACTTGAATTGTATCTCTTCATAAATGATACTATGTTCTGAGCAGTACAATTGCTTTCTGACAGGCAAAAAGCTTAAGGTCTGGTTGAGGGGTTATTGTAGCAGTCCTCGTGTTTAGGTTTTTCCCCTCCCAAAATTTGGAGTTTTCATTTTATCTTTTGTTAGGATCATAGTTAACATCTAAAGTGTCTTAGCATTTTGTTTTCTTAGATATATATAGTCTTTGGTAGAGGGTCACTTGCTACTTAAACTCAAAGCTTGACTCAATTAGAACTGAGTCAAATTTAAATAATTTGCAAGCTTAATCTGGTAGTTTATTATATGGTTCCATAAAGAAATTAGTCTCAATTTCAATGTTTGGACTCTCCTACTTTTTTAACTAGTGTCTCATAATTGCTTTGAATGTTTTGCAGGACTTGTTGGAGGCTCTGAACCAACTGGAAGAAGGCTTGAGGGATAACATTAAGAAACTGAGTTCTTTCGATAAGTATAAGCAAGAAGTCCTCCTTGGGCATCTTGACTGGTCTCCTATGCACAAAGATCCTATATTCTGGCGTGAAAATATTAACAATTTTGAAGAGAATGATTTCCAGGTATTTTTTGTCTTTCTTCTCATGCCTTGATCCAGTGCTTTGTGGTCAACTGATCAAAGAATGTTTTGTTACGAGTCACTTGATAATGATGAATCATATAAAGTAACTGCTTGGTTGAGCCTACATGAGGCAAGAGAAGCAGTGGCGAGGAGAAGAAAAAAGAAAATAACTAGTGATCTCATGTGCATAAATGCCTTGTCTGGGCAAGATATTAAATTTTGATTGGACAAAATTGTCCTTGTGGCTAATGCTCTAAAATTGCCTTATATATATATTTTTTATACTAATAGCATTTTTCTTTACGCTCTTAATATGTTAGTTTCCATTTAAATCTTTTTTCCCTGGGACTGAATTGATGTTTATAGAATTATTTATACTAATTAACATAAAAATTTTCAACTTCTTTCAAGACTATTAGTTACTAAGAAAATTTTTTAAAAAACAAAACAAATAAGTTAAAATTAGTCATGAAAGAATAAAAACAAAAACAAAAACAAAAACAAATCTTGTTCAAAATTGATAGATCAAAATTTGCAATTTGGATCTTATTACATAATAATTGTTTTGGAGTACTGAACTTCAAAAGTTGCAACTTTCTGCAATACTAATGTGCGATCTTCTGTGACAGATTCTGAGGGTCCTTATTACAATTTTGGACACATCTAGTGACCCAAGAGCTCTGGCTGTTGCTTGCTTTGATCTCTCACAATTTATCCTGCACCACCCTGCTGGGCGGATTATAGTGACAGACCTCAAGGCCAAGGAACGGGCAATGAAACTGATGAACCATGAAAATGCTGAGGTTACCAAAAATGCTCTACTCTGCATTCAAAGGCTTTTCCTAGGCGCAAAGTACGCAAGCTTTTTGCAGGCATGATTCGATGTGCAAAGTGTGTAATGATAGTGCAATGGTTTTACGCCATCTGCTGTGGGACTGCATAAAATGAAGGGACCCTGAAGTCAGCTTCTTGGTTATTTGTCACAATGATTAATATTGATAAGAACTCTTCTTTACTAGACATTCAGTTACTTGCAAACTGAAAGAATTAGTCTGTTTTACCAAATTGCGGATTATTTTTTATAGTTTCTGAGGTATTTATTTATTAATTTCTTTTTGGGTGTATGTATGATCCGATAGCTCCTTGGTTGTTCAATAATGCCATCTCACAATGGGAATGTTTGGAGTTTATTTCTATAATTCATTGATTTATGCAGCTTTTTAACCCCTTCTCTCTGCTGTTAACAGTTTTATGACTGAATTTCAGGGAATTATTCATCATTTGAGGCCTTCAGTGCTCCTTTTTTCTTCTGGATGAATCCATCCCATGGTAACAGAATCATATAAAAAAAAACCAATAAAAATGATTAATTAATTGATTGACTTGATTTAGTAGTTGAAAGTATATTATTCACTTGGCAAAGACAAATTTTCACTCTCTCAATCCCTTATTAGAAAAAAAATGTTAATAATTCGCTTAATAAAAATGCACCTGAATTTGTTCATTGATTCACCGTGCAAACGCTTGTTGCTTGTTCCAGGCTCTCAACACTCCCAGGAAACTTGATGGTTTCATAAACCAGATTCAAGGTAAGCCTGTTATTAACTCTATATGCTTCAAAGTACTGATGATTTTTCAGTATCTCAGCTCCAATTATCAGCCTCCCATTAGTGTACTTCTTGACTAACTTCAAAGGCATAAGATATTGGCTGGTTTGCCCAACAGAGCCACCGGGGGAAGGTATTCCTTGTTGATTTTGCATGGTACATATCCACTCTCTTCAACACCCCCATGGTCACAGGGTTCTGCTTTCTTCATCATCAACTCTTCCATTATTATTTTATCTTCAATATTACTGCTAAGGAAGCCACCAGTACTCCCTGCACTCATGAAATCAGAAACAGTAGAGGATGATGAAGGTGGTGATGCCATTGAAGTAATTAGATATGGTTTATACCCAGCAGCTAAAAGAGAGAGATCTGGCTGAGATAAACCGCAGTTAATTAGTTTTGTTTAAGGAATTAATAGTCATAATATAGCATTGCATTAATTTTTTCTCACCAAAAAATATCCTGAAGAAAATAATGTTCTCAATGACAAATATTGTGATAATAAGCTAATTTTTTAGTGAAATGGAAATCAATTTAATATTATCTAGAAATATTTATTATTAGAAATAAAGAAAGATAAAAAAACCTGAATATATATATATATATATATATTATCCCAAATATCATGATATGTCAAAAATTTAACTTCTTAAAAAGTAACAGCTCAAGCACTATAAATCGAATAAATCTAAATAAGATGCTGACTTATTGAATTATATCCACTAAATACCAACAGCTTAAAGTTAGTCTCGAAATATTAAAAAAATTCTTTTTAATTAATCACTACTTATTTAATTTGAGTCAGTCCAAAAATGCAAATGATATAATTTATTAACTTTATTCTTCTGATATATTCATTCCAAATTATTTTATGACAATGAAATACATCGAATGATAAATTTGGAAACTATATCCAAAATTAAATTTTATTTTTGCCTAAATTAAGGCGCACGAGTGAAACATAAAAGCAGAAAAAAAAACTAAAATTAATTATTTGTTAATCAAACCAAATGAAATCCAATTTTAGGTTTTGCTTCCATTTTTAATCCAAAGTTAATTAGCTGAAATTCCATATATAATATGACAAGAATGCAAGGAAAGAATTTATTGCATAAATGCATTTTAAAAAAAAAAGTTGTAAATTATCTCATTTTAACGATAGCAGTTGATTTTTACGACAAGTCGTTTAAGATGCATATTTTGGGCCGGCAGTACTGTGTGCTTGTTTTCCAAACCCAAGGGCGGGGCCGGTGGGCTAGTTTGTATTTTTTCAGGTAGAATCTGTGGTCTGGTTTGTGTAAAGCAGGAGGAGGATATCAGAAGACGCGAAAATCCATTGCACGATTTGTAGTGCCTCTGCCAGAGCCATAAGCTTGAGCAAAGAGTGCAAAATGGAGAAAGAAGAGATAGGGAAGGTCAAGGAGAAGGAGAAGCTGTGCAAGAGGTGCAAACAGTCTTTTACTTCCTCTTCTAACGCCTCCTCTGCTTGCCGCTTCCATCCTTCCTTCTTTGTCTGTCGCCGTCACGATGACCAGAAAAGGTACTCCACTTCGATCATTTGGTGCAAATTTTGCATACCCTTTTTCGCAAATTAGATGCCCATGTGAGGTTTTACGGTTCATATGTTCAATCCAATTGTCGTTTGTTTGTTTATTAATCGCTAATAGAACTCAGAGTAATGATAATTGAAATTATGTTACAATTCCATGATTTATGCTGAATTCAATCAAATGATTCCATAAGTGGAATTCAGTTCAGTTGATCTTGTAATTTAATTAGTGTTTTGGTTTGGAATGATAATGAATTTTGAAGTAATTGGATGATTTTCCCCTTTATTTGCACATGAACACGATCGTAACTTGTTACCACATTCAAACGGGGAAAATTCCAGTAGAATTGCAAAGTTCACTCCTAGACTGTAAAAATGGTCTTTTCAAGCAGAACTGCTGTTGGTACCCCTTCACTGTGAATTTTGGCATTTCTGCAATCAATGCCTCTTATGCAATCTTCTTTGCTAAATGCCATTACACTTGCTGTCACATTGCTAATGTTAACAAATATTGATGGGGGATACATTATTTTGAAAATTTCATGAAATTTTCCTGTGTATTCATTTGTGATTTAACAAAAGAAAAAAGTATTTTTGGTAGAGCTGTAAAAGATGACAAAAGCAGTGGTCCTGATGGTGGCTGTATTGAAGGCTGTGGAGTGTGGAAGGTGAGTGTTAAAAATAGGTGGGGATGGTGATTTTATTGGTGGTGGTAGCATGTGTTTAGCCATTCCAAAAGAAGGAAAGTTAGTGCTTTTTGTCATTATGGTTATATGATTGTAATAAAATGGAACGTGTAAACAATTTATTCCGGCTTAATTTTCTTAAACATTGAATAAAAGCATTGTGTGCTGTTCAACTAATGCTGAAACTGCATTAATAAAAGCAAGAAACGTGAAAAATATGCATATGATGTATTCTGGTTCCTTGAGTATTGGGGATTTTTTTAAAACTTTTTGTTTCTTAGCTTTGAAACTTTTAAGAATTTTACTGTAATAACTGTGGTAGTTGATTTTCTTTTTGCAAGCGTGAGCATGCTCATTCTTAACCTTGATATCTGCATTTTGGATCACTGTGGTACATATCACATTCATTCACTGTGTTTTTTTTTTTTTTTCATCTTAAAATCCTAATGTCTATAAGATATAAGGATGAATACATAGGGCATCATAAACAGGAGGAGGTAAAGGGTTTTTTTTTTTTTTCTTTTTTTTTTATATTAAATTGGAACAAAGTGTAGAAAGTAATTGCAACACATCATGAGAAAATGGAAAATTAAAGAAAAAAAGTTAGAATTTTTTATTTGCGTGAAATGCTAGGGAAACTTTCCTTTCACAGAATTGTCTTTCTAGTAATTCCAGTTCAGAAAGAATGTAGGAGTTTTTTATGTCTCAATGCCGTGGTGATCTGCTGATGTTTTAAACCCATAAATTATGTAAACGGTGGTAGTCTGTCTACATTATTGTAGACTGACTGCAGAGGAAATGGTTCCAATTATAAACAGTACTTGGGTTGTATATGAATTTTGAATTAAGGTTTAATGTGATTATTTTCTGTTCCTCTATTGGATCAAAAAATTTTCTTTTATTGGTGAATGGGGGTGTTAGCAGAGTATGTTTACTGAAAGATAGAGGGAGAATAGAGAAAGGAAATAGTTGGTGCGCTGTGCTTGTTTTATTTGTTAAATAAATAAAGATACGCACCTGCATCATGGTGTTTTAATTGGGAAGCTTAGATCTTTCAAATAATCAGAGGATGCAAGATTTTGCAGTTATCCTTTTTCTGATGAAATGTCTATCAGTCAACTGAAGAAAAATTTCCTCTTTTTTTACATATATTTTTTACTATTTATTTTTTCTCTTTAATCTGTAGGTTTAAGTTATGCTTTTTGGTTGGTTGAAGGTACTATGAATTGGGACCTGATGATCCACCATATGCTGCCAAATTTTATGACTGTTGTGGGGCTGAGTATCCTGAGGCGCCTGGCTGCACCACCAGTTTTCATGTTTCATATGATGACTGATGTAATGTTTCTCCTTAATACCTAGAGTCTGACTGGATTAAACTTGTATATGTTTCCATACTTCCTCTCCAGCTAATTATTTCTCTTCATATTTACTTTGCAGCTTTGTGCCTCAATAAATTTATCATGCAATAATTGCTTCAGATAGAACAATAAATAATAACATCTTCTGCCTGTAGTTTGGTCTTAGGTGCTTCCTAATGATCATTTGAAGATGGCATGTGTTTTACTCAACCTGTTGGGATTTGCTGGGAACAATTTCCACGTGGCTAGATTTTAAGTGGATTATCATATCTTATGGTGATTCACGTTGGCCACATGGGTTCATTTGAGTGGGTAAATCACGCAAATTTGTAGTAAGGTAGATGAGGTTTTGATTTCCAGGTTGATGTGCAAGTGAAAGACTATTCATGAAACTGTGAGATCCTTTTGATGAGACGCATTCTGGCTTCGTGTGACCTGAACTATATCATTGTAGAAGGTTTGCATTTATAGAGAAAAAGGAAAGGATTGTAAGAGGTATGGACGAGAAAACAAAGGGCAAGAACACCAGTGGTAATTGGATACTGAAATGAGTTGCCTACCTACCTACTTTTCGAGTCTAAAGCATGTTAATGGGGTTCGATCTACTAATGATGTAGCATCTAATGATGTAGTTCTTCTCGAGTATTTTGCTCTGGGACAACCTCATTACTTTCTCTGTTTTCATGTCGTTGGTCTCTTTTGCTCTCTAATAAATACTCGAAAGTGACAAAAAAGGCCAAAAGAAAAAAAGCCTCCATGCGCTGTATTTATAGTTGAAACATATGAACCTAGAATCTACTTGTGGATATGAACCCAGAATCTACTTGCGGAAGTAGTTTTCCATTTAGAAACAGCTATCTTTGGGAATAAGTGCAGAACAGTTGAACATGCTATCCAGTATCCACATCAGGTTTTAGAAAAGTATCACAAACAGTATAACACATTATCTATTTGTCATTTCAGGTCCTCAGGTTTTAAGATAATACTGTAAATTGCTGATTATCACAAACAGTGTAACACATTTTCTATTTATCCTTTCACATCCTCATGTTTTAAGATAGGACAGAACCGTGCTGTGCATTGTAAAAGGAAATCTGAACGAACATGCGTGGTGATGAATTTGAAAATTTGAAGCACTACCCATTTTAAGGATAGGCATGAATCTCATGAAGTGAGTGCATTTTGTTTTGAATAATTGAGCGTGGCAAAAGAATTATCTTAAAGAAAAAAAGGCATGTCAGGCTGTGCTAGTGCATGTTGTCTTTGCTTGACCTCGATCACCTTTTGTTTCTCTTTGCATTTTCAGGCATTTATGATCCCACTCCATGTGCCTGACAGTTTGGATTTTTGCTGGTGGGTTCTTGGATCCCTAATAAGTACAACTTTCTCTTAAATACTATTTGACCATTAGACTTAGTTGTCTTATTAGTTTTTAATGTTCATGGATTGTGAGCTTAGGTGTCAATGCTGGCCTTTTGCTTATTTTGAATTCATATAAAAATGTGCTCCTCAATTATTATATTAAATATTTATATATAAATTTATATATTTTATAAATATATTTTAATTAATTTTATATACATCTTAATATAAATATTTAATCTAATAATAATTAAATTTATTTTTATATAAATTTAAATTTATATTAAATATATTTTTATTTATTTACTTATTATTTATTTATTTATTAAGGCAGTTGATATGAGCTCCATCTGCTTTGTGAAAGAATGATTTTGCACCTTAGCTAATCAGACTAGTTGATGTTAGTTATATGAGTTTTTTTTTTTTTTTAATTTTGTTAAATATTAAATTTGCATTAGATTGGATAAAATTAAATCGAAACATGGCATGTGTGAGAACACGTGGATTGCTTAAACATGTTACTGAGTGGCCACATCATTCATTTAACTTTAAAAATCAAGCCACAAGAATTAGCTGTGAAATCTTATATGCTGTGTCAGATTGCAGTTGAATAATCTGTAAAGTAGGCTAATAAAATGGTATTTTTAGCAGACATTTATATTGTCAGATTTTCCACAGTTATTAAGCAACAAATGGTCCCAACTATAAACAATTTTCAGCTTTTGGCTACAATCGAATGAATTTAATGTGGTATTTAAAATTAAATTGTAATAAAATGGTATATATAATAAAAGTTCGAGTTTATATGTAACATATTTAATTTAATTTAATTTAATTTAATTTAATTTAACGGTTGATGAGTTTATTTTTTATATAAATATAAATTTATATTAATAAATTTTTATATTTTCACTTATTAAGAAATTTAATTATTAAAATTAAAATAAATATTAAAAAT
Organism: Hevea brasiliensis; assembly: GCF_030052815.1. NCBI lineage: Eukaryota > Viridiplantae > Streptophyta > Magnoliopsida > Malpighiales > Euphorbiaceae > Hevea > Hevea brasiliensis. Next base: position 103,442,859 of record NC_079495.1, on the reverse strand, counting down.
AATAATAATTTAATTAAAATTAAAAATGCATAAAGAATATTTTAATAACTAGCCATATTTTATTACTTAGTTTTTCAATTGAAATTATATTTTATTAAACCGTAAACTTTTATGTGGTAAGTTAATTATATATATATATATAGAGAGAGAGAGAGAGAGAATAATTTCATAATGGATTTTACCTAATTATGTGCATTCTAGTGCAATTTTCATGCATTAATTGCTTCATTAACATTTTTTCACTTAAATAGAAATGAAATGAAAGAATAAAATTGAAGTTGTTGATACCTCCATGGATAGTATGCACAATTTTTAGGTCTCAAACTGAAGGATTGTATCGATCAAAGTTGTATTGGATTAAACTGTGGAGGGTGGACCATATACTGCGCCATCATATCGATGGTCCTTTGCAACCCAACTAGAGTAGCTGCCATGGGGTCCATGGGACTCTGTGCCATAAAGGATCGATCTCAGATCGGGGTGGTTGCTCCTCTACTTGAGCGACTCTAGGCCTCCTACCCCGCCTCCTGGCAAAGCGCTCATCCTGTGCCGACACCTCGTCAGGCACATCTGGTTCTGGTGCAGTGGTAGCTCTCCTGCTTCTACGCATTTTCTTGAAATTCAGCAGCATTAGCCCACAAAATTCAAAACTATACATTACATAGTTCTATAGACTCATATTTACACACAATATATGAAGCAGAAACTAGAAGCAAAGATGACAATGCAAGATGAATGTGAACCCTATTTTCCGCATGTGACTCCTAGTAGACTCTTCCCAATACTTTAGACAAACATTCCCTAAGAATCTGGAGCCTTAGCTCTGATACCACATTTGTCATGACCCAACCTATGGGCCGGACCGGCACTAGGACCTGGGCCAGCCTAAAGCCCCCGAGGCCCGTAGTAAGCCTTAACTATTCATTTACCCAACTCTAAGGCCCATTTGGGCCCAATTTCAAGAAACCAACCGGACAGAGTCCGGCCATAAAATGGACCTACCAACGGGGAGTTTTTGACTCACCCGACCTGTAAACACAATAAACAATCCTTTAGGAGCTCACCACCCTCCACATACTCATATCATCATAATGATAAATGGGAGCTCAGCTCCCTCATCCAGTCCATCAAACATGCATATAATAATTTTACAGGTCCACAATAATAATTTAGTTTACAGACCCAAATCAAATAAACATTTCTAACACATGCAGAAATTCTAGGAGTAAATAAAATTACACAAATATTGATAAACAACCTGCGAGGAAAGGAAGCAGGTTAACCTCAAAAATATCCTCCTGTGGCCTGGAAAAATATTGAACAGGAGTGAGCGTTCGACTCAGAGAGTAAAATATCAATTTTAACCATAATCTCTATAACTATCTAAAACTAATGCACCCTGTAGAGTGAAATGCAACATCAACAACATTTTCACATCATAACATCAAAAAGGTAAATTTGGAGCACTCACGCACCCTGTAACATCAATCAAAATATATGAGAGCCGATCCCCATCTGACTCTCTTAAATCCAACACGTGCCAACAAGAACTCAGCTCGGACTTCCACTTAATAACCAAATCGGGGTCCCAGCGAAGAACTCAAGCCGTGTCTACCCCGAATGACCGGGTCCCAGCGAAGATCTCAAGCCGTGTCTACCCGTCCTATCCATAGTCCACACCACATCACACGCACGCCAACGCACGCACACTGCTCCAAATTACCACAACAACATCCATGGCACGCTAACAGTTATGAATGCAATATAAATCGTGCCTAGAGTTTAACTACATAAACATATGCATATAAGTGATGCATGGGCATGCTTGAACATATAATAATATCGAAATTAAAATTAAAATTAATATTTTACTCACAGACTTGACGATGGTCACTGAGGCGACTAGGCGGAGGAAGAAGGCTGTCCCGGCTCACCTGACAATTTTATTACAATCATTTAATAAATTTGACTCAATACAAACAAAGAAAAAGACCAATACGTCCTAAGTCGTACCGAAAATCCGGCAGAGTCTCCCCTATACCTAGGACCTACCCAACCTGCAAAATGGCTCAAAACACACTTTTATATTTACAATCCATATATCCACAGCTCAATCATATCAAATAGCCCCTCCTGGGCCCATCAAATCAATCATCCATCACAGTATGTAATATTTCAATTTAATCCTTATAATTGACCATTTTTGCAAAAACTGCCCAAATAAGCTCTAAAAATTCTAAAACTTTGCCCCGCGGTCCTTAGCAATATTACTAAGCTATTGCAAAAAGAATCATAATTTTCTAAGCTACTACGAATATTTTATGGATTTTTAATCCTATTTAAGCACAAGAAAATTACGAAAAAGTAAGGTTCGGGTTTACCTTTGCCAATTCCGACTTCGGGAACGTGCTCGGGACGTCTGACAATGGGGGGCTAGCCAAAACCTCGATGCAATTCGGAGACTTTTCCGGTAACGGGTTTGTCTGGCCGGAATTTCGTAGACCCGGTCAACTATCGAATTTCCGCGAATCGAGGATACCTACACGAAGCCCATAACACGGTGGTTAGTACATAAATTTTTTAGAATTTTCTAAGCTCATTAAATGCTCGGAAAAATACTGCGAAGTTCCGTGGGACCCACCGAAAAATGGTGTCGGAAAAATTTAAAATTTATGTCGCCGCGAAGCTCTCGACGAGTGAAGCGTGCTGGTACCCTCGGTTTTCTCGTGGGATTCACGGTTTTCGAGAAATCTAGCCCAAAAGTTAAAATGGGCTAAAAACTTCCCGAGCAAAAATTGGACAAACCGCTCGATGGATTTCGGCGTTCTTGGTGTCTATGGAAAGCTCTCGCCGAGTAGATGATTTTAGACACTAGACCCGGTCCAATTGGTGGCCGAATCGGCCGGATTTTGGCCGGGAAAGCCGAAACACCGCGCCATGAGGAGGGAATTCGCGATTTCGCCGTTTAGCGCGGCCGGGCTGGGAGGCTGGTGGCGCCACGGTCACTGGGTGGCAGGAGGTGGTGGCCAGCAGGGGCAGGAGGAGAGAGAAAAGAGAGAGAGAAGGGGAGGAGGTCGACGCGCACGGGGAAGGAAAGAAGAAGAAGGAAAAGGTCGGTCCGATTCGACCGGTCCGATCCGGTCCGGTTCGATTCGGTCGGTCCGATTCAAGATACAAAATTTTGAATTTTTACTCTGCCTCGGAACAAAAACGAGGTCCAAAATTCAAAAATTTGGAAAACTCAGAAAAATACGTAGACTCCAAATATATTTTTAGTTTTGCCACGTGGTCTTTAAATTAATTTTTAAAAATCATCAAAGTTTATATTTTCGGAAAATCGAACCCAATTTTTAAAATTCGAAAAATCTCAAAAAAATTCCTAAAATTTAAATAAATTTAAAATACCAAAAATGCTCATAAATTTAAAATTTTTGGGGTGTTACATTCTTCCCCCCTTACAAAAAATTCGTCCTCGAATTTTACACAAGGCAGAATAAAGCACATAATTATACATTGAACAAATAAGGGTACTTGCTACGCATGTCCCGTTCTGACTCCCAGGTGCACTCTTCCACTGACTGACTCCTCCACAAAACCTTAATCTTAGGGATCTGTTTGGATCTCAGCTGCCTCACTTGGTAGTCCACTATGGCTACAGGCTGCTCCTCAAATGTCAAGTTCTCTTTTAGCTCTATCACATCCGGCTGTAGTACATGAGAAGGATCTGGAATGTATTTCCTGAGCATGGAGATGTGAAACACGGGATGAACGTGAGAAAGGTTGGGTGGTAGCTCCAACCGGTAGGCAACTGCTCCAACTCTATCAGTAACCTCAAAAGGTCCGATATACCGAGGTGCCAACTTGCCCTTCTTTCTAAATCTCATGACTCCCTTCATTGGAGAAACCTTTAGGAATACATAGTCGCCCACTGCAAACTCCACATCCTCCGTGCGGGTCTGCATAACTCTTACGCCTCTTGAAAGTCGTTTTGATCGTTCCACTGATTAAAGGAATCGCCTCAAGTGTCTTGCAATAGGTCTACATCATGCACCTTCGCTTCCCCCATTTCTGTCCAACACAGAGGAGACCTACACTTTCTTCCATATAATGCCTCATAGGGTGCCATCCCTATGCTGGAGTGGTAACTATTGTTGTAGGCAAACTCCACCAAAGCTAGCTGCTCATCCCATTGACCTCCAAAATCCAAGACACTCATGCGAAGCATGTCTTCCAGTGTTTGGATTGTCCTTTCGGACTTTCGCCTGCCCGAGGGTGGAAGGCCGCATCGAAGTTCAATCAGGTGCCAAGTGCCTCCCGCAACTTTCTCCAAAACCAGAAGTGAATCAGCCCTCTGTCGATATTATGGAAGCCTAACTCCATGTAATCGACTAGTTCTCGAATGTAGAGCCGCATCTTGTGCCACGCAGTATGTAGTCTTTACAGGTAAGAAGTGAGCTGATTTGGTCAAGCGGTCTACAATTACCCATATCGAATCATATCCTCGCGTGGTACGAGGCAACCCAGTCACTGTAGACCCTTATTTTGTGATAAGTATGTGCATTGAGGCCGTGGGAAACCCGATGATGAAAAATTATATGACTGTAAGATATAATTGGAGGCATGGAGCTGAATTATTAATTCCGTGGCATGATCTTGAAAAAATAAAAATAATAATAAAGTTTTGGGGAAATTAATTTAATTAAATTTAAATAAATTTTTTTTTGGGTAGTTCTTAAATGGATCTAATTAAGTTTAATTGGGCTCTATGGGCCTAAGAAAGCCTAGTTAGGAATTTTAAATGGGACCCATTTAATTATTTTCTAAAAATTGAAATAACAAAATATCTCTCTCCTCCTTGGCCCCACTCTCTTCCTCACTCCCTATTGGTGTCACCCCCTTTCCCTCTCTTTCTATTGGTTGGAACACCTCACCCATATTCCAATTTCATCCAAATTCATCAATCCTAGTCATTTAAGTTATCCGAACCTTATCACACTAAGACTTCAAACCCTGCCATACCTCTTCCTCACTCCCTATTGGTGCTTTCCCTTTTCCTTGTCTTCCCATTGGTTGAAACACCTCATCCATATTTCAGTCTCACCCAAATTCTGCAATCTTAGTTGTTTAAGTTATCTGAACTTTATCACGCTAGGACTCCAAACCCTATCACACCTCTCACCCAAAACCCTATAAATACCCCACTGATAAAAAAAAAAAGGAGGGAAGAGAAAAAAAAAAAAAAGGAAAGGAGATGGGAGGAAAGAGGAAGAGAAAATTCAGAGTTATAGGAAATTTAGAGATATTCAAGACTCTTCCTTATTTTATTCTTTTCTTCAAGAAAATTTTCATACAAGATTTCTGGAAGGTCAGTTTTTATTGTTTTCTTTTCAAGATCTATGCCACACAATATTTTAATTCTATGCTCCTTGTCTTCAATTTATTTTATATGTTCATATAGATCATGTAATTATGTTTAATTTGAGGGGATACACAACTCTGCACATGTTTAGTTTCAGTCTCTTGTATTTTTATTATTTTTCTTTATTTTCTGAATCTGTAAAAAATTTGTAAAAATTATATTCATATTCTACACGAAATTCCATTAATTTTAGGCTCAAGAATCACTAAAAAAGCTTTAATATTTTGTAAGTTATGGCTGTTTGAAGTTAGGGTTCCTATAAAATCTGATTTGCAGGATATCCGACTTGTGGAGCCCATATCTCCCTTGTTCCTTAATATTTTTGTGCAAATCTAGTGTCTAAAATTAACTTCAGAATCTTATGAATCTTTTCCAATTAGCTTTGCATTCATATCTGTTGTGGTTAATGAGTTATGAATTTTACAAAAAAAATAGTACAATTCTGTCACTTAGAAAAGTTACGATTTATGTAGACCATTCGGCTAGGGTTTTGTTTGATTTATAAATTTTATGATCTTTTATGATATGTAGGCTGTCTTCTGTAATTTTTATATGATTTTTAGGTATTTATAACTATTTTTAAAAAATCGGATTTCTTGCTACCGTTAATCTGTCAGAATTTAGAAATTGTATATTTATGCATGTTCTTGTATTTTCTTGGGTTTTAATTGATATTTGATCTATTTTTCTGTGTTCTTTTAATTTAAGAAGTGTTATGAAGTGTTTGGATCATGTTAGAAGACTTAGACCATTAGGTAGTTGTAACTAATTAGAAATCTTAACCCTTTAGGAGACTAGAGTTAGGACCCAATGTAAATTGTTATTAATATTTTATTTATTTCTTTTATTTTCTTTAGTTTCTTTATTTTTTATTACAAACAAAATTGGTAAGTAGCCCTAAGGTAAATACCAAAGAGGGCATTTGCGTAGAGCTTATATGGAGCTAAACGGGAATAAGCCAAGGATATCATTGCCATACTAGAAGAGAAGACCCTTTTTTAAGGGTAGCTTGCCCCAATGGCAACTGCATTTAACAACAGGTAAGTAGCTCTAGACTTCTCGAATAACCATTGGCATGAAAATTGTAGTAATAATAGAACTTTTATTTGGTAAATTAAAATTAACTGTGTTTTCAATTTAACTGACTTTTGCATGTAATTAATTTAAATAAATACATTGTAAATTAAAATTAATCTTATTTGTAAATTAAACTAATATTGGCATGTAAAATAAATTTAATTTAACACTTGGTAATTGTAAAATAAATTTGCATGATAGAAATCTTTATTAGGTTGTGATTGTTTGGGCCTTATGTGATATTAGAATAAATTACACATATACATAATTAACTTAGTTCAATTATCCTTAGGGTAACTTGGTAAAAATTAATTAATTAGGTTAAATAGAAACGTAGGGTTATTTAAAATTGAATTTGTTTGTAAATTAAATTCTCAATAATAAATTAATTTTAGTTATCTGGTAAATATCATTTAAATAATTAGCAACCCCATAGATAGGAATTACTTGTGCATGAAAATTGTGTGTAAACAACAACCCTTTTGTGAATTACTTGTGTGTGTAGGATTAGAATTGCATTTTTTTAGGATAAAGTTTAATAAAGGAATAATAAATAAGACTTCTAGAAACATTAGTAGAGGACTGGCACTCGAATCAACGAGGTTAGACCAGGCGTAAGGGGTGCCTAACACCTTCCCCTTACGTACCCACTATCTCGAACCTAGACATTGGGCTATGGTAATAACGGTTGTGGAAACTCTGCAAGGAGTAAGTTGCCATCCATGACCCTCGAAAGAAACACTGAATATGTCCCGGTTATCTATGCTTTCGTGGCATAAATCCTTAGTACCGTGGTAGTGTTATGGGAAGACGGTACTTACCAGTGGTTTGATTCTATTAGGATTGTATGAAGTGCATGTCTAGGAAATGTTGTCTAAGGAGGTGGTACTTAAGTGAGACCATTGTGACTCCACTATCTTTCCTGGGCATTACCTGGTGTATTTTATATAATTCCAATGGATGATATTTTGCCTCACGCCCCAGGCCCCCACAGTTTGGCGACTCCACTGAGGACTAAATGGATAGTTACTCCAATATGTTTCTATTAGTCTAATATTATTCCATTTTTAAACTTTTTACATTGCACTACACTATCACACGGATCACCCTTACCCTTTTTAGCCTCGCTAGTACTAGCCAAGGAGACCATAGCTCCACTTGAGCTATGACGAATTGGTGAATGCTAGCACCTCATGCCCGTACCTTCGAGTATATAAAAGAGCCACAGCTCCGGCCGTTGTGCTTAATGGACAAGCTCTCGCATGGGTGACCCTTTTCCTACCCGATGAAGCCCATGAGCCATAGATTTCAGCCCTAGGTACCCCGTAGATTTTTGTTGTGTTGGATTTATAACCTTACTGTTCAAACCATAAGTTCTAATGGTAGTTGAGATGAACCTAGGCCTATGCATAAACCCAATGTGTGTATAGGCCCAAGTCCATTTCAAAACCCGTGTTAAGCAAGAGGATGCTTACTTATGGTTACACTTTAAGGATATAAATCCTTTGTTTGTAAGGGAAGGATCGTCCTGGACCACCCCCTGTTGGTGTGTCCAGTGTACCATAGCCTAGGATAGAATTTTTTTTCTTACCCTGCACGTGAGAGTTGAAGGTATAAGGGGGCGAAGATTCAGTTCTAGAGATTTTTTTTTTTTTTTGGTTTTGATTCAGTCTTTGGTCCGATTTTAGTTCAGTTTATATGGTCTAGTTTTGGTTCAGTTTTCGTTCTATTGGTATGGTTCAGTTTTCATTTTGTAAAAGTAAAGGCAAAAAAAAAAAAAAGAAAAAAAATGGTCCATTCATGCATTGCATTCATGTACATAGCATACTTAGGTTAACCCTTAAATCCTATTTTGTTGAGCAAACATAGCCTCAAAACACACCAAAGAGACTTCCAATCAGGTCACTTAGGTTAGGGAAGGGAAGAGACTAGTAAGGATTTCACCTGCACTACTTAAGATGGAAGAAACTATGGCTGTGCTTGATGAAATATTGAACGCCAAGATGTTTGAGCTAAAAGAGACAATTGTGGTCAACTTTAGAAAGAGGCCCCAACGTAGGCCAATTAAGTGGCATTAAAGTTATTGAGGTTTAAATTGTGTCTCACACCCCAAGGAGATTTTTCCAATTCAGCTAACCCTTATCTGAAGTTTTGGAGTGTCCCAAAGTTCAAGACCTCCTATAGCTCTTAGCATCCAGACCACTACCAAATCCACTCTCACCTAGCTATGATATCAACCAATGTTGCCGGTTCTACTAAGCCCACAGTCATTATACCGACTGATGCTTTCAACTAAAGTAGGATATCTAAGACCTAATTGATGCCAAAAGGATAATTGACCCAGAAAATTAACCTAAAAGCCCCATGCCTAGCCAAAATTTCCACCTACACCAGGTTTCTACATGATCTCCATCACCCTAAATAACCCTAACAGAATTATTGACTTTATCCAACCCATCCAAAAGCCCAATGAACCTATCCAACCCAATGAACCTAAAGCCCAATGAACCTCAGTCCATAATGGTTGTTGACATTTGTGATAATTCTAGCTATGATGAGGGTCTTTTGGATGTCTGGACTAATTCTGATGAGGAAATAGTTACATTACAACTAGATGGTTCAGTTTCACTAGTGTTTGATTTTCAAGTTGTTGGGATCTATAAAAACTAGATAGATCTAAAAATGGCTACTATGAAGAAAGGGATAAAGTTTTTTCTTAGCATAGGCCTAGAAGAAAGTATAGATGGTCTGGTGACTTTTCTTGAAGATGAAAGGGCAGATTACAAGTCATGGTTTGGGCTATAAGCCAACAGAAAAGGAAGAAGAGCCAAAGCCTCCTAAGTTCTTGAAAGCGGGGGCAATTACCTTGACATATGATTAGGGGTTACCACATGTGAAAGAGCTAAAGCAGAAAATCAGCACCATTGATCTAAGGACTGCATGAAAAGCCAAACACCTAAAGCTACACCCCTATGTTTGAGTCTATCTTTTGTAATGCTCACAGTAGTGATATTGATGTTTCCAATTCTGATGTACTTGATAAAGATTTCAAGGCAAAGATCAATAACATTCCCAGTCCTTCTGCTTACTTGTTTGATGTTTATTCTAATGGGCATATGCATGGCATTCATAATCATTTAGAATCTATTTTTGTTAATGCATCAAAATCAATCTCTATTAATTTGGGTACACCAAATAATCCTAAAGACATTAAGTTAGCTGAAGATTTAACCCAAGAAGAAAGAGATAAATTTATAGCCTTATTAACAAAGTACCAAGAAGCACATGCCTCAAGCTTAAAATTAGATGGCTGATTCCCAAGCCAATCTAGTGTTCCCATAGGAAAAGAATGATCAAAAGTTGACTTAGCTAGTTATCCTAATGAAGAGTAAAATTTCATGTTATGAAGGATTAATAGTAGCATATGTGGACCTACAGGGAGAAGGAAAATGATATGAAGACATAACGAGGTCCCTGGAAGTGAGAGAATACTGGCAATAAGCCTACATAAGAGATAGAGCAATAATTCATAGATTAGCCACTCAATTTACTTTTGGCTGGGAGGCAATTCTACAAACTCTTATGTGTGATAGGAAAATAGGCTGAGCAAATAATGAAAGAAGTACATGCAGGAATGTGTGGTCCCCATATGAATGGAAAGCTTCTAGTTGGAAAACAAAAAATGTTCGAAACATATAAGGATTGGCCTGAAAAACTCCTTTATGTTCTTTAAAGTTATCGTAGTACTACAAGGACATCCGCGAGGGCAACCCCATTCTCTTTAGTGTATTGGACTAAAGTAGTACTATCCATTAAGCAAGAGGTCAAATCCTTAAGAGTGATGCTAGAAGCTAAGATCCTAGAAGAGATATGAGGAACTAACTTTGATTGATGAAAAGAGGATGTGAGCCTTGTATCATATGCAGGCTTATCAGAGGAAGATAGCTAGAGCCTTTAATAAGAAGGTGAAGCCAAGAAAGATCAAAGAGGGTGACATGATTTTGAAACAAGCTCGGCCCATCCCTTTTGACTTAAGAGGAAAGTTTACCCAAGCTAGGATGGTCCATACATAGTCAACAACGGTAAGAATATTAGACTTGGATGGGAATGAATTTCAAGAACCAGTCAATTTAGACAGGCTTAAATGGTACTTTGTGTGAGATAGGCCCGCTAGGCTGAAAACTTACAAAAGATGGTCTAGGAAAAAGTAAGGGTCAAAGGAAAAAAAAAAAGAAAGAAAAGAAAAGAAAAAAAATGCTAGATTGAAAACCTGCAAAAGACAGTCTAGGCAAAAGGAGAGATGAGAGAAGATCTGGATGGAAAACCTGAAAAGGCCATTTGGCAGGTTATAAAGCTTATTTCTAATTTTGGAATGTTAGAAATTTGGCAAAACTAAATGTAAGAAGGAGTAATGGTGTACCTGAATAAATAAAGAAGTTTTTATTGCATTAACCAGGAATAGGTTTTATTTAATTATGATTGTGAATGTTTGTGTCTTGAGGGATACATCAAAAGATTAAGTAATTGAACTGCATTGTTTTGATTTAACCTATTGCCTTATGAGCATGATAGAATAGGTGCTTGATATGAATATCCTGGTGATTATCTAATTTCAAAAAAAAAAAAAGAGAAAAAGAACAAGAAAAAGAAAAGAAAAAACAGAGCTCGCTAAGTGGAAAACCCGAAAGGGCCGCTTAGGCAAAAGTTAGAGCAAGCTCGCTGAAATGAAAACTCGAAAGAGCATTTCAGGCAAAAGTTAGAGCACAAAGAATTGAGTTCATGGAAGATAAAGGAGTCAAGGCAGAAAAGTTTTGAAATAGCTGTAGAATAATGAAGCATGGGGGAGAGAAGAAAAAGAAAAATCAGAGGGAAATTGTATTGTGACCTTGAGGAAGTCTTTTTTGGTGAACAGTTCTTCTCAAAAATTTTGAGGTTATAAGAAAGTTTTTGCAAAAAGAGACCCCCCAAAGGACTAAGTTTTTTTTAGAATCTCTAGTAAAATCAGCATGCCCATGATAGAAAGTAGCATACATGAAGCATAAAAATCAGAGAAAATTTTGAGACTCAGTCATCCTAATTTTTTTTCAAATAATGAATTAGATATTTTTTGGTAAGTCCTTAGACGTTGTTTAGGACGCATGACATAGTTGTGTAAGGCATAGAAGAACATGCATCAACATGTCACCTGTGGGTGTGTAAGGCATAGAATAATATGCATCACCACAGTTTCAATTGTCGAACTACGAGGGGGTCTGATTCTTCCTCAGGATAGCGAGGGGAATACGTAGGTAGTTTAGGACCGCGGTCCTAAATATGAACCCACAACATTTCATGACAGATGTTTTTTGGTAAGTCCTTAGACGTTGTTTAGGGCACATGGCATAGTTGTGTAAGGCGTAGAAGAACACGCATCAACATGTCACCTGTAGGTGTGTAAGGCGTAGAAGAACATGCATCACCACAGTTTCAAGCGTCGAACTACTAGTGGGTCTGATTCTTCCTCAGGATAATGAGGGGGATACGTAGGTAGTTTAGGACTGCGGTCCTAAATACGAATCCACAACATTTCAAATCACATAGTTGCCATTGTCATGAGACCGTAGCTAGTCTCATGACACAGAGTATATCGACAGAGCAAGATGCACTCAATTTTCACATGACACAGTTATCACTGTTATGAAACCGTAGCTAGTCTCATGACGCAGAGTGTATCGATAGAGCAAGATACACTCATTTTTCACATGACACAGTTATTACTATTATGAGACCGTAGCTAGTCTCATAACATAGAGTATGTCGACCGAGCAAGATATACTTGATCCTCATAGCCAATGTTTCATAGTTATTAGAAATTTGAGTTTCACTTTGACGAAACTTGAGCAATGCTTTCGCATTGATTTCAACTTTCGCCAAAGTGGGGGCAAACTAGACCCTTATTTTACGATAACTATGTGCATTGAGGCCGTGGGAAACCCGATGATGAAAAATTATATGACTGTAAGATATAATTGGAGACATGGAGCTGAATTATTAATTCCGTGGCATGATCTTAAAAAAATCAAAATAATAATAAAGTTTTGGGGAAATTAATTTAATTAAATTTAAATAAAATTTTATTTTGGGTAGTTCTTAAATGGATCTAATTAAGTTTAATTGGGCTCTATGGGCCTAAGAAAGCCTAGTTAGGAATTTTAAATGGGACCCATTTAATTATTTTCTAAAAATTGAAATAACAAAATATCTCTCTCCTCCTTGGCCCCACTCTCTTCCTCACTCCCTATTGGTGTCACCCCCTTTCCCTCTCTTTCTATTGGTTGGAACACCTCACCCATATTCCAGTTTCATCCAAATTCATCAATCCTAGTCATTTAAGTTATCTGAACCTTATCACACTAAGACTTCAAACCCTGCCATACCTCTTCCTCACTCCCTATTGGTGCCTTCCCTTTTCTTTGTCTTCCCATTGGTTGAAACACCTCATCCATATTTCAGTCTCACCCAAGTTCTGCAATCTTAGTTGTTTAAGTTATCTGAACTTTATCACGCTAGGACTCCAAACCCTATCATACCTCTCACCCAAAACCCTATAAATACCCCACTGATAAAAAAAAGAAAAGAAAAAAAAAGAGGTAAGAAAAAAAAAAGAAAAGGAGATGGGAGGAAAGAGGAAGAGAAAATTCAGAGCTATAGGAAATTTAGAGATATTCAAGACTCTTCCTTATTTTATTCTTTTCTTCAAGAAAATTTTCATACAAGATTTCTGGAAGGTCAGTTTTTATTGTTTTCTTTTCAAGATCTATGCCACATAATATTTTAATTCTATGCTCCTTGTCTTCAATTTATTTTATATGTTCATATAGATCATGTAATCATGTTTAATTTGAGGGGATACACAACTCTGCACATGTTTAGTTTCAGTCTCTTGTATTTTTATTATTTTTCTTTATTTTCTGAATCTATAAAAAATTTGTAAAAATTATATTCATATTCTACACGAAATTCCATTAATTTTAGGCTCAAGAATCACTAAAAAAGCTTTAATATTTTGTAAGTTATGGCTGTTTGAAGTTAGGGTTCCTGTAAAATCTGATTTGCAGGATATCCGACTTGTGGAGCCCATATCTCCCTTGTTCCTTAATATTTTTGTGCAAATCTAGTGTCTAAAATTAACTTCAGAATCTTATGAATCTTTTCCAATTAGCTTTGCATTCATATCTGTTGTGGTTAATGAGTTATGAATTTTACAAAAAAATAGTACGATTCTGTCACTTAGAAAAGTTACGATTTATGTAGACCATTCGGCTAGGGTTTTGTTTGATTTATAAATTTTATGATCTTTTATGATATGTAGGCTGTCTTCTGTAATTTTTATATGATTTTTAGGCATTTATAACTATTTTTAAAAAATCGGATTTCTTGCTACCGTTAATCTATCAGAATTTAGAAATTGTATATTTATGCATGTTCTTGTATTTTCTTGGGTTTTAATTGATATTTGATCTATTTTTCTGTGTTCTTTTAATTTAAGAAGTGTTATGAAGTGTTTGGATCATGTTAGAAGACTTAGACCATTAGGTAGTTGTAACTAATTAGAAATCTTAATCCTTTAGGAGACTAGAGTTAGGACCCAATGTAAATTGTTATTAATATTTTATTTATTTCTTTTATTTTCTTTAGTTTCTTTATTTTTTATTACAAACAAAATTGGTAAGTAGCCCTAAGGTAAATACCAAAGAGGGCATTTGCGTGGAGCTTATATGGAGCTAAACGGGAGTAAGCCAAGGATATCATTGCCATACTAGAAGAGAAGACCCTTTTTTAAGGGTAGCTTGCCTCAATGGCAACTGCATTTAACAACAGGTAAGTAGCTCTAGACTTCTCGAATAACCATTGGCATGAAAATTGTAGTAATAATAGAACTTTTATTTGGTAAATTAAAATTAACTGTGTTTTCAATTTAACTGACTTTTGCATGTAATTAATTTAAATAAATACTTTGTAAATTAAAATTAATCTTATTTGTAAATTAAACTAATATTGGCATGTAAAATAAATTTAATTTAACACTTGGTAATTGTAAAATAAATTTGCATGATATAAATCTTTATTAGGTTGTGATTGTTTGGGCCTTATGTGATATTAGAATAAATTACACATATACATAATTAACTTAGTTCAATTATCCTTAGGGTAACTTGGTAAAAATTAATTAATTAGGTTAAATAGAAACGTAGGGTTATTTGAAATTGAATTTGTTTGTAAATTAAATTCTCAATAATAAATTAATTTTAGTTATCTAGTAAATATCATTTAAATAATTAGCAACCCCATAGATAGGAATTACTTGTGCATGAAAATTGTGTGTAAACAACAACCCTTTTGTGAATTACTTGCGTGTATAGGATTAGAATTGTATTTTTTAGGATAAAGTTTAATAAATGAATAATAAATAAGACTTCTAGAAACATTAGTAGAGGACTGGCACTCGAATCAACGAGGTTAGACCAGGCGTAAGGGGTGCCTAACACCTTCCCCTTACGTATCCACTATCTCGAACCTAGACATTGGGCTATGGTAATAACGGTTGTGGAAACTCTGCAAGGAGTAAGTTGCCATCCATGACCCTCGAAAGAAACACTGAATATGTCCCGGTTATTACCCGGGTGGCGACTCCTGTCTATCTATGCTTTCGTGGCATAAATCCTTAGTACCGTGGTAGTGTTATGGGAAGACGGTACTTACCAGTGGTTTGATTCTATTAGGATTGTATGAAGTGCATGTCTAGGAAATGCTGTTTAAGGAGGTGGTACTTAAGTGAGACCATTGTGACTCCACTATCTTTCATGGGCATTACCTGGTGTATTTTATATAATTCCAATGGATGATATTTTGCCTCATGCCCCCCCCGACCCCCTACAGTCACAAAATCCATAGTGATCATTTCCCACTTCCATTCTGGGATAGGGAGCTCTTGCAGCTTCCTTGACGGTCTCTGGTGTTCAAACTTCACCTTCTGACAAGTCAAGCACTTGGACACAAAGTCTGCTATGTCTCTCTTCATGCCATTCCACCAATAGCTATCTTTCACATCATGGTACATCTTGGTGGAACCTGGGTGGACAGCATGCGATGTGTAGTGTGCCTCTCGCACGATTTCATTCCTGAGGTTGTCCACATCGGGCACACATATCCTAGAACCTTGCACTAGGGGGCCATCATTGGCAAATCCAAACTCACCACCTTCACCTTGCTGTACTCTTTCTATAATCTTCATCAATTGTTGGTCTCTATGCTGGGAAACTCTAACTCTGTCCCTCAAGTCTGGCCTCACTGAAAAGTGAGCCAACAATACCCCCTCATCTGAAAGATCTAGGATTAAACCTTGATCCATCAACTCATGTACCTCCTGAATCAATGGTCTCTTCTCTCGAAATGTGCCAAACCGCGGAAGATTTTCTGCTCAATGCATCTGCCACAACATTGGCCTTTCCAGGGTGGTACTGGATGGTGTAATCATAGTCTTTCAGAAGCTCCATCCATCTCCTCTGTCTCAAGTTTAAATCCCTCTGTTGGAAGATGTACTTCAAGCTCTCGTGGTCGGTGTATATCTCGCACACTTCACCATACAGATAGTGTCTCCAGATCTTTAGTGCAAAGACTATAGCCGCCATTTCCAAATCATGGGTGGGGTAGTTCTGCTCATACCTCTTTAGCTGCCTTGAAGCATAAGCCACTACCTTTCCATTCTGCATCAAAACACACCCTAGGCCAACTCTGGAGGCGTCACAATACACGGCGTATCCTTCACCACTCACAGGTAGTGTCAACACAGGGGCAGTGGTTAGACACTCCTTAAGCACGGAAACTCACCTCACAGTCATCTGTCCAAATGAATGGAATATTCTTCCTGGTCAACTTAGTTAGGGGAGCCGCTATCTTGGAGAAATCTTGTACAAAATGCCTATAGTAGCCAGCTAAACCCAGAAAACTTCGCACCTCAGTGACTGTTGTAGGCCTAAGCCAATCAGTTACAGCTTCAATTTTCTTTGGATCTACTTGAATACCGTCACTAGAAACCACATGTCCCAAGAATGAGATGCTTTCTAGCCAAAATTCACATTTTGAAAATTTGGCATATAGCTGGTGCTCCCTCAACGTCTGCAACACCATCCTCAAGTGCCACACGTGTTCTTCCTCGGTCCGAGAGTATACCAGAATGTCATCTATGAATACGATGACAAAACGGTCCAAAAATGGCTTGAACACCCTGTTCATCAAGTCCATGAAGGCTGCTGGTGCATTAGTGAGTCCAAAAGACATCACCAAGAACTCATAATGACCATATCTTGTCCTGAAAGCCGTTTTGGACACGTCCTCATTCCTGATTCTCAATTGATGGTAGCCTGATCGCAGGTCTATTTTGGAAAAGAATCTAGCCCCTTGGAGCTGATCAAACAGATCATCGATCCGAGGGAGTGGATACTTATTCTTCACAGTCACCTTGTTCAAATTGCCTATAGTCAATGCACAACCTCAATGACCCATCCTTCTTTCTAACAAATAGAACAGGAGCACCCCAGGGTGAAGTGCTCGGACGTATGAAACCCTTGTCCAAAAGCTCCTGTAGTTGCTCTTTCAACTCTTTCAATTCTGCTGGTGCCATCCTGTAAGGTGGCATGGATATGGGGTTTATACCCGGCACAACATCAATACAAAACTCTATTTCCCTTCCTGGTGGCAACCCTGGAAGCTCCTCTGGGAAGACATCCATAAATTCTCTGACAACAGGAACATTTTCCATGCTGACACCTTCTACAGATGTATCTCTCACCAATGCCAAATACCCTTGGCATCCACGCCTCAACATTGTCATTCATCCATTGTCTAGGCATAGGCCCCATGACATGCTGCATACACTCTATCAGTCTTCTATCGATCAATCGTAATTACATTCTGCTGCTGCGAGAATCTAAAAACCGATATGCATCGTCTGACACATCATAAGTACCAGGCACCAACTTCTTGAAATTGATTATCTGTTTGTAAGGTTCTCCTCTTGGTGCGGTGGATCGTGCCGTGGAGGGTGGACCATATACTGCGCCATCATATCGATGGTCCTTTGCAACCCAGCTAGAGTAGCTGCCATGGGGTCCATGGGACCCTGTGCCATAAAGGACTGATCCTGTACTGGGGGTGGCTGCTCCTCTACTTGAGCGACTCTAGGCCTCCTACCCGCCTCCTCGGGCGGGCGTCTCATCTGTCCGACACCTCATCGAGCACATCCAGTTGCAGGCGTGGCAGCTCTCCTGCTTCTACGCATTTTCCTAAAATTCAGCAGCATTAGCCCACAAAATTCAAAACTGTACATTACATAGTTCTATAGACTCATATTTACACACAATATATGAAGCAGAAACTAGAAGCAAAGATGACAATGCAAGACGAATGTGAACCCTATTTTCCGCATGTGACTCCTAGTAGACTCTTCCCAATACTTTAGACAAACATTCCCTAAGAATCTGGAGCCTTAGCTCTGATACCACATTTGTCACGACCCAACCTATGGGCCGGACCGGCACTAGGACCTGGGCCAGCCTAAAGCCCCCGAGGCCCATAGTAAGCCTTAACTATTCATTTACCCAACTCTAAGGCCCATTTGGGCCCAATTTCAAGAAACCAACCGGACAGAGTTCGGCCATAAAATGAACCTACCAACGGGGAGTTTTTGACTCACCTGACCTGTAAACACAATAAACAATCCATTGGGGAGCTCAGCTCACCCTCCACATACTTATATCATCATAATGATAAATGGGAGCTCAGCTCCCTCATCCAGTCCATCAAACATGCATATAATAATTTTACAGGTCCACAATAATAATTTAGTTTACAGACCCAAATCAAATAAACATTTCTAACACATACGGAAATTCTAGGAGTAAATAAAATTACACAAATATTGATAAATAACCTGCGAGGAAAGGAAGCAGGTTAACCTAAAAAATATCCTCCTGTGGCCTGGAAAAATATTGAACAGGAGTGAGCGTTCGACTCAGAGAGTAAAATATCAATTTTAACCATAATCTCTATAACTATCTAAAACTAATGCACCCTGTAGAGTGAAATGCAACATCAACAACATTTTCACATCATAACATCAAAAAGGTAAATTTGGAGCACTCACGCACCCTGTAACATCAATCATAATATATAGGAGCTGATCCCCTATACAGCTCTCTTAAATCCAACCTGGTGCCAGCGAAGAACTCAGCTCGAACTTCCACTTAATAACCAAATCGGGGTCCCAGCGAAGAACTCAAGCCGTGTCTACCCCGAAGGACCGGGTCCCAGCGAAGATCTCAAGCCGTGTCTACCCGTCCTATCCATAGTCCACACCACATCACACGCACGCCAACGCATACGCACCGCTCCAAATTACCACAACAACATCCATGGCACGCTAACAGTTATGAATGCAACATAAATCGTGCCTAGAGTTTAACTACATAAATATATGCATATAAGTGTTGCATGGACATGCTTGAACATATAATAATATCGAAATTACAATTAAAATTAATATTTTACTCACAGACTTGACGATGGTCACTGAGGCGGCTGGGTGGAGGAAGAAAGTCATCGGCTCACGACAATTTTATTACAATCATTTAATAAATTTGACTCAATACAAACAAAGAAAAGACCAATACGTCCTAAGTCGTGCAGAAAATCCCAGTCTCCCTATACCTAGGACCTACCCAACCTGCAAAATGGCTCAAAACACACTTCTATATTTACAATCCATATATCCACAGCTCAATCATATCACACAGCCCCTCCTGGGCCCATCAAATCAATCATCCATCACAGTATGTAATATTTCAATTTAATCCTTATAATTGACCATTTTTGCAAAAACTGCCCAAATAAGCTCTAAAAATTCTAAAACTTTGCCCCGCGGTCCTTAGCAATATTACTAAGCTATTGCAAAAAGAATCATAATTTTCTAAGCTACCACGAATATTTTATGGATTTTTAATCCTATTTAAGCACTAGAAAATTACGAAAAAGTAAGGTTCGGGTTTACCTTTGCCAATTCCGACTTCGGGAACGCGCTCGGGACGTCTGACAATGGGGGGCTAGCCAAAACCTCGGTGCAATTCGGAGACTTTTCCGGTAACGGGTCTGTCTGGCCGGAATTTCGCAGACCCGGTCAACTGTCGAATTTCCGCGAATCGAGGATACCTACACGAAGCCCATAACACGGGGGTTAGTACATAAAATTTTCAGAATTTTCTAAGCTCATTAAATGCTCGGAAAAATACTGTGAAGTTCCGTGGGACCCACCGAAAAACGGTGTCGGAAAAATTTGAAATTTATGTCGTCGCGAAGCTCTCGACGAGTGGAGCGTGCTGGTACCCTCGGTTTTCTTGTGGGATTCACGGTTTTCGAGAAATCTAGCCCAAAAGTCGAAATGGGCTAAAAACTTCCCGAGCAAAAATTGGACAAACCGCTAGATGGATTTCGGCGTTCTTGGTGTCTATGGAAAGCTCTCGCCGAGTAGATGATTTTAGACACAAGACCCGGTCCAATTGGTGGCCGGATCGGTCGGATTTTGGCCGGGGAAGCCGAAACGCCGCAAGCGAGGAGGGAATTCGCGCGGTTTAGTAGTTGGGGCGGCCGGTGGTGGGAGGTGGGTGGCGCGCCCGATCGGTGGGGTGGCAGGGGGAGGTGGCTGGCCTACGGCAGGGGAAGGAGGAGAGAGAAAAGAGAGAGAGAAGGGGAGGAGGTCGACGCGCGCGGGGAAGGAAAGAAGAAGAAGGAAAAGGTCGGTCCGATTCGACTGGGCCGATTCGGTCCGGTTCGATTCGGCCGGTCCGATTCAAGATACAAAATTTTGAATTTTTACTCTGCCTCGGGACCGAAAACGAGGTCCAAAAATTCCGAAAAAATTTCAGAAAACTCAGTAAAATACGTAGACTCCAAATATATTTTTAGTTTTGCCACGTGGTCTTTAAATTAATTTTTAAAAATCATCAAAGTTTATATTTTCGGAAAATCGAACCCGATTTTTAAAATCCGAAAAATCTCAAAAAAATTCCTAAAATTTAAATAAAATTAAAATACAAAAAATGCTCATAAATTTAAAATTTTTGGGGTGTTACATCCATGGATGGTATGCACAATTTTTAGGTCTCAAACTGAAGGATTGTATCGATCAGAGTTGTATTGGATTAAATTTATTTTATTATTTTAATAATTTGATTTTAATTTTTTATTAAAAGTTAAATTAAATTTATTTTATACTAAAAAAATTAAAATTAATTTTTTATATATATTTTTCTAAATTTTTTAGAAATATTATATATTTTAATATATAATTAATTAATTAGTTAGTTAACTATTTTGAATTGAATTAGTATGTGATTAATTCATTTAATAACATTTTTTCAGTTTTTTTTTTTTAAAGAAAAAAATGTGACCATGATTTAATAAAATGTGAAATAATAGAAAAATACATAAAATCACTTTTGCCTTTTAGCCATGAAAGTGAAGTTCTAACAAATCAAGGAAAGCTATAGAAAATAAACACAACAAAGAAGATGAATTCTGAATGGACAGTGATTAAACAGCAATGATTAATAGTAAGGATTAGGTAAAGTTATCAAGATTGCTTTAATCTGGTGGATTAATTTTTACCAATTCTTGTTTGTTTCCTTTCAATTGTGGATTCATTTTATGGATGGAACCCTTTTAACTTGTTGAAAATTGATGTTTCTTGTTCTTGTTCATCATAAATTTGATTGTGATTAAGTGATTATCTTTATGTGCTTCTGCTTTAGTTTGCTGTTAATTGGGTAAAGATTTCATATTAACAAATTTTTAAAATAAAAAATAATATTAACCCTTTATAATCTTTAGATCAATTTATAAGCTTACTCAAATTCAAGTATCCACTCTTTCAATATCTTACTTAATAATAATAATAATAATAATAATAATAATAATAATAATTTATTTGATTTTTGCATTTTGATTTATATTACAACTTAATCCCTACATTTAGGAAATTAAATAATTTAGCTCTTTAGCCAAAATCAGCTGTTAGTTTAAGTGGAAGATAAATATATTTTTTATTCAATGAAGAAGAATTTATTATTTAACCCTTGAGGTTTGACTGATATTATGATTTAGTTTTTATATTTTGAAAATTATACGATTTAATCATTTACTTATATTTTTCTTAAATTAAAATTAATTGTTATAAATAAATTATTTCTTTTTATTTTATAAAAAAAATTCAAGAAAAAATTTTAATAAGAACAAAGTTAATAAGAAAAAAATTTTAATAATTCCAGCAATTATCAAATATAAGTATTAAGTCCTTCAAACTCCAAAACACAATAATCAAGTTGTAAACTAAATAGTAATTTTTTTTAATTAAATAAGAATATATTTATCTTTGTACTTGAATTAACGATAATATTAAACAGAAAGACCTCTAATTTTAATAAAAATATAATAAATTAAATTATTTAATTTTTAAAATATAAATATCAAATTATCATATCAGTCAAAACTCAAAGATGGAATAATAAACTATCATAATAATAAATCAAGTCATAGTTTCCTTTCAAAACGGAACAGTCAGCAAATAAAGACAAAAATAAAAATAAAAAATTTATTAAGATGGGATTTGAGAAGATATAATTTTCATAATTAACAATGAAATAGCAACACCTATAAAAGAAAAGGAAAGTTTGTTGGTTGCCAGTCAGCTTCTCACCATACAAAAATTGTTTCTTTAATTTCACAATTCAAAATTGTTTATTACGCTATGCAGACCCAATTGCATGGTGTGCTTGCACCATCTACTGTCACTTCACAATATATATATATATATATATATATATAGATCCCCAAATCTTATATCAAGATTTCGATTTATGTTCTTAAGCATGTTTGGTTTACTAGTTATTCTCAAGGGTTAATAATTAATGTTAATTGTTAATAGTTAGTGATTGAAGGGTTAACATCTTATTATTTTAAACCCTAATTTTCAATGCTTTAATTATAATTTTTAAATTTCTATTTATGATAATTTTTATTAACTTTTCATCAAAATTAAATCTTTATAAAATTTTATTATTACTTTTTAGCTCAATTTAGTCTGATTTAGTTTTTAAAGACATTTTACTCATTCAGTATAATTAATTACTTAATTAAAATGTTCACATGAGTGGTAAATATTTCTAATATATGTGTGTGTAGATATGATTGAAGTTAATGGTGTGTGAGCTAGATGAGGAGAGACTTTAATTCCATTTTTTTTTCCCCAAAGTTGCATGATCTTATTAATTTGGATGGGACCAACCCATGAATTAGGTTGTCTGTAAAGAGATATTTTAGGTAGATATATAAAATTTGCATGAATATGATTTTGCAACTTGCAAGTCTCAATGTGCAACTTCTTTATTTATTTAGCCAAGAAAATGGAAAGCATTATAATAATGACCACCGAGTCTGATAATTTGGTGATTAGTTTGCTGAGATAGTTTTACTCCATCTTAATTCGTTTTCTCACACCAGTATTGGTAATTAAATATTATTTCTATTTGAAAAGTGTGAACAAATTGAGAGCAGATTGTTTAATAGTGCATTTTATGAAATGTCATCTTGGACTTAAGGGGGTGTTTGGTTTAACTGTTAGGTGTAACTGATAGCTGATAAACACTCAAACATGTAAATTATAGTATTTGACAAGCTTAAAAAAATAGAGCTGATAGCTGATAGGCAACTGATATGATACCCATCGGCTGCAGTTTGTATCAACTCTATTTTTAGAGTTGTTTTTCATCAGTTAATAGCTGATTTGGTTTTGTTTTTTATTTTGATCATATTATCTTTTTTTATTTAACTTGAAAATTAATATCATTAATATTTTTATTTTTTTATTTGTAATTTTAACATTTTAATTAACATATTTCAACTTTGTTAAAATATTTTTTATTAATAATATGAAATATAAAATATTTATTTATATCTAAAAACTTAAAATTAATTATAAAATTTTCTATTAACAATAATAATTATTTTATTATTTTATCTATATTTTTAAAATTATTTAATTATCTTAAAAATAATTATTTTCTTATTTCAATAATAAAATAAATGATTTAATATAAAAGATTAATAATTATATATTTATTTAAATAATATAACATATTAATTTAATAATTATATATTTAATTTAATAATAAAATAAATTATATGATATATACCCTTATTAGTAATTTCACATATCAACAGCAATAGCTAAATTTAATTTTACCAAACACTTAACTTAAAATAGCTATTATCAACTATCAGTTATCAACTATCAGCTAACAGTTATCAGTTATATTCAACAGTTAAACCAAACAGGCCCTTAATAGTAGATCTTTTTTTATGGAATTGAGTTAAATTGAGAACATTAATCAGTGATATCAATTACACTGAAAATACCTATTTTTTACTGTTAAAAAAAATTATCATAATAAGGCTACCATTGGAGTCAAAATCCCAAAATAATAGCAAAATTTAGATAAGTGATTTTAAGATTAATGGACAAGTGAATTTAACTAAGAAAGACAAATCAAGATTTGGAGAATGAGTTTTGTTGTATTCTTCTTTACTGTAGTTAGATGGTAATACAACTTTTCCATACTCCATTATATATTATTCATATTAAAATTAAAAAATTTACCCTAAGTTTTTTATTTTTATTTTTTTTAATGATCTAATCTAGGAATCTAATCTTGATAACATTGTGGATAGCACACTCATCTTTTAATTGAGACAAAATTTTGATTTATATATATTTTGAGTTTTTTCCATATTTTATTTAGTATAATTGATCTATATATAATAAATATATTTTAACTATTAATTAAAAAATTATTATACATATAATATTAATATTATAAATTTTCTCATATATAGACTTGTTTGTGTATTATGAAGGGTGATTCCATCAAATATTTTTACTCAAAAGATCATTTATTTTCTTTTTTAAAAATCTTAGAATTACTATTTTTTATTTTAAATTTTTATTTAATAAATTTTTTCATTGAGTGGAACTAATTGGATTGATGAAACCAATAAATCAATTAATAGACCAATTCATTAGCTCATTTAATTTTTTTAAAAACACAGTAATTTTAAATGCTATAAATATTAATAAATGCCATTTTATTTTGCAAATTATAACTGAAAAAGACTTTGATTTTTGGGTTTGAAGATATTTAATGGTTGATATTTGTTCACTTTGGCATGAATTTGCCACCATTTAAAGGGAGGCAATGCATATCAAAGCAAGTTACAAGTTTTGAAAAAGAATGATTAATATTTAATTAATCCTTTTGAATTACCCACAATAAATTTATTTAGTAACTTAAAAAGAATATGTAATAATAAAATATTTAAATTTTAATTTATAATATAAAATCCTTAGTCTTTAATTTAGTTAACAAAAAATCCTTATATCATTTAATAGTTAATTTTTAAATTATTTTTATTAATGAGATGCTTATATTAAAAATTATGTTTTTTTATTAATTTAATATTTATAAAAATATTATTTTATTCTCAACTATACAAATTATGACACAATTACATATATTGATATTTTAATAATATAAATTTATTTATTTAAAATTATTAAATTATTAAAAAATATATATATTTTTTAATTTAATAATTATCACCTTTATGCCAAAGTTGGAAATACCTTTTTTTTTTTTAATTTAATATTTATTATGATTTGAATTTGAAATTTTATATACTCAAGTATTGGGCAAAAGCTTAAAGGTAATGGATAAAGCTAGAAATGCCTTTGACAGATACAGGGCAAAGGGACAAATAAATTTAAAAAACCAACAGTTCCCAGCAGGGGCATTTCTGTACTTCTCCATAGCCATATGAACCTGAAAAGCAATGCTTTTATTTTTTTTTAAATTGAATATCAATGTTATAAAACTTGCAGGGAAAGAAACGGAGAGAGGAGAAAGAAAGAGTATGCAACTATGTTGTTTCTGTAAGTGTGGGCACTCTACAGACAGGAACGCCAACCCAAATTATTTGGTTCTTTGCTTATGTAAATTCTCCCCTCTTCTTCCTCGTCCTCCTTCTTCTTCTATCTTCAATTTGTGCTGCTTTTGTTAGTCTGAAAAAGAAAGGAAACAGCGACTACATTCTCTTACACTATGTCAGCATTTTAGCATTGCAACAAATAACCCATAGCCCCATTCAACAAAACTCACTCATTTTCAACTCCTTCCCATTTTCCACTTCTCTTCTATATCATCATCATCATCATCAAGAACTAACATGTCTTCCAAGATCAAGTAAGTATACAGGAGAGGACCATGCTTGCTTATTTCTCTCTATGCCTAGATCTGAATCTCTTGCTCACTCTTATGGGTCTTGTAAATTTGAATTTTTTAGTGCGGTTATGGAATTTTCTTCCTTTTTTTTTTGTTTTTTTTTTTTGTTTTGTGTGTGTGTGTTGGTTGGATCTATCTTCGTTAGGGGTTTCTTCTTTTTTTCTTTTGTTTGTTTTTTTGCTCCTTACTTCTTCATTTGAATTCAAATGGTATCTCTTTATCTCCCTCTCGTTCCATATTCTTCACTGTTACTCTATTTCTTTACTGTATACACACACACACATATTTCTCAATTTTGCTTTTTGATATAAAATTTGATATGGGTTATAATTCATTTTTGCTGGTCTTTGTCCATTTGGTGACTTTCTTGTGATATTTTTGTTTTGTAATTGAATCTTTTCATTTATAGTTTCTTCTGGAATTTGGAAATTTGGTTTATACAATTGTATGCATATGTTATCAGGTGAATTTGATATTTTTATGGAACAAGAAAACTGTTGTTGCAAAGTTCTCATATTTGGCATAGATCCATTGTTAATTTAAAAATAATTCAATTTTCACTGAATGGGCATTCTTGCATTGTGTTTCTGAAACTTGGGATTTTTACCTGCAACGAATTTTCATCTGATGATGTAATAATGATACTTTAAAACTTGTACAGATCTGGTTTATCTGAAACTCCCAGCAAAGCATCACCAGCAACTCCTAGAGTGAGTAAACTGAGCCGGGGAGCCACTAAATCAGAGCCTGATTCACCTGCTCCTCTGCAGAGTTCACGCTTTTCAGTTGACCGTTCCCCAAGATCTGTTACCTCAAAGCCTACAATTGATCGACGGTTATCTAAGGTCACTCCACCACCTGAAGTAAGTGCTACTCAATGGCCATATGTTTTAGTCGTTTTTTTTTTCTTCGACATTTTATCATGTTCAGTTTTTGTCCAATTTGGCATTTGGAATTCCCCAAGAACTTTGGTAAATAGAAAGAATGTGCTTTTGGGGTGTCAATGGATTTGATTTTCTTTTGAAGAAAATGGAATTAAACGTACGAAAAATTTCTTTGTGATATTTCTTGACATGGGCATTATTGTGGAGAAATTACAGAGTACTAGTATTGGACTTTCAAATATGCTTTTGTCATTTTTATTTTTTGCTGCATTTATTGATTCTATTTGGTTATCAGAAACCACAGACAAGGGTGGTGAAGGGGTCAGAATTACAGGCTCAATTGAGTCTTCTTCAGGAGGATCTAAAGAAAGCAAAGGAGCAGATAGGATTGATTGAGAAAGAGAAGGCACAAGCAATTGATGAACTGAAACAAGCACAGAAGGGTGCTGAAGAGGCAAATGAGAAGCTTCAAGAAGCTTTGGTGGCTCAAAGAAGAGCTGAGGAGAATTCTGAGATTGAGAAGTTCCGTGCTGTTGAGTTGGAACAGGCTGGGATTGACGCAGCCCAAAAGAAGGAAGAGGAATGGCAGAAAGAGCTGGAGACTGTGAGAAACCAACATGCTTTGGATGTGGCTGCTCTTCTTTCTACCACTCAGGAGCTTCAAAAGATGAAGCAAGAACTGGCCATGACTACTGATGCAAAGAATCAGGCACTGAGCCATGCTGATGATGCAACTAAGATTGCTGAGATTCATGCTGATAAGGTGGAGATTCTTTCAGCTGAGTTGACACGTTTGAAGGCCTTACTTGATTCAAAGCTTGAAACAGAGACCACTGAAAGCAACAAGATGGTGGCTAGGTTTAAGGACGAGATAGAGACTTTGAAACAAGAACTTGAGAAAGCAAGGGTTTTTGAGGATAAGTTTATTGAAAGAGAGGCTTCCATAGAACAGCTTAATGTTGAGTTAGAAGCTGCTAAGATGGCTGAATCTTATGCGCGCAGTTTAGTAGAGGAGTGGAAAAGTAGGGTAGAGGAATTAGAGATGCAGCTTGAAGAATCAAATAAGTTGGAGAGATCTGCCTCTGAATCTTTATGTTCAGTCATGAAACAACTTGAGGGAAACAATGATCGCTTACATGATGCAGAAAGTGAAATTGTGGCCCTTAAAGATAAGGTGGGGTTGTTCAAAATGACAATTGCAAAACTGAAAGGGGATCATGAGGAGTCAGAGCACTGTCTTGGTGTGGCAAAGGAAGAAATTTCTGAATTAGCAAAAAAGGTTGAGTCTTTGAATTCTGATTTGGATATAGTGAAGGAAGAGAAAGCTCAGGCTTTAAACAATGAGAAACTTGCAGCTTCTAGTGTTCAAAGTCTATTAGAAGAAAGAAACAAACTTATAAATGAGTTGGAGTATTCTAGAGATGAGGAGGAAAAGAGCAAGAAGGCAATGGAAAGTTTAGCTTCAGCTTTACATGAAGTGTCTGCAGAAGCAAGGGAAGCCAAAGAAAAGCTGCTATCCGGTCAAGAGGAGCATAAAAATTACGAAACCCAGATAGAGGATCTAAGGTTGGTCCTGATGGAAGCAAACCAGAGATATGAGACTATGCTAGATGATGCAAAACATGAGATTGATCTTCTTAAAAATAATATTTTAGAATCCAAGAATGAATTTCAGAACTCCAAGACTGAGTGGGAGCAAAAAGAACAAAATCTAATGAACGGTGTAAAGAAATCAGAAGAAGAACACTCTTCTTTGGAAAGAGAAATTGATAGGCTGGTAAATTTGCTCAGGCAAACTGAGGAAGAAGCTTGTGCCACAAGGGAGGAAGAAGCTCAGTTGAAAGATAGCCTAAAGGAAGTTGAAGCTGAGGTGATTTCATTGCAAGAAGCTCTTGGGGAATCGAATGTTGAGGGCATGAAACTGAAGAAAAGTTTATTAGACAAGGAAAATGAACTGCAGAATCTTTTCCAAGAAAACGAGGAGCTCCGAACTAGGGAAGCTATTTCTTTGAAGAAGGTGGAGGAGTTGTCTAACTTGCTTGAAGAAGCTATGGCCAGGAAGCAAACTGAGGAGAATGGCGAGCTTACAGACAGTGACAAGGACTATGATTTGCTTCCAAAGGTGGTTGAATTCTCTGAAGAAAATGGGCATGTGAGAGAAGAGAAGCCCAAAATAGAGCTTCCACCACAACAACACGAGGATTTGGGAAAAGAAAATTCACAGGAACAGAATAATGGCTTTAACAACCAGACTGTTCCAATGGTAGCTGCCAAAGTTGAGAATGTGAATGGGAAACCAAAAGAAGATGAAACCAAAGAAAAAGAAAATGACTCGGTAGAAGTTGAGTTTAAGATGTGGGAGAGCTGCAAGATTGAAAAGAAAGAGTTTTCACCAGAAAGAGAACTAGAACAGGAATCCTTTGAGGATGAAGTGGACTCCAAGGCTGAGGGTGTTGAGAACTTCGATCAGATAAATGGTTTGTCTTCAACAGAAAATGGTGATGGTGAGAGCTCACCTTCGAAGCAGCAACAACAGAAGAAGAAGAAACCTTTGTTCCGCAAGTTTGGAAGCCTACTCAAGAAGAAGGGTACTAGCAATCAAAAGTAGGAGAAGAGACAAGTTATGGCCTGACTTATGTCCAATTAACGGGCAGGTATATTTGATAATATCTTGCACCGGAGTGTTTGCATTATTGCTTTTGCATCTGATTTTCAGAATAGGTTAAAAATGAAAAGGCTTGTATTATCTTTTAGTTTCCCCCCCCTTTGATGTGATTACCAGTTGGGGGAGTACATTGTATGTGATGGAGATTCTTTTTTCCCCTTACCCTTCTTAGCTGCATTTCATGAAAAGGAGTGGTGACTTCGAAACTGTATTTTAATATGCTTGCATCTATTTTACATGGGAAAAAAATATTGTTCTTGAAAAAATGGTTTATTTAGTTGATTCAGCTTATGAAATTCCAGTAATCTCAAGGTGTACTCATATGGTTTAGTATCTCCTCATAGCATGGTACTTTATTCAACTTGAACCTGTCCAAATGAAAGCTGATGAACTGTAGAATGCTTGAATAAAACTTTATGCTGGTGGAAAATGTCTTGGTGAAGATCTCTTTGATTCGCACTTCTGACAGGATTGTGGGTTTGGTTTTGAGTATATCCACTGCCAAAATGACTATCTTATTGGGCAACACATGCCTCGCTCATGGCTCATGCAGGCAAAACAAAATCATTTGGGTTTCAGCAATGGCCTCAGGTAATAACCTACTTGGGTGGCAGAGACAATTCTAGATGCTTTCAGCTTCGGTTAAACGATACGCTTGTGATAAGAATTTGTAGAATTGAGATAATTTCTCGATGTTTGATATTTCATATGAAGAAAGCCTGAAATGCATCCGTTACTCCCAGCAACTATGAGAAAATCCAGGAACTTGTTCTGTGTACATGTTTCTATGTACTGGATAGCTTATTTACAAAGCAACATGAACGTGCCAGGAACTGATATCTTAATAGTTTGATCATATATGGGAATAGCTACTGTGATAAATTACTGTTCTGGCAACTGCCAACTAAAGATTTAATGTCTCCTGGACGGGAACCTAAACGAAATTACCTGAATCTGTTTGATTGCATCAAGAAATTGCCGAGAATTGGGACTTGGGAGTCTACTTGTCAGCATTTATCTAGTGTTAGTGTCTTACTATAAAATGCTTTACTTTGTTTTATCGATTGTTAGCTCTCTCGAAAGTTCTCGACAGTTTTCGTTTTTGTGGGTCTAGACTGCTTTCTGTGTTGGAGTCGTGATCTCCTGTCCCTTCCGGGCAAGTGATGACTCTTCCCCATTGCTTGGAGAGTGAGTCTCTACCTCTCCACCTTCGAGCGAGCAGGGATTGTAAAAAAATAATATTTTTTTTATAATTTTGAGGTAGATCTAGTGCATATTGAGTGAGGGATTTTATTCATCTGCCTTTGGATGGGTTGGATGTAGGTGATTCTTAGTAAGGGTTGGTTTGTGTGGATCTGTTTAGTGGTGTTGGGCTTTTGAGACGATATAAGAGAGGAAAGTATTCTCAAGGTTTTTATCAACACCTCCTAATGTTCATTGATAAAGATGGAGCTCTATTTTCCTCTTCAATTTTAGCGTTGAAGGTAGTAGGGTGAGCATTCAGTTTAAATCGAATCGAATTAAATCAAATTAAATTATATATTTTAAAAATCAAATTGAATCGAAATGGATGAAAAATCAAATCGAATCGAATCGAATTGAATCTCTTTATTTCGGTTCAGTTCAATTCAAATCAATCGATTTTAATTTTTAATTATATTTTAATTTAGACTTGATTTTCAAGTTATTTAGTTTGATTTTGACCTTGATTTGAACCTAATAACCATTAATCAATGAAATTAAACAATTTATATAAATATAATTACATATAATTCATAAATTTCCCATAAAAATAAATCAATTCAAAAATTAATAAAACTATTCGGTTCAGTTCAGTTTAATATATTTTTTTCTCTTTAAAATCGAACCGAATCGAAATAATCAAAATTTTTATAATATAAAACTTAATGAAATCGAACCGAATTATTTTAAAAACTAAATCAAATTACCGAATTAAGATGAGTCGGTTCAATTTATTCGATTTAAATTGAGAAATGCTTAGGTAGATCCTTCTTGAGGCTGGAACTTGGACGTTGCCTTCTTTAAGGTTCTTTTTATCTGGTTTGGCTGTCCATTATGGGTTTCCAGGAAAAAGTTTTTATTCTGCTCATGAGTTTGCTTATGTATTTAGGCCTCTGGCCATTTTTTTTTAATAAATCAATTTCTAACTTTTGATAAAAATCAATTTCTAACTTTTGATAAAAAAAAATAATAAAATACAATTGTTGAAATTCTATGATACTAAAGATTTGTTTGGCATTAGCTTTTTAACTATATTAGAGATTATTAAAAATTAATTTCATATTAAATTTATAATTTAAATATAAAAATTTTAAAACAACTAAATAATAATGAAGCAATAATGAAAATGCCTTTAAATATGGATTCGTATACTTTCATTTCTTTTATTTTTTATTTTTCTCAATTTTTACATTTAATGATAAATACTTTTATTCTTCAATTTTTATTATAATAAATATTTTTATTTTTAAATTTTTATTATTAATAATATTTTTATTTTTCATCGGTATTTTTTTAATCTCTTAACTAATATTTAAATTGATGAAAACGAATGAAAGAAGAAAGTGTATGAAACCAAAATTTAAAAATATTTTCATTTATTTTTTAAAATGCATGAATTCAAGTATGGATTCTGATATAATAAAAAATAAAAAAATAAATTATCCTTTAAAAAAAAAAATCCTTCAATTTCAAGATTTTTATGCAATAATTTTAAAATGCTTTTGGCAAAAGCTAGGTCCATTTGGTAATGGGTCATTTGGTACAATGCTTACTGCCATTTCATCACCTTTTATCTTCTTTAATTCCTTTAAAAAAAATTAATACTATGTTTTTTTTTTCATTATTTATAATTTTATTTTGAATTAATAATTATTAAACTTTGTAAAAAAAAATTTTTTTGAGTTGAAACTTTATAAAAAAAATTAATAATTTATATCAAAGTTAGAGGTAGAAGATCAATTAAATTAAATAAATATAAGAATTGAAATTATTGAAAATTAATTATTTGTAATTATAATTTTTTTTTCCCAGATAATTTTAGGGGTTGAATTCCTCTCTATGCGTGGGCATTCTCTCATTTGCTTTCCACGCTGTCTCGCTCACTTTAATGTAAAAAAAAAAAAAAAAAAAGTCATAATTTCCCCAAATATTAATTTCTCGCAGAAGAAATCAGAAAATATTCTCAATTTCTCAGCATCCAAACGCCCTTCATCAGCATCACCATCATCATTATCATCATGTTGTGGATGGAGATCCTTTGTGGTCTAATCATTTACAAGTTGTACCGCCGCTTCTTCTCCGACGATGACGATCTTTTGGAGGTCGAATCCTCGGATACCACTGCTCTTTTCAACGTTGCTAATAGGTAATGCTTCCTATAGCCTAATCGCGTTGCTCTTTAACTAACTATGTTGATAGTATTCATTTCAAATTTTTGGTTAATTGATATCAGATGATTCTTTTTTCATCTTTTAATTGTGTAGTGGTTGTGTCCATACAATTATTGAAATTTGATGTGCTTTTTGTGTTTCATGTGTGTGTATGTTCATAAATTTGTTTTTTACTTCTGGCTTGTAGACTTGAAAAGCTTTATGGAGGAAAGGTGTATGTCGGTCTTCGAATTCCAGATGCTGATACTGGTTCACGACAGAACGTGGATATGGTACTTGTTACCAAAGGGTAAATGCTTATAAATTTGTTGGATTTTTTCCCCCTTGTGCACTTGCTCGATGTGAATGCGTAGGAAAGCATAGTGCAGTTCCAAATGTTTCAATAATTATATTTTTTGTTGGACTAGCAAGCATGAATGCTTCCCAAACTCAATTTAACAATTATGCTCATTCATGGGATATAAACTAGCAAAAAAAGTGATCGTTATTTAATGTGCTAATGTTTATGGATTTGTACAGGGAGGCAGTGGTGATCTCTGTCAAGAATTTGTCAGGATTGGTAACAATTAGTGGTGATGGCAGCTGGGTTTGTGAAAGTAGTAAACACAAGGCAGAGCATTTTCCTGATCCTGTAAGTCATATTTTAAATCGTTGCTGCTTTCTCAGTGAGAGAATTTAACCACATTTTAGTTCTGCAAGGATTGCTGTAAAATACCATTGCTCTTATTAGCTACTTAAAAAAGGGCCGAAGCTGTTTGAGAATCCAGTGCAATTAAACAAAGATCTGCACTTTTTTTTTTTTTTTGTGGCTGCCTTTTATCTGAAGCTTTCTTAGTAATATTTTTTAGGTGGGGGAGACAAAGAAACAAGCATCTGTTCTTGAATCATATTTAGAACAAAGGGGAGTTGCTCTACCAGAAGGATATTTGTCTTACAAAGTTGTGCTTCCAAATCCAAAGTTCTGGTATGTGTTGAACCTTCTTAAGGATGTATTTATTAACATGGTGAAAGGGAATTATTGAAATGAGCTCACATACACCCGCACACACGTGCCGATCCTGGACAAGGTATGTTCTGGTTTGAGATTTGCACTTTGGGCTTTGTGGTTGTGGCTACAATTTTTCATTAGATTATTGGAATTTTTTTTGCTTGTCTGATTTAATATAACTGGATTCAATATGCCTTAAATATCCTTTATTATGTCTTCTAAGAGGTTTGGAGTAATTGGGTTTTAGCAGTGAACAACTTCATTTAATATTAGGGCGACTAACTTTCATAATATTTGAGGCACAATTATGGTTCTTTAACCCGTTATATACAATCTCAGGTCACCTCCTTAATGTTGTGACGCAGCATGAAGCTTAGATAAACACAACAAACACAAGTGCTTTAGAGAAAATCTCTGCTGAAATTTTATTAACTGAAAACTCAAAAAACTGAAAACTCAAAAAACTGAAAACATGGTTGTCAAATCAAGATTCAGAGATTCGAATAGGGAATCAAAATCTTTATTTTGTTAATCAAGAATCAAGAATTGAATTGAATCGAATCGTAAGATTCGATAAAAATTCTCAAAATTAATTGAAAATGATATATATTCTAAAAAAAATAAGTCAAAAAATGTGTCACAATAATATATTTTGATAAATATAGAATTATCATTTAGCTAATTAGAAGTATGCATTATGATAGAACAATATATTCTTATCATGTTATATAGTCTTATGTTATAAATTATGAACTCTTGAGTTGTAGACAATGATTATCATGTGTTGAAACTCTCATTTAAATTTGATCTAATAATTAAATAGTAAAAAACGATAGCGGGTTAAGTTAAACGTCAAAATATATTAATATAAAATGTTATAATTTGACAATTATAATTAAAGTAGTAAATTAAAAAAAAAAAAAGAAAAGAAAGAAAAGGGAGAGGGTAAAGAATGGTTGGCGGAAGAAAAATAGTTAGGGGAAGGTTTTATGTGCACTTTTCAAGGTAAAAATGAATTAAAATCTTAAATTTTGAAGTTATAGGACTTAACAACTCTTTAGAAAAAGAATCGACTAAATCGGTTGATTCATATCAATTCACTTAATTCACTACTAACTTGTAAGATTCAGTCATGATGCAGATACATTTGCAATTCATCCCATAGATTCGAATTGCTAGGATGGAGAATCAGATCGAATCTTATGAATCGAATTGAGAATTGTAAGATTCTAACAACAGTGACTGAAAATACTTAGAAGTAAGGGCTTTTTGTAGAGTTGATCTCCTAAACCTAATAGGAAAATATTAATCCTAACTAAAGTAGGAAGTCTTTTTACATCCAAAATAGGAATCCTAATAGAATAGGAAGAAATAATCTAAATCTTAATTAAAATTGGAAGAAACATATTCTAACTAGAATAGGAAAATACATTAAAATCCTAAATAGAATAGGAAACTAAGTCCTAGATGGAATAGGAAACTAAAATAAAAACCTGATTAGAATAAGAATTATGAAACATCAGCTTCCACATGAACATGCTCTGCATCATGTTGTGCTAAAATAGTTTTGAAAAACATCAAGTATGAAGAACGAAATGGAGCTTGTACAAGTCATCAATGTAAATGTTAGCATAAATGTGCTGTCATGGGATATGGTGCAACTACAAAACCTTAACAAGCTGTCATACTATTGAGCATTAGACATTGCATGGATTTCATCTTCTATCATAGTAGAATAATGGTTTGTTTATGACCATACAACTTTGATATCAAAAAATTCAACTAGTTTTTAATATATATGCATAAAATCTTTTGGCAAATGAACAGACTTGCCCATTCAGATTTATTTATGAAATTATGATTCAGATTTCCTGGTTTCCAAAATCTTCTGTAAAAGGAAAGTTCAATAATAAATTTCTAGATTGAAATTGTGTTTTATAAATAAGGTTGCATGAGTTAAAACTTTTGTATTATAACAATATTAAATAACAATAAATCATCATCATTATTATTATATTTTGTGAAGGACATAATTTTAAAGTTTAATCTACCAGATACACTTTGAAATTCTAAGTATTTCTAGTTTGAGAAACAAATATTTTTGAAGTATTTGCTGAGTCTATATTCATTACTATGATTTGCAAGTGTATTATTTACAACATGTGAAACTTCTTCTTCCAGGACCATTCATTTGAGCAATTTTCCTTCTGAGGTCATTACATATGATCAGTGGGTGCAGTTGAAACCGGAACCAAAAGGCATGTTTTCTGGGTGGATTAAGGGTGCCTTTCGTGGTGGAAAGAAAGACATGCAAGAATCTATACATGAGAAGCTTAATTTTACTCTCAGCACAGCTCCAATGTGGGACAGGTTTGTTGCTCTGTGCCTAAGAAGTTGATATTCATGTTCTCTATATGTGATTGTATTTATTCTATTTTTTATGTTGTGTTTTGTGAAAGAAAGCATTTGCATTACATTTAGCATCTTCACAACAGTTTGGGTGGACCATCTTTGCATAGATCATGTATCATATAACACAAGGATAATTATGAGTTGCCTTCATTTTCTTCAAAATTGGCTGATTTCTTAAAATTTATCAATTTAATTTCTTATTATTTTCTAGCCACCTTATTGAAGCAGGGACTAGAAAATTCAAGAATTAAAAGAGAAAAGGTGAGAGCTTTCAGGGCTTAGAAGACAACTGAAAACAAAAAATTCGATGCTAATTGGTTCCAATCTGGTTTTAGATTTATAAGATAATCAGTCGAGTGTAACTCGTGTGCTAGCTTGCTAGGTTTTTGTATGTATTTGTGTGTGTGTGTGTGTGTGTGTGTGTGTGTGAGAGAGAGAGAGAGAGAGAGAGAGAGAGAGAGAGAGAGAGAGAGAGCTTGTTGAACATGTGGTTAAGGCTATGATTGGGCCAGGAACATTACAATAGTGGAACGGATTTTATGTAGGATGTGTAATGGATGAATCTTAGTCTTGGGTTTGGACTGTAGATTAAATCTGTCTTCTGGTTCTAGTTATAGAGCAACTTTAAGTTCTCACTTGTTTGGTTATGAGTGTTCTATTAAATTATGCAATTGTTGCGTGAGAAACTGTTGAGTTGTCTTTGATTCTGTGCAGGTTGGAGCTTAAAGGTAACAAATATATCCTAGGAGAATTTCTGGAATTCAAAGGAAAAGAAGAAGATATCATTACTTTGAGAAACATCAAGAGATCAAAAGTTAGACGTCTTATTGTCCAAAAGACAAGCATGTTGGGACTAGGTAATCAATCAAGAACTTCTAATTTCTTATACTTCGCTTGTATGCTAATTTTCTTTGCGACCAGTAAGCGTAAGCCTTCTGTAATTAAGTTGCTCCATTGTGACTTATGAGTTGGAGCTCAAAGGTTCAAATTACAAAAAATATGTCCTTGCAATGTCAGGGGAACGTTGCACTAAGTAGGTTTTCTCAATGCCTATGATGCAGGAGACATACATGATTTTTGAGATTAGAAAGTTGGGCATGAGTTTTCTTTGATCCAAGGCATTTGCATTTTTATTTTTGGAAGGAATTTGAGACATTTACAGGATACTGTGTTTGCTTCATGGAATCATCAATTTCTATTTTGTCACATTTTTCCATTGCATTTATACTTATCTATTCAAAACTTCTTGACCAACTGCAGCCCATTCAAAGCTTCAAGTATTGTACTCCCCTCGCGATTATAGGAGTGAAGGGGCTTCAAGTTCTGAGTGGAAAGAAGCAACCGTGAGATCAAGTACAGAGGTGTTATTTCAGCCAGAGAACTCCAGAAAAGTTCGCAAATTCAAACTCTCTTCAATTATCTCCATGTCGTTGAGTGCCTGAAGATGCTTTTGATGAATGTGTATTTCATTGCTGGAATTCACAGTTATGATGCGCCCTAGAAGTTTAAACTGCTTTCTCAATAAGTGTGGTGTTAATTGTCATGGTTGTGTGGCATGTATGTGTGGTATGGGGTTGTAATAACTGAGCATATATAAGATCAATTTTGAAGAAAAGAAACGCCTTATTATTCTTGGATTTGCGTATACTCTTCATTTATCACATCAAAATACAGTAAGCAAAAGGAGAGCAGGACCACTCCACCTGGAACAGAACCAAAACTGAAGCACCCAAGTGGCGTCTCCATGACCATGTCCTGTCATGTTATTGCTTGGCTTCAGATTTATCAAAGAAACGGTATACTTGCAGTGTACTATTCAAATCTCACCCGTCACATATCTTTTGTCTTCCTAATGCTAAAAACGAAAATGGTGTATTATATCAGGAATCTCATTTTGTTCCTTACGTGGCATGAATCGATTACACAGGAACCCTCAAACGAAAGACATGATAAGGAGTCTCATCACCACCAGTAGTCTCAAAGTAGATAGTGGTTGGAACTTTCATTACCGGTGATCTTGTCAGCCCACCACCCATCATTGTCGAATAGCATCCACCTCAATCAACGGCCCGGATTCATCCTCCTCTGCATAGGAGCAGGTAAGACGTTTGACCACTGTTGCTTGATGTAGGAGCCTCAACACCCATCCTCATTGCTGCAAACTTCTACACGTTCTCCCCTCCAAAACCCCATAATTTGCATAGAAAATAACTAGACGAAAGTGCAAGCAGAGAGCATTTGAAACTATATTTATCGGTGCTGGCTTTGCATATCCTAATACGACTAGTCAAAGGAAACAGTATGCGGTTTAATTAATGTTTTTTGGTTCTTCCTGTTTCTACGAGGATTTGAAAATGGGTATATTTTTATTTAATCTCTATTTTTGATAAAATTAATTAAAATGGAAATAAATTAATTAATAATTTAATTCTTATATTTTTAAATTAAATTAGTAAGTTTTTAATATTTAATTCTCTCATCCATTTTTTTATATAGTTTTTAGTTTTTTTTTCTATATAATATATTTTCTAGTTATTTTTTTTGTAAAAAAAATATTTTTTCAGTTAGTTAAAACAGTTAAAGCTTTAAAATATTATGAAATTTTATAAATTTTGTCCATTAACAAAAACATTTTCTCCAAGAAATAATTCTTCCCTAAATAGATTTTTTTAAAAAATCAATGGAAGAATATTTCAAAGGAAAAAAAATATTTTCAACATTTTTCTTCAATAAATTTCTAAGGACAATTTATTTGTTTTGAAAAAAAAATTTAACGGCCGTATGCTAAAAGTTTTTCTTTTTCATTGAAAACATTTATTCTCAATTTTTTTCTGAAAATATATTTATACATTTTTCTTGAAAATTAAATTTTTCTTAAAACATTTTTCTTGAAAAAAAAATTTAAATTCTTTTTGGAAAATGATTTTTTTTAAAAAAATTACTTATTAATTTGGTCAAAATTTAGAGAATAAATAATAATTAAGGAAAACAATATTTTGTATGTATATTTAATAAAAAGAAAAATACTTTTT
This sequence comes from Hevea brasiliensis, assembly GCF_030052815.1. NCBI lineage: Eukaryota > Viridiplantae > Streptophyta > Magnoliopsida > Malpighiales > Euphorbiaceae > Hevea > Hevea brasiliensis. The sequence continues at coordinate 103,403,545 of NC_079495.1, read as the reverse complement.
ACAGATGAAGAGATTATAAATAGCAAATTCAAAACGCAAGAATTAACCCATTCGAGTCTAAAAATATAGAGACCGACTCATTAGCAATGGGACGGAGTAGGCTCGGCCGTCCCCGTCTTGCTAGATATCAGAAGGGGATGGGACGTGGCAAAAAGTTAACTGAGTTGGTGGGAAGAGGATAGATTTTTCATTTTTAATTTTTTTAATATTATAATAATTAAAATATTTACTTTTTTACATATTATTATAAAATATAAGTAGATAGCCTATTTTGACTTTTAAAGTATCAATCAATGGCTATACAAGTGTACAAAGTGAATCGAAGGTCAATTAAGCCTTTTTAATTTAAAAAAAGATCAAGTAAATCATATACATTTAAAAAAAATATTAAATAAATCTGTTTACTGTTTTTGAAATAAATAAATTTTTAACTTTTAAAATAAATAAAAAAAATTAAATTATAATTTATTGTTAATATAAATATAGTTAAAATCGTATGCTAAAATCTTTTAATACATGGGATCTGAATTGTAATATTTACCACAATCTTAAAAGCAAATTGATGAGTTGCTGAATGTTTTAAGCAACTCTCCTCTGAATTCATCATTTTCACTCTGTAACTTCTCTATGGGTTCATTTTCATCGTAGCTTATGTATGAAAGTTTCTTGAATCATTTTGGCATAATTTTAAGTGAATAAATAAACTCTTTGCCTACTATATGTATTTATATTAAATTTTATGCATTATTAAATTAAAATTAAGAAATAATAATAAATATTATATTTTTAAAGTAAAAATATATATATATATATATCATATTAACGAAATATTTTACAAATAATTATTCTTTAACTTAAATTATCATCGAGTTATATAAATAATGTGTGAATTATGTAGATCACACTGGCAGTTGGACCCCTGTCTCCCAGCTATTTAGCCAATTTGCCAATCCACAATCAATGAGGCCTGCAAAATTCATTCTCCTGTTTTTTGTACAGCACTATTGCCTTGATACAAGTTTGTATTGAAGTCTTTTATTTCGCAATCTCAACCATTTGAATTCAAAATCAATGTTTTATTATTATATAATCACCCACCAAAAATTAATACTTGAAAATAACTCCCTCTAAATTCAATATTTTCATGTAACAGCATATGCAGATACATAGACAACTGCAATTTGTACAGTTGCAGCCTTGTTTGGCAGCGAGCAAATTCCAGTATTCAAATAATGAAAGAACAGTTCAGACATCAAATATGAACCTAAAGGTTACAAAAAATTTATATCATTTTCCATGCATAATTTTGCTGCAAATCAATCTATTTGAACCTCACCGTCAAAATCCACCATCAGTTTGTTCAGTTTCTTGTTGCTTATCCTCTGCTGATGCACTCTTGTATCTTCAAAACTGCTAGCCAAAAGGTATCTTTTTCAGAATTGCTAATCCAGCTAATACAACTATATGTGCAAGAACTTAATGGTTTCTAACAAAAACAAGAATTCAAACTAACCTTTTAGCATGCGAAGATTCGGAGGGTGGCAATAAGATGGCGGCAAGCTTAACAGCATCTTCGTTGCAATTGATGACATGGTTAAAGCATAGGTACCTTCCATATGATGCAACGTCTTCAAAAACACAAATGTGCGCATCAACAATGAAGCTCAGATCCACAGTGACGAACACCCCATCTTCGTACATCTCAGCTGCTCCTTTCAAATAAGGATTTGCAATTGTTAGATCAGGACTCGTGATGAGTCCACCATTGATGCTGACCATGTTGATCCCTCGGTCCATTGCTAGGGCCCAAGCTGTCTTCTCTGCTAGTGCCTTTGACATTGCATGCCATAACTGCATAAAAATGTGTAATCTTGTCAATCCAAGTGTCATTAACATCATTACTTGTATTATAGTTTAGTATAGTAATGCTAATTGGCTGCAAACATTGTTGCTAACAGACTTGCTATGCTTGAAATGTATGAACACAATTGAACAAACCTTGAACTTCCGGCAGAAATTAATGTCACTCCAGTTCCTCTCATCAAGATCATCAGACGTCTTATTCCGATCATTACTCCATATAACAGCAGTAGCAGAGGAGGCGAAGACAACTTTGTGTATGGTTTCCGTTTGGGCACATGCTTCTAGGACATTATGTGCTGCCCTTACCTCTACATCAGCCATAAATTCCTGCACCAATCAGTGCTATTCAGTATCTCTTTACACATTTCATATATAGTTTTTGAATGGAAGATTATCAGGTGCTCCAAGAGAGCTCATTTCTCTTTCAAACGAATGGAATTCACATTGAATTGTGAGAAAGCACAGATTACCAAAACATTTTAGTGCTTCAAGAGGCCTAACATTAAACTAGGCTTAAATATGAAATTCTTCATAATATGACATAAATTTACACTATTATTTTCTTTGTTTAGGAAAGAGATTTGAAGGTTGAATTCATGACCCAACTTGAAATTATTCTAGGTGTACACTATTCAATTACTTTTACCATGGATAGCTAAGGTTTCCAAACTGTCTATCAAATTAAGACAAATGAAGCATCATAATCCCACCTGTTCAAATAGAAGTTAAAAGAGATGTTGATGCAGTTGAGGAAATTTAGATTCAGGAATTATTTTGATTTAATTTTTAATTGTGAAATTAAGATCCTTAGTTCATATTTTCTAATAGAATTTCTATTAGGAAGACTAGGTTTCTATTATTTAAGAATATCTAACCAAAGCCAACCACTCAGTGCAGAAACAGGAAATTAGGCAAGCTAATTTTCTGTAATACAATAACTGTGTAGGGATCATGATTTTAAATCCTATTATTAACTAAAACTATATATTGCTCTCAAAAGAGTTGTCTTAGACAATTTTGTCTATGCAGCCAACTAATCAAACACTTAAAATACCAATAGTTCCTTTGATTTAAAAAAAAAAAAAAGAAAAAAGAATATACTAATGAAGCAGTAACATACATCATAGTTAGGTTGATCTGATGGAGGTTCAAAGGAATAGAACAAGCCACAACATCCCTTTAGTGCATCCATTATGCTGTGATAATCAAAGGGATCAGAATAGAAAACTCTCAATTTATTGCTATTGCAAGAAGACAACTCTTCAAAGTATTCCAATTTGCCTGCAAATCCATGCAACCAAAACAGGACACAGACTAAAATAAGTAAAATACATTAAAAAAAGAAAAAAAATCTAGGGGGAAACAATTTAGTACATGATGTACACTTCAAGATATAAATAAATGGAAGTGCATGCATGTATTGTGAATTGTTTATTTTTCTATATCCTTGAAAGGAGAATAAATTATGACATTTCTTGGCAGTTCGAACAACCCTCAAATTTTTTATTATTAGTTTCTTCCATCGGTGGAAACTTTGCCAACTAACTCCACCAATTAAAAATTGATGAGCCAAGGTCATGGGAAACCGATAGACGCCCTTGAAAACGCATTTGTGAAATTCTAATGGCAAGAATTGGGAAAATTGAAGATTTTACAGTGATCATATGTATATATGAGCAAAAATTAGGGCAAATAAAAGAAAAATTGCAAATGACATAAACACAGAAGAGTAGATTAATCTTCAAGAAATAAAATCCAGGCGAAAGGAAGGAAGGGTAAAAGCAAACCATGGTCTTGGACTGCAGCATGGACATTGTATCCTCTATGCAAAAGCCTGTGGACAAGGGTGGTGCCCAAACGCCCAGAAGCATCCATTACACAAACGGTATTCGATGATTCATTGAAAGAAGCAGCAGGAGCCATTACAGCCAAAGAAAAGTTTCTTCGTAGGCAAGAACAAGAAACAAGAAACAATAAGAAGCAACTACAGCTACAACCCTACAAAGGAAACGAAGAAGCTAAGGTGCTTATCAAGAAAGACAGATAGATGCAGAAATATATAAAGAGATGGAGCGAGGAAGGGAGAAAGCATTGAAGGGGAGTTTGGTTAGCAGATGGTTGGGGAGGTGCCAAGCATTTAATTTCAAGAAAAAGGAAAGGAGTAAGAGGAGAAAGAGTGTGGCATTAAATTTTGATGGGTTCTTGTATCGTGAGAGGTTGGTAGTAAGCGTGGATTATTGGGCTGTCATCTATCATCATTTATGGAGAGAGAAAAGACATGACACAGCTTTTCTTTATTTATTCACTAGCATAATGCCTATCTTATGAATTAGTAATTAATAATTTTTAATTTTTAATTATATTTTGAATAAAATAAATTATTATTAAATTAATTTTAAATTAAAATTTTATTTTTATTTGATTTGTCACGACCCAACCTATGGGCGGACAAGACTAGGACACAGGCCACCTAAAGCCCCAGTAGTAAGCCTTAACTATTCATTAACCCAACTCTAAGGCCCATTTGGGCCCAATATCAAGAAAACAAACGGATAGAGTCCGGCCATAAAATGAACTTTTCAACGGGGAGTTTTCGACTTACCCGACCTGTAAACACAATAAACAATCCATTGGGGAGCTCAGCTCACCCTCCACATACTCCGCACCATATTACTTAAGGGGAGCTCAGCTCCCTCATCCAAGCGATCAAACAGACTGAAAATATTAAGTTTTCAGGTCCAACCTGAATTTAATATGACAGACCAATTTCAAATAATTCTCGCTAACACATGCGGAAATTCTAGGAGTAATTAAAATTACACAATATTGATAAACAACTGCGAGGTAAAAAGCGAGTTAACCGAACAAAATATCCTCCTGTGGCTGTAAAAATTTTTGAACAGAGTGAGCGTTCGACTCAGAGTAAAATATCAATCTTAACTATAATCTCTATAACTATCTGAAACTAATGCAACTGTAGAGTGAAATGCAACATACACAACATTTTCACATCATAACATCAAAAGGTAATTTGGAGCACTCACACACCTGTAGTATCAATCATAACATATGGGAGTGATCCCTATCTGACTCTCTTAAATCCAACACAGTGCCGGTAATTACTCAAGCTCGGACTTCCACTTAATAACCAAATCGAGGGTCCCGAATTACTCAAGCCGTGACAACCCTCGAAGGATCGGGTCCCTGAATTACTCAAGCCGTGGATCGCCTGGCCCTATCCATAGTCCACACCACATCACACGCACGCCAACGCACACTGCTCCAAATTACCACAACAACATTCATGGCACATTAACAGTTATGAATGCAACATAATTCGTGCCTAGAGTTTAACTAAATAAATATATGCATATAAGTGATGCATGGGCATGCTGAACATATAATAATATCGAAATTACAATTAAAATTAATATTTTACTCACAGACTTGACGGTGGTCACTGAGGCGGCTGGGCGGAGGAAGAAGGCTGTCCCGGCGCACCTGACAATTTTTATTACAATCATTTAATAAATTTGACTCAATACAAACAAAGAAAAAGACCAATACGTCCTAAGTCGTGCCGAAAATCCGGCAGAGTCTCCCCTATACATAGGACCTACCCAACCTGCAAAAGGGCTCAAAACACACTTCTATATCCACAATCCATATATCCACAACTCAATCACATCACACAGCCCCTCCTGGGCCCATCAAATCAATCATTCATCACAATATGTAAAATTTCAATTTAGTCCTTATAATTGATCATTTTTGCAAAAACTGTTCAAATAAGCTCTAAAAATTATAAAACTCTACCCCGCGGTCATTAGAAATATTACTAAGCTATTGCAAAAAGAATCGTAATTTTCTAAGTTACCACGAATATTTTATGGATTTTCAATCCTATTTAAGCACTAGAAAATTACGAAAAAGAAAGGTTCCGGTTTACCTTTGCCGATTCCGACTTCGGGAACGCGCTCGGGATGCCTGAGAGCCAAAACCTCGATCCAATTCGGAGACTTTTCCGGTAGCTGGTCTGTCTGGCCGGAAATTCACAGATCCGGACAACTGTCGAATTTCCGCGAATTGAGGATACCCACACGAAGCCCAATAATAATATATAAAAAATCAGGGGTGTTACATGATTTAATTTAAATAAATTTTTATTTATTATAATAATAAATTTTTAATTAATTTATGATGTAATTAATTAAAATATTTATTTAATTTTTTATAAATATATATATAGTAATTTTAATGGTTATTTTATTTTAAATATAATAAAAATATTTTATTTAAAACATAATTTAAATTTTATTAAATTTTTATATTTTATCTCATAATTTATATAAATAGATATTTATTTTTTATAAATTATAAAAAAATATATTATGATAATGAAAAATAATATTATTTTAAAAAATATATAAATATAATTTTTTTGTTATTAATATGACAAAAAAATTAAATTATTAGTAATAAATTGAATTATTTAATTTTAATAATAATGAAAATATATAACATTATTATTGATTAAAAATAATATTTTATTATATTATTTTTTAAAAATACCATAATTTTTTATTAATTTGATATATTTTTTATAAAATAATTTTTTGACAAAAATGGTTATTACTTTACATAAATTTATAATATAAAATAAATACATTTTATAAAAATCAAAATTTTAAAATACAATTATTTTTTATTAATATAATAAATATTAAAAATACATACTATTTTTTAAAAAATAGATTCTATAATTTTAATACTGTAACTTTAAGTATTTTTAATTATTTTTATTATATCTAAATTTTCGATGCAATCATATTTATAATTTATATTTGAAATTATACTTTTACATAAAAATATAATTGAGAGATAATTTATACATAAAAATATAAATATTTAACTAAAATTTAAAAATAAATCTATTGAAAAATAAATATTACAAAATATGGATAATCAAAATATTAGTTATCATTGCATTTGATATATAGTTATAATAAAATAAAATATTTAAAAGTTTAAAAAATATTTAAAAAGAAATTTATAAAAAAGTAATAATTAAATAAATATTAATTGAATATATTTAAATAAATAAATTTTGAAAATGATAACTAGTAACTTTTAAAAAAAATAATAAAAAATAGTACCGATAAAAAAAATATAACAGTATTTAGGTGAAATTAAAATATTTAGTGAAAAAAAAAGTGTTTGATGTGTATCAAATGTCTCATATGACATACTATATATAGACAAATAAATAAAAACTATTTAAATAAAAATTAATTTATAATTAAAAATTATTAATTAAAAAATGATAACAAAATCATTCAAATTGAAATTTTATAATAGTAAAATATTTCTTATTTACTTGACCATTTCAATTAAAATCATCATAAGTTGGCAATAATAATAATAATGATAATAATAATAATTTAATTTTAGAAAAGTGAAACAAAAAGAATATTAAATTATTAACATTAAAGATAATATATACTAATTATAAATAAGTTAAGTCTTTGTATTTCATTTTTATAACTTTTTATGTAGACTACATTTTTTATCTCTCAAATTTTTTAACAAGTAGTAAAAATATTTATTAAAAATATAAAATAATTTAAGGTTAATTAAATTATATGATAGTTAATTATAAGATCACAAATTAATGGTTAATTTTCTTTAAACTAATTGTCATAAATGATCTTTTATTATTATTATTATTATTATTATTATTATTATTATTATTATTATTATTATTATAGAGGGTAATTTATGACAAATAATATTTTTACATAAATAAAATTATAAAAAAATAACATAAATAATTTTTAAATATTACATTTAATCATAAAAGTTATAATTTTTAAAAATCAAAATTTAAAGAAAATAATAATTTAAATCATAAATGTTAATGTAGTATTGTAAATAATAATAGTAATTAAAAGAGAAATAAAAAATTAAATAATAATTAGTATTTATAAAATAATATAAATAATTTTTAAATATTATATTTAATTACAAAATATCTTAATTTTTAAAAATTAAATTTTAAAAAAAAAATAATTTAAATAATAAATGTTAATGTAGTATTATAAATAACAATGATAATTAAAAAGAAAATAAAAAAAATAAATAATACTTAATTTAAAAGAGAATGTTTATGATTGATTATAATATCACAAATTAATGATAATTATCTTTAAACTAATGACCATCAATAACTTATTATTATTATTATTATTATTATTATTATTATTATTATTGAGGTAACATGTGACAAATAATATTTTTACATAAATAAATTTATAAAAAAATAATATAAATAATTTTTAAATATTACATTTAATAATAAAAAGTCTTAATCTTTATAAATTAAATTTAAAAAAATTTAATTTAAATCATAAATGTTAAGGTGGTATTATAAATATTAATGATAATTAAAAAAGAAATAAAAATTAAATAATAATTAATTTTTATAAAATAATATAAATAATTTTTAAATATTCTATTTAATTATAAAATATCTTAATTTTTTAAAAAATTAAATTAAAAAATAATAATAATTTAAATAATAAATGCTAAAATTAGTATTGTAAATAATAGAAAAATAAAAAAATTAAATAATAATTAGTATAAATAAGGGTATTTATGGAATGTAACATATGACAAATTTTTTAAGGAATATGCTACGTGTCATTTCCTTTGAAATACGTCACTGCTTTATATATATAATAATTTAAATCATAAATATTAAGATAGTATTATAAATAATAATGATAATTAAAAGAAAAGTAAAAAAATAAATAATAATTAGTATTTATAAAATGATAAATAATTTTTAAATATTACATTTAATTATAAAATATTTTAAATTTTAAAAATTAAATTAAAAAAATAATAATTTAAATAATAAATGTTAAGGTGGTATTGTAAATAATAATGATAATTAAAAGAGAAATAAAAAAATTAAATAATAATTAGTATAAAGGATAATATTTATAATTGATTATGAGATTATAAATTAATTGTAAATTTTTTTAAACTAATGGCCATCAAAAACTTTTTATTATTATTATTATTATTATTATTATTATTATTATTATAAAGTGTAACATGTGATAAATAATATTTTTGTATAAATGAATTTATAAAAAAAAAATATAGGTCTTAATTTTTAAAAATTAAATTTAAAAATAATAATAATAATTTAAATTATAAATGTTAAGGTAGTATAATAAATAATAATGATAATTAAAAGAGAAATAAAAAATAAATTATAATTAGTATTTATAAAATAATATAAATAATTTTTAAATATTATATTTATTAAAAAAGATTTTTTTAAAAACTTAAATTTAAAAAAATAATAATTTAAATTATAAATATTAAGATAGTATTGTAAATAATAATAAAAATTAAAAGAGGAATAAAAAAAATTAAATAAAAATTAATATAAAAGAATTTTGTGATAGTCTTAAAAAATGTTTATAAACTTGAAATGTAGAGTCAAACCGCCCAACTCTTTAACTGTTTTTCTTTTCTTTTCTTTTCAAGGAAAATAAATTAAACAAAACAATGACACCCACTAAAAAATATTTATTATTGAAATTTCTGTCACGACCCAACCTATGGGCCGGACCGGCACTAGGACCTGGGCCAGCCTAAAGCCCCCGAGGCCCGTAGTAAGCCTTAACTATTCATTAACCCAACTCTAAGGCCCATTTGGGCCCAATATCAAGAAAACAAACGGACATAGTCCGGCCATAAAATGGACTTTCCAACGGGGAGTTTTCAACTCACCCGACCTGTAAACACAATAAACAATCCATTGGGGAGCTCAGCTCACCCTCCACATACTCATCAACATAATAATAAATGGGAACTCAGCTCCCTCATCCAATCCATCAAACAGACTTAAAATATTAAGTTTACAGGTCCAACATGAATATAATATTACAGACCAATTTCAAATAATTACTGCTAACACATGCGGAAATTCTAGGAGTAATTAAAATTACACAATATTGATAAACAACCTGCGAGGTAAAAAGGCAGGTTAACCCAGAACAAAATATCCTCCTGTGGCCTGTAAAAATTTTTGAACAGGAGTGAGCGTTCGACTCAGAGAGTAAAATATCAATCTTAACTATAATCTCTATAACTATCTGAAACTAATGCAACCTGTAGAGTGAAATGCAACATACACAACATTTTCACATCATAACATCAAAAAGGTAATTTGGAGCACTCACACACCCTGTAGTATCAATCATAACATATGGGAGCCGATCCCTATCTGACTCTCTTAAATCCAACACAGTGCCGAATTACTCAAGCTCGGACTTCCACTTAATAACAAAATCGAGGTCCCAATTACTCAAGCCGTGACTACCCCTCGAAGGATCGGGTCAATGAATTACTCAAGCGTGTCGCCTGTCCTATCCATAGTCCACACCACATCACACGCACGCCAACGCACGCACACCGCTCCAAATTACCACAACAACATTCATGGCACATTATGATTATGAATGCAACATAATTCGTGCCTAGAGTTTAACTAAATAAATATATGCATATAAGTGATGCATGGGCATCTTGAACATATAATAATATCGAAATTACAATTAAAATTAATATTTTACTCACAGACTTGTGGTGGTCACCGAGTGGGCGGAGGAAGAAGAAGGCTGTCGGCGCACTGACAATTTTATTACAATCATTTAATAAATTTGACTCAATACAAACAAAGAAAAAGACCAATACGTCCTAAGTCGTGCTGAAAATCCGGCAGAGTCTCCCCTATACCTAGGACCTACCCAACCTGCAAAAGGCTCAAAACACACTTCTATATCCACAATCCATATATCCACAACTCAATCACATCACACAGCCCCTCCTGGGCCCATCAAATCAATCATTCATCACAATATGTAAAATTTCAATTTAGTCCTTATAATTGATCATTTTTGCAAAAACTGCTCAAATAAGCTTTAAAAATTATAAAACTACGCCATGGTCCTTAGAAATATTACTAAGCTATTGCAAAAAGAATCGTAATTTTCTAAGTTACCACGAATATTTTATGGATTTTCAATCCTATTTAAGCACTAGAAAATTACGAAAAAGAAAGGTTCCGGTTTACCTTTGCCGATTCCGACTTCGGGAACGCGCTCGGGATGCCTGAGAGCCAAAACCTCGATCCAATTCGGAGACTTTTCCGGTAGCTGGTCTGTCTGGCCGGAAATTCACAGATCCGGACAACTGTCGAATTTCCTCGAATTGAGGATACCTACACGAAGCCCAATAATAATATATAAAAAATCAGGGGTGTTACATTCTTCCCCCCTTACAGAAAATTCGTCCTCGAATTTTACACAAGGCAGAATAAAGCACATGATTATACATTGAACAGATAAGGGTACTTGCTACGCATGTCCCGTTCTAACTCCCAGGTGCACTCTTCCACTGACTGACTCCTCCACAAAACCTTAACCATAGGGATCTGTTTTGATCTCAGCTGTCTCACTTGGTAGTCCACTATGGCTACAGGCTGCTCCTCAAATGTCAAGTTCTCTTTTAGCTCTATCACATCCGGCTGCAGTACATGAGAAGGATCGGAAATGTATTTCCTGAGCATGGAGATGTGAAACACGGGATGAACGTGAGAGAGGTTGGGTGGTAGCTCCAACCGGTAGGCAACTGCTCCAACTCTATCAGTAACCTCAAAAGGTCCAATATACCGAGGTGCCAACTTGCCCTTCTTTCCAAATCTCATGACTCCTTTCCTTGGAGAAACCTTCAGGAATACATAGTCGTCACTGCAAACTCCACATCCCTCCGTCTGAAGTGCATAACTTTTACGCCTCGAAAAATTTGTTTTGATCGTTCCTGATTAAAGGAACTATCTCTGAAGTGTACTGCACTAGGTTTACATCATGCACCTTCGCTTCCCCCATTTCTGTCCAACACAGAGAAGACCTACACTTTCTTCCATATAGTGCCTCATAGGGCGCCATTCCTATGGTGGAGTGATAACTGTTGTTGTAGGCAAACTCAACCAAAACTAGATGATCATCACATTGACATCCAAAATCCAAAACACTCATGCGAAGCATGTCTTTGATGTTTGGATTGTCCTTTCAATTTGTCCGTCATGCGAGGGTGGAAAGCCGTACTAAAGTTCAGCGTGTGCCAAGTGCCTCTTGCAACTTTCTCCAAAATCGAGAAGTGGTAGGGCCCTCTGTCGGATATTATGGGCAGGAACTCCATGCAATCGACTATTTCTCGAATGTAGAGCCGGACATCTTGTGCCCACAGTATGTAGTCTTCTGAGTAAGAAGTGAGCTGATTTGGTCAAGCGGTCTACAATTACCCATATCGAATCATATCCTCGCGTGATGCGAGGTAACTTGATCCACAAAATCCATAGTGATCATTTCCCACTTCCATTCTGGGATAGGGAGCTCTTGCAGCTTCCCTGACGGTCTCTGGTGTTCAAACTTCACCTTCTGACAAGTCAAGCACTTGGACACAAAGTCTGCTATGTCTCTCTTCATGCCATTCCACCAGTAGCTATCTTTCACATCATGGTACATCTTGGTGGAACACAGGTGGATATCTATGCTGTATAGTGTGCCTCTTGCATGATTTCATTCCTGAGGTTGTCCACATCGGGCACACATATCCTAGAACCTTGCACTAGGGCGCCATCATTGGCAAATCCAAACTCACCACCTTCACCTTGTTGTACTCTTTCTATGATCTTCATCAATTGTTGGTCTCTGTGCTGGGAAACTCTAACTCTGTCCCTCAAGTCTGGCCTCACTGAAAAGTGAGCCAACAATACCCCCTCATCTGAAAGATCTAGGATTAGACCTTGATCCATCAACTCATGTACTTCCTGAATCAATGGTCTTTTCTCTGCTGAAATGTGCGCCAAACTGCCAGAAGATTTTCTGCTCAAGGCATCTGCCACAACATTGGCCTTCCCAGGGTGGTACTGGATGGTGCAATCATAGTCTTTCAGAAGCTCCATCCATCTCCTCTGTCTCAAGTTTAAATCCCTCTGTTGGAAGATGTACTTTAAACTCTTGTGGTCGGTGTATATCTCGCACACTTCACCGCATGTAGTGTCTCCAGATTTTAAGTGCAAAGACTACAGCCGCCATTTCCAAATCATGGGTGGGATAGTTCTGCTCATGCCTCTTCAGCTGCCTTGAAGCATAAGCCACTACTTTTCCATTCCGCATCAAAACACACCCTAGGCCAACTCTAGAGGCATCACAGTACACGGTGTATCCTTCACCGCTCATAGGTAGTGTTAACACAGGGGCAGTGGTTATACACTCATTATCCTCGTATTTATATCTGACTCTATAGAGCTCTCTTACTGTCCTTTTCATCTTATAGACTTCCCTTTTCCTATTTTTGGTATTGTTGGTATCATTTCAACTCTTTGTACTTATTCCTTAATTTTAGTCCTATCTCATCCTTACACCTTTTCCTTCAAAGATGTCTATCCCATCATCAACTTTAACTTTCTTTTTATTTCTTAGTCTTATCTTGAATACTAGTTTCATTACTTCAAGAATTCTAACCCTATGATTTACTCCTACCAGCACATTCTTCACCTTATGTAACACTTATAATTACCCATAGAAAATTTTTTTTTTCTTGTATCCCCTTTTTTCCAACTTAACTATCAGAACATTATCATTCCCTATCAGCCTTAGTAGGAAATTGCTTATCCTGGATGAATATGAGCCCCATAAACTATAAGTTCCATCTGAACTAACACGACTGTAGGAAATATGTGTCATGCCTTAATTCCAAACAAGATACTTCACGTGTTCATTCTCCTTAATATAATCATATATACTGCCCATAGCTTTCTAAATTTCAACCTCAAATTACCCATCAAAACAATTTCATCTATTGAATCTCAACCATAAATAGTACTTCCTCCAGCTCATAGTTTAAAACAGTTGCAAGCCTTAGTAGTTAACTCAATTTAACTCCTGTCATTACTCTGTTCGTCCTTTCATACTTAATACTAGGTATGCACTTACTGTCATTCTCATATCAGGAAATTATGTATGAATTTGTGCCTACTAAACTCTCAATAACTAGGTCTCCTTGACTCAGTTTTTGTTCCTTATATAACCTTCTAGAACCAAAAGCACAAGCTAAACTTGAAAAGAAAGAAAATATCCTCTTATATTCAACTACACCCGATTGTCATATTATAACGTTTCACCTAAGTTTCTTGGTCTTTATCTCCAAATTTCATCATCTCCTAGAACAATTATGCTCTACCTATAAGTTATCATCTGCATAAACCCTTTACCGTACCATTTTCCTTCTTGACATAATATTTTATAATTTATTAACTTTACTTATACTCGACCTATGATTCATATCTATCATCGTTTTTATTGTGCCCTTAACTTTTGTTGATTCCTGAAAGATTTCTCTCACTAATAAATTCTTCCAACACTAATTCCACCCTTATCTAGGGTCATTAATTTGATCCCTTAGACTGACTTTTATTCAACTTACTGCTTACTAACTTCTCTTTCTCTACCTATTTAGGTAGTCCGCAATACCATCGCACACCTTCTAACATTTACTCATTATTATTGTATTCCATACCTCCATCACTTTTCTCACTAATGTGATCCCATTTTGGGTTTTCCATCCTTGTCATTCTCCTTGCCAAGAATAACACTTAGCCTATCCTATATCTTAACTTTGTTCCTTTTATTATGCGCTCTTTAGGTTGTCCTTTCATTTATTTCATTTGTCTTACCCAAAATAGAACTTGACTATTCTATCCCTGGTTCCATTCTTCTTCCTAACATAATAGCTGTACTTGCTAACTATATCTTTTAGAGTCTCTATCGCGTTATCATATGTCTGTGCTACTCGGTTGGTCCTTTGACCACTCTAGCTAGTACTTCCACTAGCATTTAGATTATATTGCATCTGCAATCAATTGCCCAAACTTTCATTCTGCACTTTCTTTATCCATTGGCCTTCTGTGATTTATCTTCACTAATTTATTACTCTTAACACTATTATAATTAGATTATACTATTGTTTTGAATAATTTGAAATTAGAAAGGAACTCGACAAATTACGATCATACTTTTATTGTATGATCTCTATTCTTATCCTTTAACTTACATAATACCCTTACTACCTCGAGCGATTCTGCAGTAATTTTATTTATTATTATTTTTATTATTATTATTATTATTATTATTTTCCATGTTTACTCAATTCCAAAACTTAAGATTTCGGGCACCCAAACCCGTCATCCAATTCAAAGGATTTACATCCATCGTGATCTGATTATATATGATTCCTATAATGGAACTTGTATCCTCTCCAGGATACCCGAGCCAACTACTCTCTACCACACTCTACAGTCCCATCTGGGACACTATTCCATAAGTCATCATTATCAGTAATAACCTTCGATCCATTCTGAAAAGATAGGACTATATCCTAACTTGCTGCAACAAAGGTACTACATCTACCACCTTGCCAGAACCATGTCAAGTTAATGACTCTTTTATCATATCATAGCTCTATAAATCATCAATTCATAGTTTCGACCTTCTCTAGGTAGTAGAGTTGTACTTTATTCCATACTGATACACACAAGGTATACTATTCTCACTCTATAAGTGTCACCTTTACTTTGCAACTAGTCCAAACCTGCAGTGCGATGGCAACTCTTGATGAAACTCTAGCTCATCTTTGGAGTAATGAGTCACCGACTCTAGTTATCTCCCAACTGTGTCCTTTAAATATTCTTACTCTTAACTCTTAGCCGAGTTCCCAACTCCTCTGCAAATATAGAACTGCGTTACGGCATAAGCTGTACCAAAGCGAAGCCATCTCAAACACCCTCATCATGGAGAACCACGGGGATGTACGCAGCTCTACACAATAATCTCATGTCGATCTTGTCTGCGACTTACGGAGCGGACATCGAGAATATTGTATAGTTACTACGATACGTCCCGACAAACTAGGTCTCCTAATTTCTTATCTCTCTGAATCTTCTATTATCACAAACTTATTACATTTGGGTCATCTCGTGATGCCGGTGATGGTATCCTCATCCTTATCTAGGGCAACTATACTTTTAAGACTCACTTTTATGTACTCGTGTCTTACGAAATGGGCACACCATTTAAACCCATCTTGACAAAAATATAACATTTCTTGGAGTACGTATCCTCATGATAGATCTCACATGTCTACTAACTCTATTTCACATTTACGTGTACTCCACGAAAATCAAGACACTAAGCGAGGTAATCTTATATTTCAGGGTATAACGTAGAATCTAGAAACAAAGAATTACAGAAAAGACGAAGCAGAATCCTATACTCGCATGTGACTCTAGTAGACTCTTCCCAACACTTAGATAATTTTTCCCTATGAATCTGGAGCCTAAGCTCGATACCACATTTGTCACGACCCAACCTATGGGCGGATGGCACTAGGACACAGGCGACCCTAAAGCCCCGAGGCCGTAGTAAGCCTTAACTATTCATTAACCCAACTCTAAGGCCCATTTGGGCCCAATATCAAGAAAACAAGCGGACGAGTCGGCCATAAAATGGACTTTCCAACGGGAGTTTTCGACTCACCCGACCTGTAAACACAATAAACAATCCATTGGGAGCTCGGCTCACCCTCCACATACTCATCAACATAATAATAAATGGGAGCTCGGCTCCTCATCCAATCCATCAAGCAGACTTAAAATATTAAGTTTCTGGTCCAACATGAATATAATATTACGGACCAATTTCAAATAATTCTGCTAACACATGCGGAAATTCTAGGAGTAATTAAAATTACACAATATTGATAAACAACTGCGAGGTAAAAAGGCGAGTTAACCCGAACAAAATATCCTCCTGTGGCTGTAAAAATTTTTGAGCAGAGTGAGCGTTCGACTCGGAGAGTAAAATATCAATCTTAACTATAATCTCTATAACTATCTGAAACTAATGCAACTTTGTAGAGTGAAATGCAACATACACAACATTTTCACATCATAACATCAAAAGGTAATTTGGAGCACTCACACACACCTGTAGTATCAATCATAACATATGGGGTGATCCCTATCTGACTCTCTTAAATCCAACTTTGGTGCGGAATTACTCAAGCTCGGACTTCCACTTAATAACCAAATCGAGGTCGTGAATTACTCAAGCGTGACTACCCCTCGAAGGATCGGGTCAATGAATTACTCAAGCCGTGTTGCCTGGTCCTATCCATAGTCCACACCACATCACCGCGCACGCAACGCACGCACTTTGCTCCAAATTACCACAACAATATTCATGGCACATTAACAGTTATGAATGCAACATAATTCCTGCCTAGAGTTTAACTAAATAAATATATGCATATAAGTGATGCATGTGCATGCTGAACATAAAATAATATCGAAATTACAATTAAAATTAATATTTTACTCACGGACTTGGCGGTGGTCAATGTGGGCGGAGGAAGAAGGTCGGCGCTTTGACAATTTTATTACAATCATTTAATAAATTTGACTCAATACAAACAAAGAAAAAGACCAATACGTCCTAAGTCGTGTAGAAAATCGTGAGTCTCCCTATACCTAGGACCTACCCAACTGCAAAAGGGCTCAAAACACACTTCTATATCCACAATCCATATATCCACAACTCAATCACATCACACAGCCCCTCCCGCCCATCAAATCAATTATTCATCACAATATGTAAAATTTTAATTTAGTCCTTATAATTGATCATTTTTGCAAAAACTGCTCAAATAAGCTCTAAAAATTATAAAACTCTGCCCCGCGGTCATTAGAAATATTACTAAGCTATTGCAAAAAGAATCGTAATTTTCTAAGTTACCACGAATATTTTATGGATTTTCAATCCTATTTAAGCACTAGAAAATTACGAAAAAGAAAGGTTCCGGTTTACCTTTGCCGATTCGACTTGAACGCGCTCGGGATGCTGAGAGCCAAAACCTCGATCCAATTCGAGACTTTTCCAGAGTGGTGCATGCGGTAGGAAATTCACAGATCCGGACAACTGTCGAATTTTCGCGAATTGAGGATACCTACACGAAGCCCAATAATAATATATAAAAAATCAGGGGTGTTACATTTTCTTACAATAATAATTAATTAATTATATAATAAGAGATAATTATTTATAATGACGAATTATATTACAATAAATAAATGGGAAAAATTTAAATTTAAAACTTTAAATTTTTAAAATATAAAATTAAAATTTGTAGAATTTGTCGTAATTGAGAAAGGAGGAGTGAGACGTATAGTGAATCCATTTATGAGAGAGCTTTCAAAGAAAGAGTTGGACCAACTGGCCCGATTGTTGCAACTAGTGGTCGTGGGTGGTTGACAGAAAATGGAAGTGCCGCTTTCTTACCCGAAAATAGACTTGTTTTAGGCTTTTTTTTTTTCAATAAAGAATTAATTCAAACCAATTAATTCAAACCAATAATTTCATTGCAGGTGTGTGATTGTGATTGTGATTGCGATTGCAAAGCATGATTGATTTAAAAAAAAAATATATATATATTATTATTTAATATTTATATTTTAATAAAATTAATTAAATAATTTTCATTTTTTATGAGTACACTATTTAATTTATATTAGTAAAAAATTTTTAATATTAATTTAAATTATTATTTAATTTTTATATTTTAATAAAATTAATTAATTAATAATTATATTTTAAAAATACTATTGTTTAATATATTTATCTTAATGAAAATAATTAATTCATCTTTATAATTTGAAAAAACATAATATTTTACTAACATATTCCTAAATAAAAATATAAATTATATATAAAATAATTTTTAAAATATGAAAATTAACTATTTAATTTTATTAAAATAGAAAAATTAAATAGTAATTTAAATGACATTAAAATTTATTAACTAACAAAAAAAATTAATAAATATGCTAAATAATTTAACAGATTAAAAATTTAAAAACTAATAACATTTATTTTAAAATAGATAGATTAAGTAAATTTTATTATTATCTTTATTTCTTTAAGTTTATATTTTTGGAAATTGTTTGGCTGTTGATGTAATAACTCACGGCTACAAATTAGTTGAATCTTTATTTAACCGACAAAATGGACAACACATGGTGCTGAGGAGAGGAGCCTCAGCCTCTAATTGGTACCAACTATTTCAGCAATAGGAGAAGCTGGTGCCTGGTGGATCCTGAAACTGCAGACCTCTTTTCGGGTTTCACATTCATTCTCAATTTTCCAATGTTCCTTTCATTCTTCATTTAAAGGGAAGCAAAAAAACAAAAACAAATCTCTGATATATGTTGGGGTATATACAGGTGAAATTTTATTTCCACTTTTGGTACTGTATACCATACGCCATGTGAGGCGAAAAACTTGTGCATCAAAGGGATTCAACTCTCAAAATGACAACTCCTCTGGAATTTCTTGAAATCTACAGGATAAAAAGCTTTTGTATTTTCCTTTAAGATCTCCACCTAACAAGATATGGTATGGTAAATTCCCAAGTTGGCAAGAGAGAAAAACAGGTAAACTAAATGGACCATTGATAGATTAGTGCTACCTTTAGGATGAAATGATGGAATGTTCTTTGACAAAGCTGATTGCACCAATGTCAGGAAAACCTTGCCTAGAATATCAAACAAACAAAATGATATTAGAAATAACTAATTAAAGCATTAGGTAGACATTCAAAGTCTGCAATATCACAGAAGACCTTCAGCCTAGCATAACAACAAAGGCAACTCTGCAGTAGCAGAACCAGGATTTCAAGTTTGGTTGTGGAGGGGAGGGGTGGGTGGGGGGCGGTAGTATGACACATAAATTTTCATAACAATCATATATATGAATGATAACAAAGTAATCATTTCTGTAAAATAAATTTCCAGAAAAATCATTAAGAGAGAAGTACCTTATTACTTTCAAGAAATTTGATTTTAAGTTCATGCTTGTTGCAAAGCTTTTTATTGTCAACAAAAGTACGTTAATAAGAAAATGAAAAAATTAATTCCAATACATCATTATCACTCACCATCCAACAATTTTTTCCTTGAGATTTTGAAAAATAAATGAGAAATAGTTGTTGGTGAAGGGGGCCTTTATTGGAGAGGAATAATAAGTGGCAAAGAAAAAAGTAAATGGTATGGTTGAGAGGTGTTCCAAGTGGGGAGAAAAAAAAATTAAAGCTTAGGTTCTTTTTGTTTTATGGAAAATATTTTTCGCATTTTCTAACATTTGCATCGCTCAAGAAAATGGATCAATGAAAAATATTTTCTTACTAAGCCATTTTTTAAGAAAAATGACTTTCTGACTTTGACAATCTAGAAAAGTGAAAACACTTTATACATTTATGACATAAATACATACTATTAATTTAACATTATAATCAAAAAATAAAAAATATTTTTATGGAAGACATTTTCCATATTTTTTGCGAAACAAACAGACTCTCATTGTGTTATAATTGTAAATATAATAAGGCTATATATAATGAATAAAACTAATGTCTAATGGTTAATAATGAGCTTGTAATAAAGCCTATAAAAATTAGTAGATCAAAATGAAACTAAATAAAGGAATTGTGTTTAGGCATTATTGGGTTAATATTGGATCAAAATGAGTAAATAATTGGATTAATATTGGATCAAAAAGAGTAAATAATTGGGTTAATATTGGAAGAGGTGGGGCTGTAAAACCACACCACCCTTCCCCACCCCCCAACCACGCGATGGTCAGGACTTTGCTGAATGAAGCATGCACCAAACTTGCTGTTTCAAAATTGAATTCAGCAGTCAACTTTTCAACTTTCCCTAAAAATATACTTATGTGTGGACTAAAAAATTATAAAATTTAAAAGGTGAATAACTGAAAGGTTATTTTTCTTAAAACAAGGAGGACTAAAGGGTATATTTTGCCAGAAGACAAGAACCATTTATTTCAGTTTTGAAACGCAGGGATCCAAGTGTATGTTTTCTCAATGTCAGGTGGTTTTTGTAATTTACCCATGGATAAAATTTCAGATCCAACCATGTGTAACCTGGCAATCTTTCAAGTCAGGATCAGGCCACATGACAATAAAAGCTACACAGCCAGGTCAGGCTTGGATCAGAAAAGAAAGATGAAAGAGCTTGTGTGACCCAGTCAAGAACTACCCCTGCCTGAAAATGAAGAGGTATAAAAGGGATCAACCATACTTTATAAGAGGATTAAAATCTCAGCAAGTACATATCAGTAGGCCAGTAAGTACATAATCTTAACCATTTCAGAAGAAATAATCCCTGCTATTGGCGTCATGAAATAGATCTCATCCAAAAACAGATGATTCTTTTGAATAGCTAATCTTATATTATGAAAATTCAGGTCATATATTTTTCCACTTACCTGTAACACTCTTTTCACCTTCATTGACATTAATTAGGAAGGATGTGGTTTGGTTATCCTTCAACTGCAGTTAAATGTAGAAAAATAAATTAATTCACATCAATGAGTTAAACTAGTCATTAATAGGAAAGGAAAAACATGCACACATTAAATAATCATGTTTCTGTATTTGACCTTGGATAGAAAAGCCTTCGCAAGTTCTAAGGCATCTACAGATGAAGGACCCTTGTTGTATGCAGGCATGAATTTCCCATTATGATAGCCAGCCAGGAAGTGATAAGCTGCTTGGCCAGGTGAGAGCTTTGATATTGATGGAATAGTCCCAGAACTGCTCTAATACGAAATACAAAAAATAGGGGAAAAAAAAAATTAAACATCTATAATGGCAATGACAAAGGAGTATGAAACGATGTGACAAAAGTTTTCTTCAGATATTTGTAGTATAATCAAAGTAATATGCACACTTATAAGCTGCACAAGGCATACAACAGTTGAACCAAGGAAATGGATCTTGAGAATGAGAAAATTGAAGACTATATAATTAGTGCTTGTAAAGCCTCTAAGGGTCTGATGGGTTGAGAGCTATCCTTGAAGTAGCCCTCATCAAGTTATGACTTTTTTGTCATTGCCAAATTGACTTCCTCTTAACCAGAAAGACAAATAGAGCTCTATGCAAAGATTGCAAGATCATTCCAGGAGAGACTTTAATAAGTCAACATCGGTTAGTGGTCTTGGAATGTCAAGTTTAGTAACAATTCAAGTAAGGTTAGAAGAAATAGTGTAGCTCGAACAAAGTAGTGAGAGTTCAAAAGAGTAAAGCAAGTGAAGTTTAAAAATGAGTTTCTCGAGTCCGAAGCATGGAAGCTGGATATGGAGGCCAATGATATGTAGATACAGATGGCATCAAAGATTAGAGAATTAACTAGAAAAGTACTTGGAGAGTCTAGAGGACATGGACTATCCTCAAAAGAGAGATGATTATGGAACAAGGACGTACAAAAGGCAATGAAGAGAAAGAGGGAATGGTATGAGAAATTACCTAAGTGTGATAATAATGAGGCATATGAACAGTACAAGATAGCAAAGAAAAAGGCAAAAAAGATAGTTAGTCAAGTAAGAGCGCAGGCCTTTGAAAAGTTATATGAGAAACTTGGAACTAAAGAAGGGGAGAAAGATATTTATAAATTAGTAAGGAGGAGAGAAAAGAAATGTCAAGATCTCAACCAAGTTAGGTGCATTAAGGATAAAGAAGGAAAAGTGTTAGTGAAAGATAATGACATTAAAGAAAGATGGAGAAATTATTTTGATGATCTCTTTAATAATAGTCAAAATGGTAATAGTGTGAATATCTACAGAGTAATAGAAAAGAATGTGAATTATACTAGAAGGATTAGATCTTTAGAAGTAAAGGAAGTACTTAAGAGAATGAAAGTGGGTAAAGCATGTAAACCCGATGAAATACCAATTGAAGTGTGGAAGTGTTTGGGAGATATAAGAGTGGCATGGTTAACTAAATTGTTTAAGAAGATTCTAAACTCAAAGAAAATGCCTGATGAATGGAGGAGGAGTATTTTAGTACCCATTTTTAAAAATAAGGGAGATATACAGAGTTGCTCAAACTATAGGGGAATTAAATTCATGAGCCATACTATGAAGTTGTGGGAGAGAGTTGTGGCACATCGACTACGTCATGATACTTCTATCTCTCCCAATCAATTTGACTTTATGCCCGGTCGTTCAACTATAGAAGCGGTCTTTCTTATTAGAAGCTTGATGGAGAAATATAAAGACGTGAAGAAAGATATACACATGGTTTTTATCGATTTGAAGAAGGCTTATGATAGTGTTCCAAGAGATGTCTTATGGAGAGTGTTAGAACAAAAGAGGGTATCTATTAGGTACATATAAGTGTTGAAAGATATGTATAAAGTAGCAACTACTAGTGTACGCACAGTGGGAGGGAGCACGAGATTTTCCTATCTCAGTTGGATTACACCAAGATTCAGCTGCAAGCCCTTACCTTTTTACATTAATTTTAGATGAATTGACGAAACATATACAAGAGAGTATCCTTTGGTGCATGATGTTTGCGGATGATACAGTTCTGATAGATGAGACGCGAGAAGGAGTCAATAGAAAACTAGAGCTTTAGAGAAGTACTCTAGAGTCAAAGGGTTTTAAGTTAAGTAGAACGAAGACAGAATACATTCATTGCAAGTTCAGTGAAGGCCGAACTGGTGATAGGGAAGGAGTTAGTTTAGATGGAGTGGTACTGTCCCAAAGTAATCACTTTAAATATTTCGACTCAGTCCTTGAAGTAGATGGAGGATGCGAGGAGGATGTTAGTCATAGGATTAAAGCCGGATGGTTGAAGTGGAGACGTGCCACGGTAGTTTTATGTGATCGCAAGATTCCCAATAAGTTGAATGAAAAATTTTACCGTACAGCAATACGACCGGTCATATTATATGGTAGTGAGTGTTGGCCACTGAAGGAGTCGTATGTGTCTAAGATAAGAGTTGCGAAGATGAGAATGTTAAGGTGGATGAGTGGCCATACTAAACTAGATAAAGTCCGTAATGAGAGTATTAGAGAAAAGTTAGGAGTGGTGCCAATTGAGGATAAGTTGAGAGAAGGGAGATTGAAGTGATTTGGTCATGTGAAGCGTAGACATACGGAGGCTCCAGTTAGACAAGTAGAACACATTAGGTTAGAGGATAGAAAGAAAAGAAGGGGTAGACCTAAACTAACTTGGAGGATAGTAGTACAACATGACCTAGAAGCATTACACATTTCCGAGGATTTAACCCAAAATCATTTAGAGTGAAGAAAGAGAATCTATATAACCGATCCCAAATTTTTGGGATAAAAGCTTAGTTGAGTTGAGTTGCCAATCCCAAGCAAACCACAATGCTCTAAACAATTTGAGTTTGGATAGGGAAGTAGAAATTGCTTTTAGTTCAAATTTCACATAGATAAAGATTTTGAATTGAAAACAAGGAGGGAAGAAAAATGCTTCAAATAAATCTTAGAGGATGTAATTGACACCCCAAATTTTCAATAGGTATTCATATTAATAAACAAGTTCTCATCCACATTAGTGAGTCCAATTTCCATTGATGACTTAAAGAATATATATGTACTATGAATCTCATTCAAAACCACATGCATTCATTTCAAATCCCTAAATTTCCCACCTATTCAAACACAACCTCAAGGTAGTTAAACTAAAGGCACCTTAAGAACAAATTCTTCTCTCAAAATGTTGCATGCTAGTGCCTGTTTGCAAGATATTCCCTCAAAAGAAATTCCCAAGAATACATAAAGTCTACAACTAGAAAACATTCTAGCACTAAACAACCGGGATACACTTACTAACTATGTTTGCTATGGTTCAATTGTCTTGTGAATTTTGTTGTTTCTTGATAAATGTCAAGTGACATTGTATGCTATCATAAATAGAAAATAACGTTTCTGCATGGCACAGCATCCCTCCCCATAATGCTTTTCACAGAACCAGTAAAACCTTCTTGTGCAACATGTAGAACTGGGGCATTTTAATGCTCATTCAAGGGGGGGACAAACCTCTGAAAGGTATCATCAATGAACATTTATCTTGATAGTGATAAAGTTTACAATTTTATGATGCAAGGAACATGTTTTTCTTTTCCTTATGCAGATATATAAGTGCACAGAACATCATGCGATTTATTACCTGTCAGAGGTTACAAGGACAACAGCTATTGGGAATTTGAAAAGACTAGGGCCTGAAGAATTTTTAATTGGAAAATATGGGGCAACATCCTGTGACGAAAGAACAACCCCTGAATCCGCAGAGACCAACTGATATGTGCAGCTCTGGATGATATCCTCAGGTGCAAATAGTAGAATCACAGAGTCATCAGAAACTAGAAGCCTGAAGTTAGCAGCCTCCAGATGTAAATAGTGGATTGTGGATTTCACAATAATACACAAGATCAAAGGATTGAGAATTTAACCTTGCAGGTAAAGGAATGCCTCCTCGTGCAGATATGACAGGTTCAGACAAAGTAGCTAGTGCCTCTTTAGTTGCACTAGCATCAGAAAAAGCTTTACCACATAAAATGAGTGAAGCGCAATCAATATCAGCAGCTATAACATTCTCATTAGCTTGAGCTCCCAGACGAACAGCATCCACCACACCTTGGCTGCAAGACGAAAAGGTAAATAAAGAAATCAACAAAAGAAACATCTTCATCAACATTTGCACCCATCATAGCTCATCAAGGAAGAACTGACTACACATGCATAATCCTTCAAAAGTTCAAACATTAAACAGATATATCCCTACAGAAAAATAATTTTGTAAGAGCATAAAACATTTGTGCCTTGTTAATACCGCGAATCAGCCCCGAAATGATGCAATAAGTAAACTACACTGCTGATATCACTGGTGGTGTTTCTGTAGTCAATATTATATATTTGTATTAACAGGGAAACTGGTGGTTACTCATTGCATCACATAGGACCAAAAGAACTGACGGCCCCAAATGATCTCTTTTGTTTGCTTGGATTTGAAGCTAAGATACAAAGCCACTCCCTATCAGTTGAGCTGGTGACCAAGGATATCCTTAAAAGATGAATATAGCATCATGAAGAAGATAGTTAAAAGTCATTCAAGAAAAGCAACTTGAATTTGTTCAGCTATAAGCTGCTCAAGGCAACAAAGCAATGAATGTTAGAAAGGTTAAACTACCTTATGGACGAAGCAACATAAACTGTCAAAGGACAAGAATCATGGGAAATGGCACGAGAGGGAACTTTCCAGAGTACATTGGATAGACTAAATATGGCAGAAGGACTATCACTTATTATGCGAACTTTTGCACTGCATTTTGATGATGAAGCAATAGCACCATCAAGAACATAAATATCTGAGACAGATGATATATGTGTTGTGACCTAACAAGAATGAAAAATAAATGTCAGATGTAGCAGAAAAGACAAGCATCACAACATGTTCCAAAATAAACATCATTACCTATCACACATCACTAATGTTTTGTAATACTTCTTTTAGGTAAGTAAAAGAACAGTAAATGCATCGGTAATTAAAATATTAATTTATTCAAGTTATTCGATTTCTTCTTCAAGCACTTGTGTTGTAGAGGGATCAGGCTTGGTAAAATTAGGAATTTTAGGTTTTCAACTATAAGAAAAAAGATTGAAGGGCTTGATTTGAATAGCATTTCACTGGATGAGATGTGATGGAAATTGGAAAAAAATAGCTCTTAGAATTGGAATTCTAAAGCATTGTTGCGAGGACATGTTTGCTGGGCCAGCAATGTGAGACTAGAATTTAAACTTATGGTTAATTATTGCTTCGGAGAAAGAGTTGGAAAAATATGCGAGAAATATAGTTTATGTTGGAAATGCATGCATAAGCTTAAAGATTGAATAAAACAAGGAATGGTTAGAATTTCACGGATGTAGTATCCAAGGTTCAGTAGCAGCAGAATTTAATAAAAGAGAAAGAGAAGAAACAGAACGAAGAGAGAAAAAAAAAAACAGAAAGAGAGATATCACATTAGACATGTATGCCTTCAAAGCAAGCGAAGATAATCAGTACTTTATCATCAAAAGTATACGAAAACTAGTAATTATATTGATATAATACAGAAACTCTCAAAACTTTTCCTTGCTCAGCACAGTGCCACAGATTAAAACTCTTCAATAAAAGATTAAAAAAAAAATCTAGTTATTAGCAAAGGAAAAGACCCTCTCCAACTTAAAGAAAATATGTGGGAAATTCTAATAACTAGCAAAAGATTCACTTGGCCTTGAAAAAAATATTTTTAAGACTCAAAATTCTTAAGGGACACTACACCTAGCTAAAAATTACACAAAAATTTTACATTTTTCTGCAAGAAATTCACTTATTAATTCACTATACAGAGAAAATACAATAATTGATTTAACCACCCTAAACTAATAAGTACACATGGTAGGCATCATATAAATGTGTCCTCACTGATCTCCACTTGTGAACTCCATGAAGAGATCCAAAAGCTGCAGAGATTGAATATTAGGTGAAAACAGAGAACACGGCCATTTGGATACATCAGTAAAACATGTTGAAATTACAGGGTAAAAACATGCATGTTTCAGCAGTTTACTAAATTGTGGCTTGGAAATTTCAGAAGCTGCTCCAAGGGCATTTCCTCTAACAAGAACGGGAAGTCCTGACAAAGATTCTAATAGGAAACAAAAAATATTAAGCGAAATTCAGTTATAGTTTAGAAATAGCATTAGAAAAAAAAGGTGCAGAAATTTACCTGCAACAGTTGCACCCTTCTGCCGTAGCTCAGAAGTCTTCAAGTTTCTAAATGCTTTATCCTTCACAATTACACCTTTTCCAGCTAAAGCCCAATTAAGACCACATGCAAATCCAGTGTCCTCCCTGTCCCTGCATTAATGACGTCTGAGAAACATTGACAAATTGTGTGACTCTGAAGTCTGAAGTGGGATTGTATCAATATATCGAATACTGTTAATCATATGCAAATTAATTTGCTAGCATTCTCAATCTCATAAACACTTTATCATAGATAGAACAAGACAAACAAACACATTGACAATAAAGTAAAAACCCCATCAACAAGCATTTTGAGCCTTTGACAATGGAAAACATTTTGGTTAATTAGCTGCTTCTATTAATGGTTATAGAACCATGCCAACCTTCCAATTTTCATTTTTCCCTTTACTAAGAGCAAATTTGAACTCAGCATGCTCCCCAATAATTCTTCGTCTCCAAGAGGAAAAAAAATGATTCCATTAATATAAAATAAATAAACTTATCACAAAGGTGGCATAGAATCCTAGTATTACTTTCAAATATGTAGCATTGCCAAGAAACTAATATAGTTTTGAACACTGGAAAGTATCCAATCAGGTCATACCTAAACACAACAAATTTCTGAGTTTCATAAAACTTAAACATCAGGATCGTAAGCTAGAGAGAGAGAAGCTAATACAAATTCCAGATAGATTCTGGGACAACAACATTTAATTGCAAACTCATCAAGTGAAGATTCACCTAGGAAAATTGACTGTTTCACCATCCTCCTCAACTGATGGCACTGAAACTACGTTCTGCAGTAGTCCAAAAGCGAAAAAAGAAAAAACATTAGATGGTAAACATTGTTGATCAAGCATGTCCAATTTAGATGGTAAATTATGAACAGAACCGAGAAGTAGCATTTACCGCTTCAAAATTAATGACCCAGTAACGAAATCCCACTAAAAAGTTGACACTTCATACTGATTAAAATTAAACCTCAATAAATCCTAAACCCAAGATGACAAGGTACGAAAAACTATGAGAACATATATAGGCAAGCGAGTACATAGTGAGACAGAGAAGGACTCACACGTCTCGGGTAAAGCAAGAAAGTAAGAGAAGCAGTGGGTCTGGAGAAGGAGCGAAAGAATGAGGGGTCCAGAAAGCGTTTGATCACCAAGTTGTTCATTTTATGTTCACACCGCTAACAACAAGAAGCACGAGAGAGACTGAAAGAGAGAAGGAGACGAAAGTGGTCGAAGCTCAGAGCTCTGTGAGAGTTTAGGCCTTCCGCTGTTTTTTTTTTTTTTTGAAACTACACGTTTCAAAGATCACCAGCCCGACGCCGGACAGGCCCAAAAAGGAGGCAAACGCTCCTCCTAGTGCTATATATTGAGAGCCTGCCATCCCATCTCATCCTTACGGTTTAAAACTTCCACTGTTATTTGTCCAGTAGATCCATTTTATTAATTTTTTCTTATTATTTTTAAATGATTTTTGTAAAATAATTTTTTTTCCTTGTGTCATTTGCATTTTTTTTAATGTTGATTTAGCTTATAAAGCTTAGAATTTAAACTCTGAAATCTCATAAATATCAATATATAATTTTAATATTTTTTTTATCAAAAAAAATTAATATTTTCAAATTAAAATTTATTTATTACTGCATTATTTGAATTTCTATGTTTAAAATTTAATAAAATTTTCCCACCTCTGATAAAATAAATTTCAAAACTAAACAGAAATTCGTAGAAAATGAAATTTATGTCCAATACAGACCAAAGAATAAAAGTTGCTAAATCTCTCTTATACAAACAAAATTTAGCATACAATGTTCAGATACAAAGTGATAAAAAAAAATTAAATAAATGGAGCCATTCAGAGAATACTGGAGAGTTCTTTGGAGGGAAAATTGGAAGATATTTTCTACAATTTACATGGTCAAAATTGCATCCTCTCCAATAAAATTAATAGCCCAGTTCTAAGAAATAATCAAAAGGTACACTACAGGAATGAACTGTTATATGCCTGTAATGGAATTGCTGCTGCGCTTGTGGAAGCTGCACCCTTAACTTTCTTATGTGATCTATCACTAGGTTTGTTGGCTTGCTTTGATTTCCGTTTCTTTGAACTTGTTCTCTCTTTCAACACTTCAGGAGTCTGCTGTTGCTCTTTCTCAGCTTGTTCTGATAAAAGAACGATGTCATCATCCTTAACATTAGTGGGTATATGGGACGACTCCTTTGGTTCTGCAGCTTGAATATTAGGCTCAATAACTGACATTCCTGTCAAAGTGTAGTCCACCAAAAATGTGCTTCTAACTAGTCGGTCTATCCTGCTGAAATGCCTCTGGGAGTATGGTATAAGACCTTCAAGAAACTCCTCGATCCCTCCAATCTGAAAGACAAAAACATCAAATAGGCATGCTCAACAAGTAATTTACAGATAGTATTACATCTAACATAGACCGTGTCTATGGTACAAAATTCCTAGAATTATTTCTCATATAACCTTGAAATAGTTAAAAATAAAGTTGAGCTACAGCCAATAATCACCTCTAGAATCTGTGTCGGAGGAAGGATGTTGAAAACTTGAAAGAGCACATATTGTGCAACATGACACAGCTTCGGCTTTGTATTCCATTCGCGAACATACTCGAGAAGTAGATGAAATTCTTCCTTACCAACAGCACGTAAGGCTTTCTCCATCTGATAGTCAACTCCCCTCTTCCTGCAGGACATTTGTTAAGATATCAGAACAGTGCGGACACAAACACATATAGACATATTTGTATATATTATCATATCCTCGCTTACCCGCATAGTTCAGCAAATAACTCAAAAAGTTTATGAGGTCTGCGGAGTTCAAATGCTATTTGAATAGCTTTAGTGTAGTCAGCATCTAATACAGCATTTTCTAATTCTTGGCCTTTTAAAACTCCTTCCTCCTGCATACATAACAGGATGGACATATAAAACAAATTTTATTATCAATAAATTGAACATAGAGAAATAATTTATGAGAATTAAAGTAATGTCAGCTAATATCCAATACTGATACTACATTTGTTATTCCATGTCCAAGTAATGAGAGAACAATAAAGCTTGCAGAAAAAATAGGCCCATGTTCTTTCTTGCTTGCTAAAGACAAAACTAAAATAAGGCGAAGATTATTTACCTCTTTACGAAAAGCTTCCTCTTTATCAGCAGCAGTTGAGTCATACCACAGATTAACAACTGCATCACTGCCACCGGTTGCAAACATTTCTGTCTTTTTACCAATTGCCAAGGCCCAAGCCTGCAAACTAAAATTTGATGATCAAAATAGAGCACAACAAAATTGGTTGATGATTTAAAGGCTTCCCAATTCTGTGAATTGACTATGCATGAAAAACAAACAAATTTTTTTTAAAAAAATAAATAAATAAGTTAAATAAATTTAAACTTGAATATACATGCAAAAGTCCTTGGCATCAATCATGTGCATGCATAAGATAGGCAGCAAAATGCTAAAAGAATTCTGGAATGAGCTGTTGCCTTAAAAGTTGAAGTTAATAATTTGCACCGTCCTAATTGAGCTCGTCTGCCATCTTGGAATGTTAGCAGTTTTTCATTTAGTTCTTACTGATATTTGTGTTAAGCACCCATCCAGTGGAAGCGAGCAGCTGTAATAATTAAATTTTGTTTTCTACTGAGAATCTAATAAGACAGTGAAGTCACAAATCAGAAGTGGATTGCTAAGTACTAAGTAATGTAATACATGCTAACTAACATGACTACCCTGGCCCCAGACCTCATTCATCTATCTACCTCACCAGCTTTTGTGTTAGTTTTATAATCCAGAAGAAACTTAAATTTCTAGAAACAGCCACAGGATAATCTATCAAAGAAACTCTTTTCACTGCAGTACTTGGATTTCTCTTTGATGCAGGATTAGTTTTTATGTCAATTATGCATTTAGAAGTAGCCTTTATCACACATAAACCCCACTTAATCACTCTCCAACTTGGCCTCACAGAAATTTAACAAGATTGAGGATATGTCATAAGACATGAGAATACTGTTATTCCCGACTTTTAGCATTGGTTGGTTACTTTATCCCAAAGCTGATATGTTGTGACTCCTATTATAGTAGTGAAGTTGATTAAAAATCACTTTGCAGTTAGTACACATACTTGGATAGCAATTTGTCTCGTTAAAAATCTTCTGTAAACTGAAATTTAAGCCAGGTTAACATCACAACAATTATCCTTTGCAACCATACAAATTGATAGCACCACTCATGCTGCCTAGCTTTTCAACTTCTTGATCATTTGCATGAATACAGGCAGTGCACATATGTTTACAATTTGTGACACTCTAGAAAACTGTAGGCTATGATGTCTGCACAGTTATGCCAAGATCCAGAATCATTTAACCAAAGGAGACAAATTTTTAGAGGTGAATAGTTCAAAGAAAACAGAGAGAGTTTCGTCACCTTGTCCTCATGTTGATCATATGTGGCAATGCACTCATTCGTTTTTACTGTCCATAGCTTTACCAAACCATCAGCACCTAAAAATAATAATCAAGTAGATTAAACATCATCCAAATATATAGAAATTCCATTAAGGAAAAGCAAGATCCATTACCACATGAAACCAATTGGGTGCCACGAGTAAGAAATGATGCTCTCAATACACTTGATGTGTGCCCTTCAAAGGTT
This sequence comes from Hevea brasiliensis, assembly GCF_030052815.1. Classification (NCBI taxonomy): domain Eukaryota; kingdom Viridiplantae; phylum Streptophyta; class Magnoliopsida; order Malpighiales; family Euphorbiaceae; genus Hevea; species Hevea brasiliensis. Next base: position 103,371,181 of record NC_079495.1, on the reverse strand, counting down.
TTTAAGCAAGATCCATCAGCTATAGCCCATATCTTTATTGTTTTATCACCAGAAGCTGTAATCACACATTGATCAACTGGTGAGAACTCTACGGACCAAATTCCTCTTTTATGCCCTTTAAGTACAACAACAGATACCAGATTTGGAAGCCTCCAGACACATGCGGTCCGGTCCTGAACAAAAAACATTCATATTTGTCAACTACCAGAAAAAAAGAAGAGAGAACTATGAGCTATTGATTCGTGTGCCACAGACCTGAGAACCACTACATACTAAACTATCATTCGGCGCAACAGCCAGAGAGTTTATGTCCTTATCATGAGCTGCAACAACTGCTTTTGCTTTCAAATTAACAGGCTGGTCCATGTCATCTGAGATACCATCCAAATTCCATACCTTGATGGTTCGATCACTAAAAGAGAATGACATATGTTATTGATCACCAATTTGTTGTCATATAAAAAAAAATATATATATATATATATATATATATATAAACAAATACTTTTTATTTAATCCAAAACAGAATGACTTTCACAGACTGGGAAAAAATTAAAAAAGAAGCAGGATTTACCTAAACCAAATTATGAATAGTGATGACCAGCTGAAATTAGCTTGATTGTTTTCAGGAAAAAAGCATTTAGAATTGGCATCAAATTGGATGAGAAGAATAAGAGAAGGTATTTTCCACACTTAATTCTCTTACGCATCAATGTGATAAAAGAAAAAACTAAAAGAAATGAAAGCTAACAGTTTCATTTATAAATAGACATAGATTGTTCATAAGTTTCATGATACAAATTAATAAATATGCATGGCTAAACATGACCATAGCTTCAAATAACAGCCACTAAATTAAATTAAATTAAATTAAATTATTGCCTATGTAACATGCATTATGTAATGCTAAAGGGCATAACAGCCATTAATAGTACAACAACAGACATCCAAGCATAAAACAGCATTTTTTTTATGGTGGCTGGTTTCATTTCCCCAGTATCCCCCACTCTTTTTGCTCACAATAAGGTTATATTTTAATCTCCATTTTGTTTTGTGCTACTTACTGAAGTTGATTGATGACAATGAATATAAATTATGGATTCAACATCTTTTTTTTATGTATATATGTTCATCATTCAGTTGCATTTCTTAATTAACATAGTGGCAGGCCACAACCATTAATATAGGGCACAATGGCCCTGGTTCTACTGCAAACAACTGCAATTTAGATCTAGGATCTAAACTTCTTAAAACAACTGATTTCTCAATTTTGGATATTGCCTCTGAGAGTAGTTATTTGCTCATATAACATTATGTAAAAGACTATAGCCTACAGATATAATTGGTGAATACATGTGCCAGAAAAAGTGCTTGCCTGCTGCCAGTAACAAAGAAATTCTTCCACTTCTTTGAAAGTGCGACAGCTCCAACACCTCCCATGTGACCTGTGCCAATACCAATGCAGTTTCTGCTTTCTGAATCCCATAACCTTACCTATGTACAAAAAAACTAAATAAAATTAGTCCATTATGGCTATACAATGTAAAAAAATTGAAGGCAAGCCATCTACATCCACATTATCAGAAGAAGGAAAGAAAACTTACAGTATTGTCCTTACTTCCTGTAACTATAAGTGTCCTCCCAGATCTTGATATACAGGTGTCAAGGCTCAAAACAATTTCAGTATGACCTGTCAATACATAAGCGCATGACATAGATTCCAGGTCATACACTCGAATCTGCATTATGCAAATTGAGATACATAGTAGGAATCAGAACTTCAGAAAGAAATTTAAAATGTACAGCATGCACATGCATGCATAAATGAAAGTACTCTAATTCTCGAGACAAGCATGCAAGACAGTGAAATATCATCACCATAATAATATAAGGAATAGTTTAGTTAGTATATTCATGAACACAGAAAAACCGGAAAACTAGGGTTAGATGCTCAATGCATATCATATCTATCGTATCAAAGCACCAAAAATCGTCTTTTTTCCTTTCTTACAAACAGTTAAATCTAGAGATCATACTAACCTTTTAGCAAATAGATATGGTAACTGATATGTACTGTTAATCAAATACAATATCAAATAGACTACTTCCAAAAATATGGTACCTAAAACCTTTTCGTCCATACAACAGCACATAAAATGATTTAGGTAATTAGGTTAAGGAAATTGTCAACCACTTGCCTGTTCAAGATTCGTAGCAACAGCAAGAAATTTTTCCTCCTCACCCAAAAATTTCATATCCAAAATCTCTTCATTGTACCCAATAAGCCTCTTGCTCAGTACTAACTTGAACTTCTCTTCAGGGTGTTCAACTGGTATGTAGTACAGAAACTGCTGATCTGCAGTCACACAAAGCAATCCTTGATCTAAAGGAAGCATAGTAGCAGCAATGAAGCCTCTTTTTGATTCATCAGCATCTGAGGTGACAGTAACATCTGAGGACTTTTGTTCATAAAGGCAAATCGCACTGTCAAAACAGATAAATAACGAAAACTCATTTCAATCTAAAGACAACCAATTATGTTCGACAATTAAGGAAAAACATGGCCAAGCAGCCTCCATCGCCCCTTAATCATACAATTACTCAAAAAGAATTTTTATATTAATACCGTTCAGAGTTCCATATCCGTACAATCCCACGTTCACCAACAGTGACAAAATAAATTGCTGATGATCCATTTCTGTCTTTTCCAATCTGCTGACTGTATGAACTAAGAAATGAAGAAAATTGAGTCCCCGAAGGAATTACACAGAGAGCTTCCAACACCTCATAACTTGGAATTGTCATCTTGCAGACATAGCCATGAAGGTCCCACAAGTTCACGACCTAAAACCATCAAAGCATCAGTATCTGGCATTCCAGTTAACAAATTGCCTATGCCAATAATGTCATCATCTGGTAGCCATTTGCAACAGACTGAATAAAAAAGAACGCTAATCAAACTTTATGAAAACCAGAGGCAAATCTCAAGGTCATCTTTATCCTCTTCTTGGACCAACAAACCTACTTGACTTCTTGCATTTAAAGTGCTTTGTATTCTATTTAATGATATTATTGTCTGTATGGTACCATTAAGGAAGAAGATTTAGGCATGTTTAGCATTTGACAGATATATTTTACCATTTTGGGGTGATGTTAGCCAAAATGTTACCTTATCTCTTCCAGCACTAAGTAACGTCCATCCATCTTCAGATACTGCCAAAGAGGTCACTGCTGAAAAATGTCTTTCTAATGTTGCTATACACTTCTTGGCTACAAGATCCCAAACTCGTACAGTTGCATCATCACTTCCGGAGAAAAGCTATTAAATAAGAAGCACACAAAGATTAATCAATGACCGAAAGAGAAAAGGAAAAATCATAATTCACTTGTTGTGATCAAAATTATGGGAATTCACTATATATAATGAATATCAACAGATATTGCAAGTTTCTGATCTAGTCATCCAACAACAGACCTCCATAAAACATGGAAAGAGTTAGTAATCATCCATAAGGAAGTTTGTTAAAGGAGGTGAGAGAGGAAAAAGATGGTTTGTGCCTAACATTCATTCTATTTTCCAATAAATCACCTCTTCTACACCACATTTAACTGCACTACAAAGCATGAAATATACTGCATTTTTATACATTTAACAACATCAGGTTGAAAGATAAATAAACACAAACTGCCTGCCAACTTTATGGACAATGTCCATAAGAAGATCCGAAAAGATCTTAAGGATAATCTACAGTGGATTATATTTAATGTTGTACTAACTATACAAATTTCAGGAGAGAACATCTATCAGAAAAACACGAAGGTATTTGGGCATTACCCATTGGGCATCAACTGGTCGGAAGACATATTATAGATTCAAGTATATTTGGCACAACAACAATAACAAAAATTAAGCCTTAATCTCAAACTAGTTGGGGCCGGCTGTTTGGATCCTACTTGGTACCTTCTTATTAATTTCCTAGATGCAAAAATTTTATTTTCTCCTCAAATCACACATCCTTGATTGCATAACTATTGGTGATTTGAAATCATAGCTTGGTTGCTATTGTCCAACACAACATGATTAAACCTTTGCTTTCTCTCATAGGCTTCTTTAGTTCTGAGTTGATTTTTCATTAAAAAATCCACTTTCATGAAGTGTGTCCAGGCAATGCACTTATACCATACGTTCTAGTATCTTACTTTCTCCATATAATTAGGAGTCATGATTCAAGATACAATATATTTCCAAAATCAATATTTTAAAACAAGTGTAACAGTTCAATCAAACAAAAGAAATTGGCAGATAAAGTGTAATAAGTAAAAAATTGAAAAATAGGAAGCAAATAACAGTATAATACACCTTTTTACTTGAAGCTTTGAAACTTACAAGCATTTTATTTGTATCAGGATGGAATACAATACTTGTCACAACCCCTTTATGGCCTTTGAAGTAATGTGTGCAGAAGCCACCATCAACATCCCAAACCAGGACTTTTCTATCGGCTCCTGCAGTTGCCAGCAAGCCTCCAGATCCATGGCAAGCTATGCCCATCACAGGACCATCATGGCCCTGCAAAATAGATACAAATACGTTCAAAAATAAGCTCTTCCCGGAAACAACCATGTATCTCGCTTCACCCATTTTTTCACTTACTATTCTCCCATTTCCTCCCACCCACTCAAAACACTTTGCAATAAATCCATGCAATGTGAAAAACGACATAAAACATTCCCAGTTCAACACCTAATACCCAATGAACCAATCTTATCAAAATTTAAAGATTTAGAAAATAAATAGAATAATCCAAATCAAATTGAAAGTTCTCTCTTTCTTTTTAAACTGCACTTAATCCAATTTCTAGCATTTTCTTCATTTTCCCATTAACCAGACAAAACCCAGTTCAATTCCCAATAAAAACTTACCTTCCAAGAGCGCACGCTCTTCATAGTGGATAAGTCCCAGACTCTAATTTGCCTACTGTGACCCGCAGAAAACAGCAATTTATCATCAGGGCTAAGTGCCAACGCAGTGATGGCCTCGGTGTCACCTTCGATAGTCGCCCTTATCGACGCATTCGCTGAATCCACAATCTTGACGGCTTCACCACAAGCGCAAGCAATAAAGGAGCAGTCCGACGCCACCACGAACGGCCCCCCGCTGTAGAACTGCTGCAGCGACGGAACGCATCGGTAATTCTTCTTCATTTGTACCGAAGCCATGAACAGCAGTCAAATTTAAATTGATAATTATGAGAATCTGTGTGTAGATATAGGGCAAATTCTTAATAGCTATCGAAGAAGCAGCAGAATTTACTTGAAAGATAGAGGGGAAGGGGAGACGGGAAGAGATAGCGAGCAAGGGTTTTGCTAAGCTGGTCAAGTGGTGCTAGGGTTTAAGGTTGGTGGGAATCGTCTACGGCTTATCTTTTTTTGAGATTATTGCATCTCCCCTGAAAACTTCATTTGGGTCCAATTTTTTTTTTTTTTTTTAACCATGGCCCAAATCCATAGCTTACTATTACTCGAAACCTAAGATTCATGACTCATTAAGAACCTTTGTATTACTATCGGAAAGAAAATATTTTTTAAATATATTAATTTAAAAAATTATAAAAATTAATTTAAAATTAAATTTAATAAGTATTAATTATTATCATATTAAAATAATAAAATATTTTTTTAACATTTAAAATAATATTTTTTCATAAAAAGTAGTTTTGGCCACTAAATTTACTGTGAAACAGATTGTTAATGCATCGAAATAAATACAAGTGAGCTAGAGAGTAACCCTAAAACTTTCAAGATGCAGTAGTTAGTGAAATTTTGGAAGTGTAGAAGAATTATATAAGGGGAATGCGCCTTTGAAGGTGGTTAATTGAATAGTGAGTCAGATGTGAGTAAATGTAGAGGTGGTGAAGTGCGGTTGTGGAGATAACATCAACAAATAATTACAAAGCAATTGCCTTAACTTTTTTTTTGTTAAAAAAAAAAATCAGTTTATTCGGGCATGATTGTCACGACCCAACCTATGGGGCCAAGACTAGGACACAGGCCACCTAAAGCCCCGAGACCGTAGTAAGCCTAACTGTTCATTAACCCAACTCTAAGGCCCATTTGGGCCCAATTTCAAGAAACCAACCGGACAGAATCCGGCCATAAAGTGGACCTTTCAACGGGGAGTTTTTGACTCACCCGACCTGTAAACAAAATATATCATCAATTGGGGAGCTCAGCTCACCCTCCACATACTCATATCGGCATAAAAATAAATGGGAGCTCAGCTCCCTCATCCAATCCATCAAACATGCATATAATTTTACAGGTCCACATGACAATTTATATTACAGACCCGAATCATTTAAATATTTCTAACACATGCGGAAATTCTAGGAGTAAATAAAATTACAAAACTATTGATAAACAACCTGCGAAGGAGAAAAGCAGGTTAACCACAATAAAATCCTCCTGTAGCCTGAGAAAAAATATTGAACAGGAGTGAGCGTTCGACTCAGAGTAAAATATCAATTTTAACCATACTCTCTATAAATATCTAAAACTAATGCAACTTTGTGGAATGAAGTGCAACATCCAATAAATTCACATCATAACATCGTAAAGGTAATTTGGAGCACTCACACACCTGTAGTATCAATCATAACATATGGGCCGATCCCTATACTCTCTTAAATCCAACCCGGTGCAATTACTCAAGCTCGGACTTCCACTTTATAACCAAATCGAGTGTCCCAGCGAATTACTCAAGCCGTGACTACCCCTCGAAGGATCGGGTCCCAGCGAATTACTCAAGCCGTGACTACCTCGTCCTATCCATAGTCCACACCACATCACACGCACGCCAACGCACGCACACTGCTCCAAATTACCACAACAACATCCATGGCACATCAACAGTTATGAATGCAACATAAATCGTGCCTAGAGTTTAACTACATAAATATATGCATATAAGTGATGCATGGGCATGCTTGAACATATAATAATATCGAAATTACAATTAAAATTAATATTCTACTTACAGACTTGACGACAATCACTGTGGCGGCTGGGCGGAGGAAGAAGGCTGTCCCGGCTCACCTGACAATTTTTTTACAATCATTTAATAAATCTGACTCAATACAAACAAAGAAAAAGACCAATACGTCCTAAGTCGTGCCGAAAATCGTGAGAATCTCCCTATACCTAGGACCTACCCAACTGCAAAAGGGCTCAAAACACACTTCTATATCCGCAATCCATATATCCACAACTCAATCACATCACAGCCCTCGTGGGCCCATCAAATCAATCATTCATCACAATATGTAAAATTTCAATTTAGTCCTTATAATTGATCATTTTTGCAAAATCGCTCAAATAAGCTCTAAAAATTATAAAACTCGCTTGCGGTCCTTAGAAATATTACTAAGCTATTGCAAAAAGAATCGTAATTTTCTAAGCTACCACGAATATTTTATGGATTTTTAATCCTATTTAAGCACTAGAAAATTACGAAAAAGCAAGGTTCGGGTTTACCTTTGCCAATTCCGACTTCTGGAACGCGCTCGGGATGCATAACAATCGTGGGGTACCCACAACCTCGATCCAATTCGGAGACTTTTTGGTCTATCCGCCGAAATTCACGATCCAGGACAAGCTCGAATTCCGCGAATTGAGGATACCACAAGCCCAATAATAATATATAAAAATCAGGGGTGTTACATTCTTCCCCCCTTACAGAAAATTCATCCTTGAATTTTACACAAGGCAGAATAAAGTACATTATTACACATTGAACAGATAAGGGTACTTGCTACGCATGTCCCGTTCTGACTCCCAGGTGCACTCTTCCACTGACTGGCTCCTCCACAAAACCTTAACCATAGGGATCTGTTTTGATCTTAGTCTCACTTGGTAGTCCACTATGGCTACAGGTTGCTCCTCAAATGTCAAGTTCTCCTTTAGTTCTATTACATCCGACTGTAGTACATGAGAAGGATCGGGAATGTATTTCCTGAGCATAGAGATGTGAAACACGGGATGAACGTGAGAAAGGTTGGGTGGTAGCTCCAACCGGTAGGCAACTGCTCCAACTCTATCAGTAACCTCAAAAGGTCCAATATACCGAGGTGCCAACTTGCCCTTCTTTCCAAATCTCATGACTCCCTTCATTGGAGAAATCTTCAGGAATACATAGTCGCCCACTGCAAACTCCACATCCCTCCGTCTGGGGTCTGCATAACTCTTACGCTCGTTCCCTGATTAAAGGAACTATCTCTGAAGTGTACTGCACTAGGTCTACATCATGCACCTTCGCTTCCCCCATTTTCGTCCAACACAGAGGAGACCTATACTTTCTTCCATATAGTGCCTCATAGGGTGGCATCCCTATACTGGAGTGATAACTGTTGTTGTAGGCAAACTCCACCAAAGCTAGCTGCTCATCCCATTGACCTCCAAAATCCAAAACACTCATGCGAAGCATGTCTTCCAGTGTTTGGATTGTCCTTTCAAACTGTCCGAGGGTGGAAAGCCGTCTTGAAGTTCAATCGTGTGCCAAGTGCCTCCTGCAATTTTCTCCAAAACCGAGAAGTGAATCGGGGCCCTGATATTATGGAAGCGGAACTCTATGCAATCGACTATTTCTCGAATGTAGAGCGGGCGTCTTGTGCCCGAGAATATGTAGTCTTCACGGGCAAGAAGTGAGTGATTTGGTTAGGCGGTCTACAATTACCCATATCGAATCATATCCTCACGTGGTACGAGGCAACCGATCACAAAATCCATAGAAATCATTTCCCACTTCCATTCGGGATAGGGAGCTCTTGCAACTTCACGACGGTCTCGTGTTCAAACTTCACCTTCGACAAGTCAAGCACTTGGACACAAAGTCTGCTATGCCTCTCTTCATGCCATTCCACCAATAGCTATCTCTCACATCATGGTACATCTTGGTGGAACACAGGTGGACAGCATGCAGTGTATAGTGTGCCTCTCGCATGATTTCATTCTGAGGTTGTCCACATTGGGCACACATATATTAGAACCTTGCACTAGGGCGCCATCATTGGCAAATCCAAACTCACCACCTTCACCCTGCTGTACTCTTTCTATGATCTTCATTAATTGTTGGTCTCTGTGTTGGGAAACTCTAACTCTATCTCGCAAGTCTGGCCTCACTGAAAAATGAGCCAACAAGACCCCCTCATCTGAAAGATCTAGGATTAAACCTTGGTCCATCAACTCATGTACTTTTGAATCAACGGTCTCTTCTCTTGAAATGTGCGCCAAACGCTGGAAGATTTTACGCAAAGCATCTGCTACTACATTGGCCTTCCTGGTGGTACTGGATGGTGCAATCATAGTCTTCCATAAGCTCCATCCATCTCCTCTGTCTCAAGTTTAAATCCCTCTGTTGGAAAATGTACTTCAAACTCTTATAGTCGGTGTATATCCCGCACACTTCACCATACAGGTAGTGTCTCCAGATTTTTAGTGCAAAGACTACACCGCTATTTCCAAATCATGGGTGGGATAGTTACGCTCATGCCTCTTCAGCTGCCTTGAAGCATAAGCCACTACTTTTCCATTCCGCATCAAAACACACCCTAGGCCAACTCTGAAGGTGTCACAGTACACGGTGTATCCTTCACCGCTCATAGGTAGTGTTAACACAGGAGCAGTGGTTAGACACTCCTTATCCTCATCATTATAAGACTCTATCGAGCTCTCTTCCGTCCTTTGGATCTTATCCACTTCCCTTTTCCTATTTTTGGTATTGTTGGTATCTTTTCAACCTGCTGTACTTATTCCTTAATTTTAGTCCTATCTCATCCTTACACCTTTTCCTTCAAAGATGTCTATCCCATCATCAACTTTAACTTTCTTTTTATTTCTTAGTCTTATCTTGATTACTAGTTTCATTACTTCGAGAATTCTAACCCTATGATTTACTCCTACCAGCACATTCTTCACCTTATGTAACACTTATAATTACTCATAGAGAATTTTTTTTTTGTACCTCCTTTTTTCCAACTTAACTATCAGAACATTATCATTCCCTACCAGCCTTAGTAGGAAATTGATTATCCTGGATGAATATGAGCCCCATAAACTATAAGTTCCATCTGAACTAACACGGCTGTAGGAAATATGTGTCATGCCTTAATTCCAAACAAGATACTTCACGTGTTCATTCTCCTTAATATAATCACATATACTACATATAGCTTTCTAAACTTCAACCTCAAATTATCCACCAGCAACAATTTCATCTATTGAAACTCATCCATAAATAGTACTTCCTCTAGCTCATAGTTTAAAACGGTGGCAAGCCTTGGTAGCTAACTCCTTTTGACTCCTGTCATTACTCTGTTCGTCCTTTCATACTTAATACTAGGTATGCACTTACTGTCATTCTCATATCAGGAAATTATGTATGAATTTGTGCCTACCAAACTCTCAATAACTAGGTCTCCTTGACTCAGTTTCTGTTCCTTATATAACCTTCTAGAACCAAAAGCACAAGCTAAACTTGAAAAGAAAGAAAATATCCTCTTATATTCAACTACACCCGATTGTCATATTATAACGTTTCACCTAAGTTTCTTGATTTTTCTCTCCAAATTTCATCATCTCCTAGCACAATTATGCTCTACCTATAAGGTATCATCTGCATGAACCCTTTACCGTATCATTTTCCTTCTTGACATAATATTTTATAATTTATTAACTTTACTTATACTCGACCTATGATTCATATCTATCATCGTTTTTATTGTGCCCTTAACTTTTGTTGATTCCTGAAAGATTTCTCTCACTAATAAATTCTTCCAACACTAATTCCACCCTTATCTAGGGTCATTAATTTGATCCCTTAGATGGCTTTTATTCAACTTACTAACTTCTCTGTCTCTACCTATTTAGGTAGTCCGCAATACCATCGCACACCTTCTAACATTTACTCATTATTATTGTATTCCATACCCCCATCACTTTTCTCACTAATGTGGTCCCATTTTGGGTTTTCCATCCTTGTCATTCTCCTTGCCAAGAATAACACTTAGCCTATCCTATATCTTAACTTTGTTCCTTTTATTATACGCTCTTTAGGTTGTCCTTTCATTTATTTCCTTTGTCTTACCCAAAATAGAACTTGACTATTCTATCCTGGTTCCATTCTTCTTCCTAACATAATAGTTGTACTTGCTAACTATATCTTTGAGTTTCTATCGCGTTATCATATGTCCGTGCTACTCATTTGGTCCTTTGACCACTCTAGCTAGTACTTCCACTAGAATTTAGATTATATTGCATCCGCAATCAATTGTCCAAACTTTCATTCTGCACTTTCTTTATCCATTGGCCTTCATGATTTATCTTTACTAATTTATTACTCTTAACACTATTATAATTAGATTATACTATTGTTTTGAATAATTTGAAATTAGAAAGGAACTCAACAAATTCTGATCATACTTTTATTGTATGATCTCTATTCTTATCCTTTAGCTTACATAATACCCTTACCACCTCGAGAACCGATTACGTAGTAATTTTATTTATTTGTCATTATTATTATTATCCATGTTTACTCAATTAGCCAAAACTTAAGGTTCCGGGCACCCAAACCCGTCATCCAATTCAAAGGATTTACATCCATCGTGATCTGATTATATATGATTCCTATAATAGAACTTGCATCCTCTGCAGGATACCCGAGCCAACTATTCTCTACCACACTCTACAGTCCTATCTTGGGCACTATTTTGTTGGTCACCATTATTAGCAATAACTTTCGATCCCTTCTAAAAAGATAGGACTATACCCTAACTTGTGCAACAAAGATACTACATTTACCACCTTGCCCAAAACCATGTCAAATTAATGACTCTCCTATCATATTATAGCTCTGTGAATCATCAATTCATAGTTTCGACCTTCTCTAGGTAGTAGAGTTGTACTTTATTCCATACTGATACACACAAGGGATACTATTCTCACTCTATAAGTGTCACCTTTACTTTGCATCTAGTCCGAAACCTCAGTGTCCGATGGCAACTCTTGATGTAACTCTAGCTCATCTCAGTAAGAGTCACCGACTCTAGTTATCACCCAACCGTGACCTTTCAATATTCTAACTCTAGACTCTTAACCAGAGTTCCCAACTCCTCTGCAAATATAGAACTGGCATAACTATACCAAAATAGAGACTGCCTGCAAACATCCTCATCATAAGCACTACAAGGAAGTACGCAGCTCTACACAATAATCTCATGTCGGTACTATAATCTGCAGCTTACAGAGTAGACATCGAGAACATTGTATAGTTACTACGATACGTCCTGACAGACTAGGTCTCCTAATTTCTTATCTCTCCTGAATCTTCTATTATCACAAACTTATTATGACTGGGTCATCTACGATGTTGCAAGAGTGGTATCCTCATCCTTATCTAGGGCAACTGTACTTTTAAGACTCACTTTTATGTACTTGTGCCTTACACGAAATGGGCACACCATTTAAACCCATACTGACAAAAATATAACATTTCTTGGAGTACGTATCCTCATGATAGACCTCACATGTCTACTAACTCTATTTCACATTTCTGTGTACTCCACGAAAATCAAGACACTAACTGAGGTAATCTTATATTTTCCGAGGTATAACGTAGAATCTAGAAACAAAGAATTACAGGAAAAGACGAAACAAAATCCTATACTCCGCATGTGACTCCTAGTAGACTCTTCCCAACACTTAGATAATTTTTCCCTATGAATCTGGAGCCTAAGCTCTGATACCACATTTGTCACGACCCAACCTATGGGCCGGATCGGCACTAGGACCTGGGCCGGCATAAAGCCCCCGAGACCCGTAGTAAGCCTAACTGTTCATTAACCCAACTCTAAGGCCCATTTGGGCCCAATTTCAAGAAACCAACCGGACAGAATCCGGCCATAAAGTGGACCTTTCAACGGGGAGTTTTTGACTCACCCGACCTGTAAACAAAATATATCATCAATTGGGGAGCTCAGCTCACCCTCCACATACTCATATCGGCATAAAAATAAATGGAAGCTCAGCTCCCTCATCCAATCCATCAAACATGCATATAATTTTACAGGTCCACATGACAATTTATATTACAGACCCGAATCATTTAAATATTTCTAACACATGCGGAAATTCTAGGAGTAAATAAAATTACAAAACTATTGATAAACAACCTGCGAAGGAGAAAAGCAGGTTAACCACAATAAAATCCTCCTGTGCTTTGAGAAAAATATTGAACAGGAGTGGCGTTCGACTCGAGAGTAAAATATCAATTTTAACCATAATCTCTATAACTATCTAAAACTAATGCAACTTTGTGGAATGAAGTGCAACATCGAATAAATTCACATCATAACATCGGAAAGGTAATTTGGAGCACTCACACACCTGTAGTATCAATCATAACATATGGGAGCCGATCCCTATACTCTCTTAAATCCAACTGGTGCGATGAATTACTCAAGCTCGGACTTCCACTTAATAACCAAATCGAGGGTCCCAGCGAATTACTCAAGCCGTGACTACCCCTCGAAGGATCGGGTCCCAGCGAATTACTCAAGCCGTGACTACCCCGTCCTATCCATAGTCCACACCACATCACACGCACGCCAACGCACGCACGCTGCTCCAAATTACCACAACAACATCCATGGCACATCAACAGTTATGAATGCAACATAAATCGTGCCTAGAGTTTAACTACATAAATATATGCATATAAGTGATGCATGGACATGCTTGAACATATAATAATATCGAAATTACAATTAAAATTAATATTCTACTCACGGACTTGACGACAATCTTGTGGCGGTGGGCGGAGGAAGAACATCGGCTCACGACAATTTTATTACAATCATTTAATAAATCGACTCAATACAAACAAAGAAAAAGACCAATACGTCCTAAGTCGTGCGAAAATCGTGAGAATCTCCCTATACCTAGGACCTACCCAACTGCAAAAGGGCTCAAAACACACTTCTATATCCGCAATCCATATATCCACAACTCAATCACATCACACAGCCTCGTGGGCCCATCAAATCAATCATTCATCACAATATGTAAAATTTCAATTTAGTCCTTATAATTGATCATTTTTGCAAAAAGCTCAAATAAGCTCTAAAAATTATAAAACTGTCCTTAGAAATATAACTAAGCTATTGCAAAAATAATCGTAAAATTCTAAGCTACAACGAATATTTTATGGATTTTAAATCCTATTTAATCACAAGAAAATTACGAAAAAGCAAAGTTCGCGTTAACCTTTGCCAATTCCGACTTCGAACGCTCGGGATGCACGACAATGGTGGGGTAGCCAAAACCTCGATCCAATTCGGAGACTTTTCCGATTTGGTCTATGGAAATTCACAGATCTGGACAACTGTCGAATTTCCGCGAATTGAGGATACCTACACGAAGCCCAATAATAATATATAAAAATCAGGGGTGTTACAATGATAGTTATAGTCTTTTTAGATTTGAAATTCAGAATTACCGATTAATATCTCGCCTTAACCCAACTTCATAAGAATGAACCTATTACTGAATCCGAGACAAACTATTAGAAAAAAACTCGTCACCTCCTTCTATTACACTTTTAAATAGAGATAATATTTAATTATTATTTTAATATAAAAAATCAAATTAAGATTAAACAAAACCATCTCACAAGTAAACCATCAAGTTGTCGTGCTCCTTGCTGCAATAGCCTTATCTTAATAACAAGAACGCGAGTCACATAAGTTGAGCACAAGCACAAGATTAAGTGCAACATTATGGGCCCTTAGCCAATTCAATCAACAACACAATGTTTTAGTCAAAATTCAATTTTAGGTTAATTCATCAATAAATTTTAATTCATAATTCAATTCAGTTGTTTAATTTTAATTTCAAGTTTAGTATATATTTTCAATTTATAAATAAACAACCAATTTTATTTCATTAGTGCAATAATTTTATATTTTTTATAATGAAACTCTCATTTATATTATATACTGTATATCACACGATCGTTCAAATTAAAAGATAAACAAATGCATTCATATTAAATAATAAAAATTTTACCATTTTTGATACGCTCATAAATCAATGTGTGAAAAAAAAGTCATAACTTTTTTAATATCTTCATTGGCTACTGTTTAATTAGAAGTATTATTTAATCATTACAAAGTAGATATGGTGTATTATGTTGACTAATCATTAACTAAGGGTCAAATAGTGCCCTAATTAATTAAATGACAATTTATATAATGCCCATTGAATCTCTCTCAATTATAACAGAGAATATAATTCAACCATGATATACTTGGAAAAAATAATCTCCAAATTGGAGGCAATGACATCAACTAATTCCCTAACCACTCTCAAGCAAAAGAGAATATGATGACATTATTTATATTATCTTTAAATTAAAAAAAAAAAAAAGGAAAAGAAAAGAAAAGAGAGAAAAATCAAAGGGATTTTGACTCCGTAGACTGTGTTTAAAAGGGGAATAGCATAAAGAGCGTTTGACCATTTCTGGCCGTGCAAATATATTGCACGTGCAGCTTTTATAGCAGCACGTTCCATCTGATCAGCGCGTGTGATGTAACTCTCTAGTGCGTAGACCCCACTCACTCAAATAATTCAAAATCAACGCGAGTTTTCTTTCTATGCTCTGTCGCCTTTATTCCTCGAATCGCCGCCGTTCACTTTTTAAATCCATAAAAACCTCAAGCCTCCCGAATCCCCATATCATCTTTCCTGAGATTTCCCACGCGCTGAGCGGCACGTTCTCTGTCTCTCTTCACCTTCAGGAGCAAAAGGCCAAAGCCAGAACCTGCCTGCCCTCCGCATCCTCTTCTCTCTTTATATTATAGCTCACAAAACCTCTCTGCACTTTCTCTTCACTGCTCTATAGAGCTTTTCATTCTCTGAGAATCTCAAATTGTTTTGTTTTAGTTTCTTGTTTCTTTGTTTTCTCTGGTTTCTTACCTGCCAAAAGGCAACCATGTCAATCCAGGCGAAACGGCACCGCATAGGCTACGCACTGGCGCCAAAGAAAGTGCAGAGCTTTATCCAGCCCTCCCTCATTAGCCACGCGAGTCGCCACAACGTCGATCTGATCGCCATCGATCCTTCAAAATCCCTAATTGAACAAGGGCCATTTGATTGTGTCATTCACAAATTGTATGGCCTAGATTGGAAGCTGCAACTGGAGAAGTTCTATTTGGAAAACCCTAAGGTTCCCATTATTGATTCTCCTGATTCCATCGAGAGGCTGCACAATCGAATTTCTATGCTCGAAGTTGTCAGTCGGTTAAATATACCTAAGAGAAGCCAAGTGTTGGATGTGCCTAAACAGGTTGTTGTTTTGGATTCGGAGAATTTGAAGGGAAATGGTGTAGTTGGGGAGATAGGGTTTCCTTTAGTAGCGAAACCATTAGTAGCTGACGGGAGCGCAAAATCCCACAAAATGTATCAGATTTTTGACAGTGAAGGGTTGAAGAGGCTAGATGCTCCTATTATATTGCAGGACTTTGTGAACCATGGTGGCGTGATTTTCAAAGTTTATGTGGCTGGTGACTACGTGCAATGTGTAAAGAGGAAGTCATTGCCTGATATATCCCAGGAGAAATTAGCCACATTGAAGGGCTCCTTATCATTTTCTCAAATTTCGAATTTGACTGTGCGAGGGAAGAATGAGGGCTTTGGTGATGTAGTTGATCTTGAGAAAGTGGAAATGCCGCCGTTGGGATTTGTCGAGGAGATAGCCAGGGCAATGAGGCGGGAAACGGGGCTTAATTTGTTCAACTTTGATGTTATTAGGGATGCTAAAGATAGGAATAGGTATCTTGTCATTGATATAAACTATTTTCCGGGCTATGCCAAGATGCCAAATTATGAGTCTGTTTTGACAGATTTTTTCCTGGATCTTGTCCACAATAACAATAGTAGAGAAATGCTTACTGGAAACATTGAGGATGGAGAGCAGGAAAGCTATATTGGTGGGCTGAAGGGAAACAATGATTGAGTTTGCTCAATGAATTCTTCTTCTAAAGTATGGATGTCTTCCTGGTTGAAGGGTTCAGTCATCTTCTGCCTTTGGAAGCCTGTTTGGCATTTCGTGCTTATTATGTACATCCCGTCTGCTGCCAAATATAGGTACTTTTTAAGTACTTGACGTTTCAGGAAGGCCAAAGTTTGAAGGAAAAATCTGTTGCCATTGTTGCAAACCTTGTGGTTGTCTGCAGAAATGTTGGGACGGTTGATGCAAATTACCTTTTCTTCTATATTTTCCTTTGCCTTGCTTTGTTAGTGTTTAGTTCACTTTTGACTTTTGCTTTTACCATCAATCTTCATCAGTGTTGCTTGTTTTGTTTTTCTGTCTATATTTTAATTTCCTTAAGAGCAATGCTGTAGAAATGACTTTCTTGACATCATGTAGTTAAATACCTGTTAACTGACTAGTTTGCCCGGAAATCATTTCCAGGTGATAATCACTGGTTCTAATGCTTTGATTATGAGACTTTAGTTTAGGAAATGGCCGTATCCGGTTTTTCCATGAGTGTAACATTTTGAATATGAATAATTATTTATTTTTGTGTTGATTTGACACTTGTCATCTGAAATTAACATTTGGAATCTGCAATTCACGATTAATGGGACCCTCTTCCTTGTTTCTTTTATTGATGGATGCGCAGTCTTTGATATCTGCATACGGCAATATACTGAACTGTGAGCTGCACGTGGCCTTATATGAGGCCTTCGCATTTTGAATATATTTCTAAAATTGTGTAATGGAATGATGACAAACGATATTCTCTATTATCACTTTCAAACCCTGGCTCCTGTCCTGTGTATTATGTAACTCCCATACAAGCATTGGCTGAGTGTGGATGTATTATAGAACATTTGTTAATTTCATAGGCAATCGGCTATGTTGATGTGGTATGGTACATATACTGAATAAGTCCATAGGATCCAATTTTTATCCTTGTTTTTGCATGATATATGCTGTTAAATGATTCATTTTGATGTCATGTTGTCTTTGTTACTTGTGTAAATAGGTATAGAATTAATAGTCTACCTCAGAGGAAGAAACTTCTTTCATTAGTCTTGACTCGGTCAGACTCTTTGGACGTTTTTGGATGATGTTAATTGTATGCTTGCTGTCAATCTAGAAGAAAGGTAGTGTATTGTAAATAAGCTTGTTATAGATAGTTCTGCCTAGAAACTATGCTACATAGGCATAATTTAAATAGTTGTACCACATTAGAGGAAACTTCTTTTTCCTTCAGTTTGGACATACTATTTAAACATTTTCTAAGTGTTTTTTGTGTGTACAATATTGGCCTAAAAAAAGGGTTTGTGTCAGTAAATGGCACTCATACTGTGGCCATATACTGGTGAATGGCCAGCAAAGTGAGTGCTTGTTTGGACTGAATCTCCATTCTGTTGTGTGTGGGTTTTTTTTTTTTTTTTTTTTCCTGAAGGGGGAGGGGAAGGGAGGGGGGAGGGGGGGGGGGTGTTGTGGGGCGGTGCTTGAATGTTTTAGGGAGTGAAACATTCTGCCTATTAGCCCAATTTTTCTTTAACAGCAGCCTTCATCAGATCATATGGTTCGCTTAACTATACGTTGGATGGAGATAAATGGGGACTCGTGCATTCTTTTTAAGCTTTTTGAATTAATTTTCTTTTCCCTAGGAGTATGGTTTCTTTGATGTGACCACTAGCATTCGGACTACTGAATTATGATCTTTACTTTTGAGCTGTCTGGAGGGAATAGATTGATAATTCACTTTCTTTGTAGGTTTTCCTTTAGTGATAGGAAGTTCCTCTTCACTTGATTGATTACTCTTGTTGTGAAAGCACCTTGAACTTTTTTTGGATGGGCTGTCAATTTGTAATGATTTTCTGGTTCCAGAAAACATAGATGACAGATATGGCAAGTATTAGGTTGGAGTTGAGAGGGATTATGAATTAATGCGCAAGGGGCTGTGAATAGGTTTCTTGTTATTCTCATTAACTTTTTGTCTAACTATTTATGCCCATCTAGTTGGAAATTTGGCCAATAATTTGATGTTATTTAGTACATATGGAAGAGATATTCTTGATTTTGGGTCATAGTACTTGCATCTAATGTCTTTAATGAATTTATTTCAGTTGTTTGTGTTTTGTCATTAGCTTCTTATTTTCATAAATGCCCCACTTTTTTCATTCTGTCATTGGATGATCTCAGTGTGATTATAACAGATGCTTGAAGTCATCCTTTACAAAAAGAGTTAAGAAAATATCCTAAATTCTATTTAAAGTTTTTCTATCTTTTCAATAATTATACAAAAAGTTAAAGGTGTCTTGTATTTTGTTTTCTTAACAACTCTCGAGTTCTGTTTGTTTTCATATATGCAAGTACCTTCTGACTTCCTTCAGAAAACATAACTGAAAGATGCGCTGTTTCACCAACACTTACTAGAGGACATATCTGATACTTGTCATGAGATTCCTGTACAAAGCATTGGGCATCATCAACTTCCTCCAGTAACTCTTGTTTCATGACATTTTATGTACCATCAAAGAAGCACGTGAAGAACGATTGCAATGAGACATATAATTAACTGAGGAATGCTTCATCCTTTTGAAAGCATGTAGTAATGTATCCTTTATTGAGTTTCTGAAATGTTGTTGATTATGGTGTTCAAAATGAGAATTGCTGTAGGAATTTGTTACGAAGATCAAAATTCAGATCTCACCTAGATCAGTTTCTGGAATTGATGGGGCTGTGGGGTTATCTTAAGAACTGTATCATAGATAAATTGCAAAACTCAAGACATTTGGAGAATCCTTTTTAGATATGAGTGAGGAGGGATGAAAGAGTTTTACAAACTGAGGAGATGCATGCCCTTTTAGAGTCTGATTTTTAGTGACCTTGGTGAAATTCCGTTAAATTCCAATGCACAACGTGATCATATTGCTTCTTTGTGTTTAATCTCTTGACTTGAGTTTGCCCTATAACTTCATATTCCTAAAGCTTTTCTTTATATTTAAACCATTGCTTTGATTAGCTTAAAATTAAATAATTGAGAATATCAATTGAAAATTTTTATTTATTGTCAAAGTTAATGCTTGAAACCTAAGTGTTCCCTTTTCTGGTTGGTGATCCTTTGAATGCAATTCAAGAGGTTTTTTCTAGTAAATCTGGCCAATGTTAAGCTATTAGCTGAAGGAAACGAAAATGATAAAATTGCTTAGCAGGTTTTAGATTGTTGCCTTCTAATGTTAAACCACAAGAAACACTGACGTCAAACTGATAGTAAGATTTTCAGATTTTGCAAAAGCTACTACATCTTATAACTTGAAGAACTGCGGGAACTGAGGCAATCCTAATACTGTTTATAGTTGGTCAGGAGGTCACTGATTAGAATTATAATATATGAGATTAGAGGATTGGTGAATTCCACGTTGTTGCTTTTGGTGTGCACATTTATATATGTTTAACATATGGTTTGCCATATCTTGCAAAGATTTGCTATACTTAGTCTTTTGCGTATCCATACTTGTTAACGTGTTGACAATAATTTGTTTTTGTGCATCTATGATATTACATATATATCCTCTAGGCATTTGGGCAATGCAATTAGCTAATCCTTCTTTGGGTAAACATGTAGCAATTACGTGGTATTTTCTTTGTGTCTATTTGATTCACTCCATTGTGTAGTAGCAGCATTTTTGTTGAGTGTGTGAAATTTACTTGCACAATTATTTATGATAGTTTGATTATTGAACGTGCTTGGAGAGTGTTTATGGAATTGTCCTGACTATTAAATGTTTTTGAAGACACAAGCATGGATCTTTTTTTGGGTGATAGATTTGTTCTTTGGACCAGCTAGTGCAATGTTACCAAATGCAGTTGAGGGTGTAATAGGGAAACATGAACCGAGTATACTTCTTTGTGCGGTAGATGCAAGCTTATGCTATCTTACTACATTGGATGTTCTTAATTTACAGGTCCTATTTTTTAGAAGAATGGTTGTGCTCTGTGCTATTGATCATTTGTCTTGTATCATTACAATGGAATTTGCATATTGTATTATCCATTTACATTTGTTTGCTATGACTTGATTAATCTTTCTAATTTGAACGATTTAGTCCTATGAGATATGAGATTTTCAACTGGAGTCTCGTAATTATGGATGCATCTAGTTAATGGGTATCTCATCTTTGACTGGGGTCAAGTTTGAGTTGATTAATCCGTCTGATCCAAGAATCATAGTCTGCTGATTTGGACTTGGTTGAAGTTGGTATTGGTTAGTGCTTGCGAAGTTCTTGACATTGAGGTACGGAGGGGTGGGGCTATTGCTATACCATTGCTTAGTAGTAGATGATTGAACCTCGCAATTTTAGAACAAGAAGCCAAGAAGGCCAAATCCAGAAAAGAGTGAAAGAAGCCATGAAGACTTGGTTCTGTTTTCAATTTGAAATAATTTATCTAATAATTTTAATTTCATCAATAATATAGTTCTCTCGTTAAATTTTAATAAATTTGTATATATTAAAGTTAAAAAATAAAAAATGATAATTTGCATTCTGAAATTTGTCAAAAAATAATTACAAGTTAGTTCATTTTTAACTTCAAATCAGTGTTGTCCTTGAGTTTTCTTTTCTTGAAGAAAAGATTATATATAAGAAGCAAGTTAAAAAAAATTCTCATAAACCACTTGAAAAAATTATAAATGTAATGTCCAATTAAGATCAACAGACGATATAGTGTTTACCTTTAATAATTATTTATATAAGAAAATAAAGAGTAGTTAATATAAAATATAAAATATTTATAAGTACCACATGAAATGAATCCTTAGGTTGGAATATATGCAAATTTGGCAGGGTAGGTAGGTTAGTTGTTTTTTAAAGGTCAATAGAACACCTACTATATACCTCATCAATTAATCCCTTCCCTTGGACAAGGTTATCTTGCAAATTGGGATTTCTCTCCCAACCAGCCTATTTACCTCTAGTTAAATTTATTTTAATAAAATTAATTATTTAATTTTTTTATTTTTAAAATTATAGTAATTAATTTTTTTATTATTTATTTATAGTCTCTCTAATCATTTTAGATTAAGGATGACAATTGTTCTCAATTAATCTAATTCATCTCACATCGGATTAATTTTACTCAATCATGATATTGTGGAGGGTAGACACGGAGAGAAGGTCTCCACACCCTGAATTCTCATAATGCACCCAATAATAATATATTGTTATTTTTTATTAAAAATAATTTATTTTTATATATTTATTTATTTAAATATTATAATATATATATATATATATATATATATATATATTGTAAAGATTATAAATTTAAAATTTATATTTATAGCTTATAATTTATTTTTTAATAAATAAATTTATATTATACAATGATAAGTTAAAATAAAAAATAAAAAGAAAAATCCTCTCAGGCAAACCCGTCCTACCCAATTCCTTGATGGGAAAGTCCCCGCCCCAAACCTAACTTCCTGTGGGACGACATGTCCCATTGCCATTCATATTTTAGAAATAATATGAATTTCATTTAATCTTTATAATTTAAAAAATATAATTATTTAGTCTCTTTATTTTTTTTAAACTTAAACTCCTATAAATGTAATTTCTTTTGCTCTCCTTTGAATGTATTAACTAAAAAAAACTTGATTTGAAATAAATAAAGTGACTAAAAATTATACAAAGACTAACTGATATATTTTTTAAAATAACATATTATATAATTAATTTCATTAAAATAAAAAAACTTAACAGTTAAAGAGAGAAGAATTTTTGTCTATATATGAGTAAAATATTATAGTTTTATATATTTATGATAAAATTACTTATTTTTAGGTGTTATTATTATTAGATAGATGTATAGAATTAAATATAAGAGAAAATTTAGAGATTGAAAATAATAATGAAGCTTACTTATAACAATATTTTCAAAGATATTAGCATCATTTGCTTGTATGTAAAGAAAATGATCTTTACCTAATTAGTAACAAATAGTCTTGACTTTTGATGTAATAAGTAAAATACAATTAGTTAACAATCTCTTAGTGAATAACAATTAATTAATAACAAGAGGGTCAGTTTCCAAGGTGCACATATGAGAGAGACATAATCCAAACATATTAGAAAATGCCAGGATCCCTCATTGTGTCTATTGGCTTCCAAACTGTCCTCGTTAAACAAAAATAATAATAAAAAAAATGTTTGACATATCGATCGAGCATTAATCTCTTCTTGTCTCCTTCTGTTAGACTGTTACCCTACAAATTGGTCTTTTTCAACTTTCAATTTCGTGTCCCAAACCCTCTAAAACTAATTTGTTTTATATTCATATATGCATTTTCATTTTCTCTCTCTCTCTCTCTCACTTGCATTGAACTTCATATTATTATTATTATTATATCTCTTTTACTAAAAATTCCAAATCTTTATTACTGATAAATTCGACAAATTATATAATACTCTCATTGTATATATACTCTCATTTGTAGAATCATGAGTCTTACACTCTTAAATTTTAAAAATAATTAATTTTTATGAATCATAATATGTTGATGAATTCCTGTAATTTGCAATGGAAGTATATGCAAAGTATACTGAGAGTATGGCTTTAACAGTCTTCTTACTTCCATTTTGATATATATATAATGAAGAAGCTGAAAAATTAATAATTCAATTGCAAAGGAATGGGTACATGCTTATTAAAGAAAAAAAAAAAAAAAAAGGGAATTGATACAGAGAAGAAATTAAACTTTAAAAATTTTACATGAATACTATTTTTTTTGTGCTGTTCTTTACACACAATTACATGTCATCATGTTTGTATATTAATTTTATATATGTTTAATTCACACTGAAATGGAAAAAGAAAACCTCGATCGAAAGATCAGAACAACAGATTGTACACGTCTCTATAACTGCTAGACTATACTTAATCCAGATTCTACTCTGACATTGGCCATGGCTGAGAGGATGCTTGGCTGCCAATTATAAATAGCTTCATTATTAATAAAATCAAGAAAATGTTATAATGAATTAATTTGGTCTCTGTATATATATATATATAAACTTACTCAATTATCTCTCTCCAGTAAGTGTCACTTGCCTCATCATCCATAAGATCCCCCCAAGCTTCAAAGGTGGTTGAAGTGGAAGAAGGGTTAGAAATATCATTTGGGTTCATCCTGCTGCAGCTTTCTTTTCGGTTCATTGTTGGGCAGTGATCATCAGGTGAGGCGGAAACCAATGGTGGAAGTAGTGGGTTTGAGGTTGAGGCACCATATGAATCACAAACCAGTTGGCCATTATTATTGGAGCCAATTTTAGAGTCCTTCAAGGGATGGTACTCATCACTTAATGGTGGCTGATGGGCTTCTAAATTTGGGAAATTGGGTAGAAAACGAGTGATATCCTGTGGAGAAAGAGAATAACCTGAAGCTTGGCCACTGCTGCTAAGTAGTCCTTCAAGTTGAGAGTTCATTCTGAGGTATTCGTAAATGGTACTTGATCCAAGAAGATTCGTTGCTGCAGCTTCCATATTTGGAAATGGGCTGCTGCTTAGGACTTGCAGGATGATATTGTTCAACAGCTGGAGTTTGGCTAGGTGTGTGGGATCTGTACTATTATTCTGCAGTGGCCTGAGACCATTATCCCAAGGAATATTATTCATCAGATTGTTAAAATTAGCAGCAGCAAGCAATTGTGGCAGGTTTGAAAGGAGATTGAGGTCGGTTCTTGGCCTATGAGTGACTGGGTCAATTCCCATTTGGAGAAGCTTTTTCTTCAGGTGAGTGTTCCAGAAGTTCTTGATTTCGTTATCAGTTCTCCCTGGCAGATTCTGTGCTATTGCAGACCACCTGCAAGGAACAGACAATATCACTATATATAAAAACGAATACATATATATATATATATATATATATATATAGAGAGAGAGAGAGAGAGAGAGAGAGAGAGAGAAAGAAATTAATTGAAATTACTTGTTTCCAAGAACCGCATGGAGGTTGATGATAATCTGCTCTTCTTCTTCAGAGAACTTTCCTCTCTTTATATCAGGCCTGAGATAATTAGTCCATCTAAGCCTGCAACTCTTTCCACACCTATTCAACCCAGCAAGCTTTGGAAGTGCTCTCCAACTTCCATGTCCATGATTCTGAATGTAATCAATCAGCTTTTTATCTTCTTCTGGGGTCCATGGTCCTTTCTTGAGTCCATTCTCGTCCTCAAATGGTGAAGATTTCCCCATCATTGCTGCAAAAATATCAATGGACATGCAAAATTGTAATTAACAACTTATATTCTTGAAACTCTTCTGCAACTTAAAGCAAGACAAAGTAAAGCAATCCAAACCTTAAGCTAGTTCGATCGAGCTGAGGGAAGAAAGGCTCAATGGATTAGTTCTGAAAGGAAATAGAGAGAAGCAGTGTAGAGTGTCTTTGTGTAGATGTCTAGAAATGCATATATATAAGCTAATTAAGTGTAACATAGAAGCCTTTTTTCTTCTTCTTGATGGATGTTTTCTATGCTATACTTTGAGTTTCCAATTCTATCCTTATCTTTCATAGTTTCTTTGGTTTCTAAGAAACACGCCTTCATTTGGTCGGCTATTCAAGTTTGTTGAATTCAAAGTTAATAAACTTATTTTTAATAATAATGTAAAATACATAACTTGTTATAAAAGAAAAGAAAAGAAAAATAATACAAAATTTACGTGATTTAACTGTAATATATATGTCAATAGACAGAATAAGAGAAAAAAGCAAAATATAATCACTCACAACGCACAAATTCTGATAAGTATGTTTTGCAAACATCCCACAACTCTTAAGTAAAGGATAAAATATTACAATATTAGCTTGTACCCTCCTTACTATTACAGATATCACTTTTTATCCCAATTTGATAGAAGTGCAAAATTTACAAATCGAGTCATAATTTAAGTCTATGAAAACATATCCTAATTTGAAGTCATATAAAACTATTTTTATTATATAACTTTTTAATTAAAATTTAAATTTAAGATTTTACTATGAATACTATTATATATATATATATTTTTTTATGTAGAGGAAATGACACAAATGACTCAGTGATGGAATTAGACTACTGTTAAAACCATGGCAATTTTAATAGAGTTCTTATTTTCATATAAGCCACTCACACACTCACTCTACAACTGATGTGAGATCTCGAAAGATGAGTTCATGAGACATGCCCACTAACTCACAAACCTCAACCTATAGTCACACTAGAAATAAGACTCCCTTACTTATTTTCTCTCACAAAGGTTTCATTTTTTTTGATGTAGAGAAAAAGACAAACGGTTCAGTCTCGAGATTAGATCACTGTTAAAATCATGACAATTTTAATAAAATTTTTATTTTTATATAAGTCACTTGTATACCTACTTCACAACCAATATAAAATCTCAAAGAATCAAATACTATTACATTAACCCTTGATATCTTCTTCTCCATTTATGTTTTCTATTATTATTTACTCAAAATTTTCAAAAAATGCGACTTTTTTTTTAATTTCTTCTCTTTTAGTTGAGTTTGGTTATTTAATAATGTTCAAATCAAGTGCATAGATGCAAGTCAACAAGAGTATAGAGCATATGAAGGAGGTCTCCATATCTATAATAATTAATAAATTAAAAGAAGGAAAAATTTTCATGCATAATTGAGGGGTAGTTTGGGTACACTCAAGAAAGATTAAAGCCACGTAGACTTGTGTGTAGAACAAGGCAACGAACTTGGGAGGGCATTGGATTGGGATTGCCACCTTCTTCTGTACAGTTTACAAAGTGTCGACACATCAGCAATTAAGTTACACCAATATTAAGGTTAGGTTTCACACGTGGCAGACATCAAGAGGGTCAAAATATCTAAATTTCTTGCATTTGCAAAAATAGAAGAAATCTCCCTTAAAATCACTTAATTTAATTTAATTTAATTAATTAATTACTTTTAACGCCACACGCAAAACTATTCAGTCTTTGAATGGGTCCTACTGGATTATTTTTAACGATTGATTATGACTTTTAATTTCAGAGTAATTATATTAATTATTTTTTTAATATTTAATTTAGTTATATATATATCTATAATAAAGCTTATTATATATCAAGTGGCTAATATATATCGTATATTTTGTCCAAATACCGTTAGTAACTGATAGCTATATAAAAAAAAAAAAAATATATATATATATATATATATATATATATATATATATATATATGAAATACTAGAAAATTAATTTATTGAAATTTTTTATAGGAAAAATTAATGACCAATTTCAATGAAAAATATTGAAATGTTATAGAAAATTTTCAATAATTCATATATATATATATATATATATATATATATATATATATATATATATATATATATATATATATATATATATATATATATATATATGCAAATGACTTAAAGTTTAATTACATTTTTATACTTATTAAGAAATTTTAATTTAGTAATTTTTAATTTTATGTTTAATTTAATTTAAAAGATTCAATTTAAACTCAATTTAATTTAAAAATTAATAAAATTAAGAAATTAAGTTTCTTAATTTTTAGACTTAAATTAAAAATAATAAAAAATTTAATATCAAAATTAAAAATATTAAACTATTTAATTTTTTATTTAAAAAAAATTACGAAATTTAGTTTATAAATTTTAATTTTAGAGCTAAATTTATTTTAGATTAAAACTTTTACGGTAATGTAGATAAAAAATTAAAAATAAACTAAATTGAATTTTCTCAATAAATATAAAAATTAAATTGAATATTTTGCTATATATAAATATAAAAAAAAAATTAAAATTCACACACACACATATATATATATATATATATATATATATATATATATATATATATATATATATATATATATATATATAATACTATATTTGAACATAAGATTTTATTTTATTTTTAATAATATAGAAATTGTTTTTGATAGTGATACTAAGTTTGTTATATCACCCGCAGCCATTAACAATGTTTTATTTTGTCATAAACATTTTTTTAATAATAAAGCACATATAAAAATATATATATATATATATATATATATATATTAATAATTAATTATATAAAGAAATATCCAACTAATCTTTATTAAGCTTTGGCATTGCACAGTTCATCTTCCCTTCACCAAACAAAGCTTTTAGTATATATTTTGCATCTCTCTTTTGTCTCTATATCTTTATTTTATTCTAGGCTCTTTGCCTTGTTTTTCCAGTGTTTTTGTCATGTATCAAATAGCTAATTAAAGAGAAACAAGTTAATTATAAATCATGTAGAAATAAAGGGTATTAACATTTGTTCACATTTTTGGAGAGGCTAATTTTATTGCTGACTAATTCTTTAATTAATTTTATATTTTTATTTCATATTGGTGTACATATATATATATATATATATATATATATATATATATATATATATATATATATATATATGTGTGTGTTAGTTAGACCATCCTCCTTCAGAAATAAGTCAATGGCTGCTTCATAATCAAAATGCAAGTAAAGTTTTCTCTAGAAGTTTTCACATGATACTTTCTCAAAGGAGTTTAGTTTGTTAATTATTACCTTTTTCATCCATTTTTTATTTATTATATTTGATTTTTTTTATTTAAGATTATATATTGCATTGTCACGACTCAATCAATGGGTCGGACCGGCACTAGGAACTAGGCCGGCATAAAGCCCCCGAGGCCCGTAGTAAGCCTTATTATTCTCAAATCCATGTCTAGTCTCACAATTTAGGCCCAATATGCATATAAAATAATTTAAATTAAACTGTTATAATTTTATTTTGGGCCGGCTTAACCCAGTAATTATCAAAAACTAAAATTAGGGGAGCCCAGCTCAATCCTGTTATATCATTTACAAACTATTTAAAACTCATAAAAAATTTTCATTTGTTAATATAATGTCACGACCCAACCTATGGGCCGGACCGGCACTAGGACCTGGGCCAGCCTAAAGCCCCCGAGGCCCGTAGTAAGCTTAACTATTCATTAATCCAACTCTAAGGCCCATTTGGGCCCAATATCAAGAAATCAATTGGACGGAGTCCGGCCATAAAGTGGACCTTTCAACGGGGAGTTTTTGGCTCACCCGACCTGTAAACAAAATATATCATCAATTGGGGAGCTCAGCTCACCCTCCACTTACTCATCAGCATAAAAATAAATGGGAGCTCAGCTCCCTCATCCAATCCATCAAACAGGCATATCATTATATGTTTACAGGTCCAACATGATAATAATATTACAGACCAAAATCAAATAAATACTTCTAACACATGCGGAAATTCTAGGAGTTAATAAAATTACACAAACATTGATAAACAACCTACGAGGAAAGGAAGCAGGTTAACCTCAAAAATATCCTCCTGTGGCCTGGAAAAATATTGAACAGGAGTGAGCGTTCGACTCAGAGAGTAAAATATCAATTTTAACCATAATCTCTATAACTATCTAAAACTAATGCACCCTGTAGAGTGAAATGCAACATCAACAACATTTTCACATCATAACATCAAAAAGGTAATCTGGAGCACTCACACACCCAGTAACATCAATCATAATATATATGGGAGCTGATCCCCTATACATCTCTCTTAATTCCAACTGTGCCAGCGAAGAACTCAGCTCGGACTTCCACTTAATAACCAAATTGGAGTCCCAGCGAAGAACTCAAGCCGTGTCTACCCCGAATGATAGGGTCTCAGCAAAGATCTCAAGCCGTGTCTACCCGTCCTATCCATAGTCCACACCACATCACACGCACGCCAACGCACGCACACTGCTCCAAATTATCACAATAACATCCATGGCACTTTAACAGTTATCAATGCAACATTAATCGTGCCTAGAGTTTAACTACGTAAATATATGCATATAAGTGATGCATGGGCATGCTTGAACATATAATAATAGTGAAATTACAATTAAAATTAATATTTTACTCACAGACTTGACAACGGTTACTGTGGCGGCTGGGCGGAGGAAGAAGTCTGTCCCGGCTCACCTGACAATTACATTATAATTATTTAATACAAATGACTCAATACAATCAAGAAAAGACCAAATACGTTCTAAGTCGTGCCGAAAATTCGGCAGAGTCTCCCCTATACCTAGGACCTACCCAACCTGCAAAATGGCTCAAAACACACTTCTATATTCACAATCCATATATCCACAACTCAATCACATCACACAGCCCCTCCTGGGCCCATCAAATCAATCATCCATCACAATATGTAAAATTTCAATTTAGTCCTTATAATTGATCATTTTTGAAAAAACTACCCAAACAAGCTCTAAAAATTCTAAAACTTTGCCCTGCGGTCCTTAGCAATATTACTAGGCTATTGCAAAAAGAATCATAATTTTCTAAGCTACCACGAATATTTTATGAATTTTTAATCCTATTTAAGTACTAGAAAATTACGAAAAAGTAAGGTTCGGGTTTACCTTTGCCGATTTTGACTTCGGGAACGTGCTCAAGACGTCTGACAATGGGAGGGTAGCCAAAACCTCGGTCCAATTCGGAGACTTTTCCGGTAACGGGTCTGTCTGGCCCGAAATTTGCAGACCCGGTCAACTGTCGAATTTCCACGAATTGAGGATACCTACACGAAGCCCACAACACGGGGGTTAGTACATAAATTTTTCAGAATTTTCTAAGCTCATTTAATGCTCGGAAAAACACTGCGAAGTTTCGTGGGACCCATCGAAAAACGGTGTCGAAAAAATTCGAAATTTATGTCGCCGCGAAGCTCTCGACGAGTGGAGCGCTCTGGTACTCTCGGTTTTCTCGTGGGATTCACGGTTTGCGAGAAATCTAGCCCGAAAGTCAAAATGGGCTAAAACTTCCCGGGCAAAAATTGGACAAATCGCTCGATGTATTTCGGTGTTCTTGGTGTCTATGGAAAGCTCTCGACGAGTAGATGATTTTAGACACAAGACCCTGTTCAATTGGTGGCCGGATCGGCCAGATTTTGACTGGGAAGTCGAAACGTCGCGCGCACGAGGGAGGGACGTTCGCAGCGTTCCGCCGTTGGGGCGGTGGCCGTGGCCGGGACAGTGGCCACGGCGAAATGGGAGGTGGTCCGTGGCCGGGCATGAGGAGAGAGAAAATGGGAGAAAGAGAGAAGGAGGAGGAGACGCGCGCGGGAGGAAGGAAAAGGGGAGGGAGCCAGTCCGATTCGATCGGTCCGATCCGATCCGGTCCGGTTCGATTCAGCCGGTTCGATTCGAAATACAAAATTTTGAATTTTTACTCTGCCTCGGGACCGAAAACGAGGTCCAAAAATTCCGAAAAAATTTCAGAAAACTCAAAAAAATTCGTAGACTCCAAATATATTTTTAGTTTTGCCACGTGGTCTTTAAATTAATTTTTAAAAATTATCAAAGTTTATATTTTCGGAAAATCGAACCCGATTTTTAAAATCCGAAAAATCTCAAATAATTTCTTAAAATTTAAATAAAATTAAAATACAAAAAATACTCATAAAATAATAAAATTTAAAATTTTAGGGTGTTACATATAAAAACTTAAATTCATAGAATCCCTGACAAGATTAATACTACTACTAGTATATGCAGAGTTCTAAATTACAAATTTAGATAATAATAATATAGTTAAGCAATTTTTTTTTCCATAACTTGCAAGGAAAGGAACAGGTTATTCTGAAAAAGGTCTCCTCCTCCTGTAGCCTGGAAAAATAAGGTGAACAGGAGTGAGCGTTCGACTCAAAGAGTAAAATATCAATTTTAACCATAATCTCTATAGCTATCTAAAACTAATGCACCTTATGGAGTGAAATGCAACATCGTCATAATTTTCATATCATAACAGCAAAAAGGCAATTTGGAGCACTCACACACCCAACACTGTCAAACAGTACATATATGGGAGCTGATCCCCTATACAACCCTCTTAATCCAACCTCTGCCTGCGAGTATCTCTCAAGCCGGACTTTTGCTTAATAAACCAAATATGAGGTCCCAGCGAGTGTCTCTCAAGTCGTGTCTACCCGTCCTGTCCATATCCACTACCATACCACACGCACGCCACGCACACACACAACTCCAAATTACCACAAACAACATCCATTGTCACACCTTACCCCTCTGTAAGGCATAACATGATCCCGTAGAATACCTAATGAACTACCGAACTTCACCTACCGATAACTCATTAAGTACCCTACAAGGGATTTTAAAACAATTTTCTTATCTTTGACAAGTGGTGAGCATTTCTAATGAGTATTTAAAACATTTAGTTGAAATTAAAACTAATTAATATTTTTGGCCATTTTAGTTTTCCGCAAATTTGATAAAAATTTTGACAGAGTTTCCTCTGTATTTTGAGAAAACCGTTCTTGAATACTGTAAAAGCACTTCTAAAGATTTTCTCAACCACTACTTGGTTTCACAATCAAACTCAATCAATTTATCAAAATTCACAAGTTCAATAATTCTCAAAATCATCAATCAATATCATTCATATTTCATTAAAAACAAAATAATTTATACATAACCTTACAAATTTATATCAAAAGAAACACAAACTAAACTTTATTACAAACTTCATACAAATTTGTGTACAAGCTGCTCAAGACCCATTTTTACATGTCCATACATTTATGTGCAATATATACATCAAAAGAAGTATTTACAGTTAGGGTATAAATTATACAGAAGGCTTCAAATCGATGACTTCACACACCTCGTGACTCGATCTGCTGCTCCTCTAATCTCTGTATCTGCTACATCAATAAAAGCTATCGATTAGTACTAAGACTCAGTGGTGCACAATATACTAAAATAATCTTTATGCAAAACTTAAAGCACATTCATTCAAAAATTTGATTAAACATGAAAATTAAATACAATCATGCATTGTAAGATTTTACATGTAAACCAAGTTTATTTCAAAGTATCAAAACACATTTCATAAAACCCACAGTTAAATCATGCCATTCGAAACAAATAGAATCTCAATAGCCGAGGCTAAAGAGAAATCACATCACAAGGCTAGCTAGCTCAAATATATGGATATCCATTCACATCCTCTTCTCTTGGCACACCTCAACACTTCTCCGGAGAAGGAATCAAAATTGAAACTAATTACCCCACTAGTCGTGCTAGTGAGGTGTTCAAATATGTGGTCATGACAACGTGGTTTCAAAACTTATCTTAACAATTTGCTAAACATTTTCTTTTCAAATATACATAATAACTTTCAACAATTTAGATCAACATCATAAGAATGTCATAATCCAATATTTCACATTATTTAAAACGATATGCAAAAGATGATTATAAAAGTATATGTTGTGCACAAACCTCAAGCAGTCGTCCTTTAGCCTCGACTCGGTTCCTCGAGTTCCTTCCGATATTCTTTTCAACTGAAACACACAATTTTACAATGTTTCAGTACTAGAACTTAAAATAAATCCAAAATAAACTTAACTTCACATTTAGCTAGCTCTAACGTGTTAAATTCGACGTTCTCGAAATTTTGTGTTTCGGGTTACTATTCACTGCACTATTCAAGTCAAATTATTGACTTTCTAAGGCTTAATGGGTATGGGAACTCCAACTTCACCCACATACCACATTTTGGTCACCAAACTTGTTGGTTTTGGTCATTTGTTTAAAGCTTAGGTCATTTTGGCAAAATTGCCAATTTTCGGTTTTGGTTTTCCGAAGTTGCACTATTCCATTGGTCGATCTACTGTTGGAATTTGACAAAACTTCCTTCATAGAAAATGTTCCTTATTGTCTTAAGTGTATTCTCATTTTTGGATCACCTCAATCGGAGTTTTGTAGCTCAAGTTATGGCCAAAATAAGTTTACTGTTCACGTGCACTGTTCATACTGCAATTTAGGTGCTGGCAGATTTTTGGTCCAACTTTGGTCAATTGTTTGATCAAGTTAAGTTCATAATTCGGTCTCACTTTCTTCATATGAAATGTTGTACTATGTCTTAGGTTTCCATCGATTCAAGAATCGCCTAAATCCGAGTTTTCTGGAGAGAGTTATAGCCCTCCAAACATTGCTGCTCAATGAAAATTCTGCAGAATTTCAGTACAGTAATTTTAACTTTGCTCAATGATTTGAATGAGTTAATGGCCTAATTTGGGTTGGTGTTCTTCATGAAAGTTTTAGGTCTATATCATATCTAATTGCTGGCAAAATTTCAGGTCAATTTGACCTACCTAGCTCGAGTTATGACCAAATGAACAGTTACTGTTCATTTGGTCAGTTTTGTGCAGTGGCAGCCTGCAATCAACTCACTTTGGTCAATTGTTTCACCAAGTTTTGGTCAGTTTTTGGCCATGGTTCCTTAATGAAAATTGTGCTCTTTTATGTCTATTTTCATCTCCAATTGGTGGCATATCCATTAGGCTTGTAAAATTTGAGTTTTGGTCCTTCAAAGTGGGTTTGGTCATGCTGCCAGCAGCATGACCATTGACCTACGAATTTGATTTTTATTCCAACAATTCCCACACAACTTATTTGGTCATAATTGACCATTATTTCATTTCACAATAGGTTAAACATGCTATTTATGCATTTCTCCAAAATTTTGCCTCAAAACCCTAACATTCAAACCCTAGCTCTTCCCTCTCATGCATTAAATCACAACTAGTGCACTTAACCTTAACCATTCACTAATCAAAGCTTTTAAACTCATTTTAATGCATCAAACCATTCAATTTCATACTCCCCTCAACTAGGCTGAATTTCAGTTTGTCCTTCACAAATTTTTTTTTATTTCATTTCTTTAGTTTCTAGTTAATTAGACTAATAACACAACTAATTCAACAAAAAAAAATCAAATTTAATCTACTAACCTTAGTGCAGAATTTCTTTCCTTCAACTTCTTCCTTTCTTTTTTTTTTTTGTTGTCAAGTCCTCTATCAAGGCTTGAAATCAAGGTTTAATATTGGAGGTTTAACTTTCTATGGTGGAATTAGGGATTTGATCAAGCTCAAAATGAGCTTTAATGGAGGTTTTGGGTGAGGGAGAGGGAGAATGAAAGTGAGCTACGGGAAGAAGAGCTTTCAAATTTTTTTTTTCTTTTATTTTCTTTTATAAATTTTAGTTATGGAAGACCACAAAATTTAATTTAATAATTCAATTAATTAATTTTTTTATGGCATCATGCATGATGTCATCACCTTTTTCATTTTCCTCTTTTTTTTTTTTTTTTTTTTTTTTTTTTTGTTCTATTTTTCTATTAGTTCTTTAATTTAATTCTTGATTCCGAAATTTTCTTTTCTCCGTTTTTATTTGACAGTTAGGTCAGGAGTTAGCTCTCGGGGTCAATTGATCAAATTGCCCCTCGCCGGTTCATCCCGGTTTGCAAATAATCCAATATTTCTTAGGCTCACGACCTAATTATTTGGTAGCTTACAGTTCTTTTTCGTGATTTTCTCTTTTCCACTTTGTGTTCATGAGGGTCCTAAGGACCGCAGCGTCACTTTACGGTTCGAAATTTGAGTTTAAAGCGACTTCGATCGTTCCGAGGAGGTCACTCATCATTTGTGACTCTCGGCTCGTTTAACCTCTTATGTTCTGTTTTTCTTATTTATAGTTAACTAATTAAACATTACTAATTATTTGTGTTTATGGCTTCTCAAATTGTCTTAAGTGTGACCCTAATCCCATTAATTTTTCGGACCGACACCGGTCACCGGAACAGTGAAATATACCAGGCTATATAACGGGGGTGTTACATCCATAACACTTCAACAATTACGAATGCAATATAAAATGTGCCTAGTGTTTAACTACATAGATACATATTTATAAGTGATGCATGGGCATGCTTGAACATATAATAATATCGAAATTATAATTAAAATTAATATTTTACTCACAAACTTAAACCGAGGTCACTGTGGTGGCTGGGCGGAGGAGGAAGGCTCTCCCAGTTCACCTGATAATTTCATTGCAATTATTTAATATATTTAACTCAATACAAGTTTAGAAATGACCAAAGACACCCTAAATTGTGCTGAAAATCCGGCAGAGTCTCCCCTATACCTATGACCTACCCAACCTGCAAAATGGTTCAAATAACACTTCTAAACTCAACCCATATCTCATCATCATTATATGGCCCCTCCTGAACCCTCCAAACCAAGCAATAATCACAACATTGGACAACTCAATTATAAGACTTTAAAACTAATATTTTTCAAAAACTATCTAAACTAACTTTAAAAATTCTATAAACCTGCTCCGTGGTCCTTAACAATATTATAAGGCTACTACAATAGGAATCGTAATTTTCTTATCATCCACGAATATTTTATAAATTTTATTCTAACCTAGTACAAGGCAAAAATTGAGTAATGTAGAGTTCGAGTTTACCTATGCCAAATCTGACAATTGGAACACGTCCAGAACGTCTGAAAATGGTGAGGTAGCCTATAATCTTGACACGGTTCTAAATGGTTTCAGCAGCTTATTTGCTCGGCCCGAAATTGCAGATCCGAGCGACAATCGATCTTCCACGAAATGAAAGTGCATATGCGAAGTCCACAATACCAGGATTAGAATAAAAAATATATATATAAAATAATTATTTGAAAATTAGGGATGTTACATGCATTATAAAATTAAGAGCATTAATTATTTTTTTTAATTTTACTTTTTATCTCAACTAAATACAATAAATATTTATTCAAGAAGTAATTAGGTGAGATAAAGTATAATTTAATTAATTACTAGTATGCTTTTATAAAAATGAGATTATAAAATCATTTCCTTAATAATTATAATACAAAATGTAAGATTCAAATGCGATAGATAAAAATAGACGAAAAAAGTAATTTATTCCTTTAATGTTATTATATTAATATTTTAATTTATCTTTAATCAATTATGTTACTTTATGATTTAAAAAAATAATAAATTATATTTAGTGGTCATTGATTTATAGTTTATAGCCATTGTTTTATAATTTATGATCATTGAATGACCAAAGTTTGAATACCAAAATTAATGGTGTAACTTTTTTTTTTCGATTAATATTGTTTAATAATTGAATTAAATTTATCTCAATTTTTCTTCATCATCTTACCGTAAATAATAACTATTTTGTGCCATTTAAGAACTATAAAATTTCCAAATTTTTTAACCTAGCTAAATTCTATTAATCAATGACTACTTCATAATCAAAATGCAGAATAGAAATTTTATAACACAACTATTATATGTATAATAGTTTTAACATTAATTTGATGCCAAATATGAGAAGGGTATATGTCACATTTGCCAACATAATAATTGACAAAATCATCATTAATTGCCTCCATAGTATTTCAGTTGGAACTGTTATTATATTATTATTATTGGAGAAGAACTGATATTGATGATTATTAATTAATTTGCATGCATGCATCATCTATGATATAATATCTGGAAGATGAATCTTCCATGTGCTGTCTCTTTGCTTGAAAAGATATGGATTGGATGATAGCTATCTAAATACCTAATGTTTCATATAAAATTATAAAGAAGAAGAAGAAGAAGAAGAAAGTCAGAGTTATGAACAAATCCACATTATAGATCTTTCTGTTTCTATTTGAACATTTTTAATTCATTCCAACATCCAATTAAGGTCTTAGTTAATTTGATTAATAACCCAAGTGGCTGAAGTTAATGATAATTAATTAGATCTGAAATTTATTTTATTATACTTTTTCTAATATAATAAAAATTGTAGTTAAAAAAATAATTAATTTTTGGCATTGGATAAAAGCTAAAGGTAAAATACCCCAACAAGTTAGGGATCCAATTAATGCATGAGTGTCCTTAAATCCACATTAATTAAACTTTGGAAATTTTGAATTTGCATGCATCTGAAGGATTTAATTTCAAAAAAGCACTTTCATTATCGAAGTAACGTAAGGGAAATTATATATTGACAAATTGAAACCCTAATTAATTCATGTTTGATCTTTTTTCTTTAATTTTCTTTTTCTTGGTTCTTTATCGCATCATTGATATTGTTTCTAAGTACAAAGTGGAGTTGAGTGATTATTAAATGCTACAGAAAAAAGAAATACATAGCCCTATTAGTGAAACTAACTAGCTAATTATTTTCATCAATTAATTTCACTAATATAATTATATATAAATTTTTTTTTATTTAAATTTCATCTTTCATGAATTTAAGACAATATATGTATGAACAAATCTTGGATTTACAAATTTTGTCATTCTTTGAAATTTGAACAAATCTTGCCCAAGTTTTATTATTATTATTATTATTATTATTGAATGTACAAATTTATCGTTCTTTAAAATTATATTTTATATTTATTTTTAAATTCAGTTATTAAATATATAAATTTTATATATTTATATGTTAAATTTATGATAAATTAAGTTTAGATTATTTAATTACATGTTGCAAGTCATAGATTACTTACAAAGTTAAGCAAAAGAGTTTGGAACATGTAACATTAACTAATATTGTATCTTTCATCATCAATGTAAGGAAGAAATAGATAAAATGATTGCCTATTGGTAAGCAGCCAAAATATTAAATATATAATATAAAGAAAATTAAATGATTTTGACAGTCAAGGGGACTAAATTAATAATAATAATAATAATAATAATAATAAATTATTTATTTATTTTTGGAAGAAAGAGAGGGAGAGGACGTCGACCAGAATCTCTTGTAGGTCATCTTCGTATCACTGCATTCAACTTACGTGTGGAGATTTTCAATTAATTGTTTAATTATATTTCCATAAACGCCCTTTGTTTCCTTCCAATTTACCAAATCTATCGTAGCATATGACATGCGGCTGCAGCTTCTTGCTTCATGATATATATAAGACAACCTAATTTTAGACATTTTAAATACGAAAAAATTAAGATTAATTAGCTTTGGCGACATTAATTCAAGCCGTCATAACACCATTAAAATTCATATTTTTTTATTATTAATTTAATAATAAATAAATAAACAAAACAAGCTCTATGTTCAATTGTCATATATAATTTTTTTTAAATGAATTTATTTATTTACATCAAATATCTTTTATTTTCATTTTATGATCTATGAAAAATTAAATTCTTCAAAATTTTTGACTCTCTCTCAATAATATTTTTTTCAAAGATTAAATATGAATTCTCAGACTGAAAGTATCGTAAGCTTTATTAGTACACCTAATATTTATTGGTTTTATTTATTTTTCTTATGAAAGTAAGTATATGATTAACTAAATGTCGTTAAGCAATTAGAAAACAAAAAGATGGAAAGAGCACCTAGTTTTCAGTGGTCAGAAGGACAGCATTTTTTCTCTTTTTTGGTTATTTTCCTGTAATATAATTAAGCAAGCACAAAGGTCTATATTGGGATACAGAAACAAATGACATCAGAGGCTTCACTAGTCAATGTGGGGGTTAAAAGGGTAGAAGAGCTTTGCCAGGGTTTTCCTCCAAACCTTACCTCATTATCTACATTCACAAGCCACTTTAATTAATTTATTAATTTTGTTGTTTAATCAGAGAAGAACGAAAGAAGAAGAAGAAGAATGGAAGATATATGGAGATGTCACAATTTCATTGAAAAATTGTGCAGTTTCAAAGCTTTCTTATTCAACTTGGTTTCATTGAATGGACAAACATTTGTCTTTCAAGCATCATTTCCATTCCTCTGCTTCAAAGTATTTGCCTCATAATGGACAACATTAATTACTTAAATAGCTCCCTTCTAAAGTAATTGATTTTTGTTATTATTTACTCTTTTAAAAGTAATATTTCTTTTGGGTAATTTAGCAAAGGGAGGCGACTGAAAAAAAAAATTTATCAAAAAGGGTATTTTAGCTAACGTAGAGGAGAGAGAGAGTTAATCGTTAATATAGGTAGCGATCAGTAAATAAAAAATAAAAAAAAATACAATTGCTGAAAAAGTAGTTGAACGCTATTTAAAGTAGCATATGACTATTAGACGCTACTCTAAGAAGCGTCCAACTACTTTTTTGTCATTAAAAATATATATTAATTACTTTAAGGTTCTTAAAAAATTTTTTATTACAAAATAGTTCATATATTTTACAAAATAATCTTAAATATTATAACTATTTACAAATAAATCCTTATATTTTTATGATTAATAAACATATAAGGATTAATTTGTAAAATTAAAAAATTATTATTTATTGTATATAAAAAATTTGAAAATTGTATATAAAATTAATAACTATATAATATAAAAAAATTTAAAAATATTAATATTATTTATATGCAAAGAAGCATTAACATTTATTTAGCAAATTAATAAAATTAGTATAGTGAATAAATTATATTAAATATTTTATAAATATTTAAAAATTGGTATTATTTAGTATTTATTAATTTAACAAAATATTAAATTAAAAAAATTAAAATATTAAATATTGAAACTATATTAAATATTAAATATTAAAAAAAATCAAAATATTAAATATTGAAACTATATTTAAAATATGTATACATTATTTTTATTGTTTTATTTATTTTTATTTTTTTAATTTCATATTTCACAGATATTAATTTAATATTTATAAATTATTTTATTTATTTTTAAATAATTTATTTCAATAATTATTTATTCATATTTTTTATTAATTTATATTAATAATATTTATCATAATTTAATATTTTGTTAAATTAATAAATACTAAATAATACCAATTTTTAAATATTTATAAAATATTTAATAAAATTTATTCACTATACTAATTTTATTAATTTGCTAAATAAATATTAATGCTTCTTTGCATATAAATAATATTAATATTTTTTAATTTTTTTATATTATATAGTAATTAATTTTATGTACAATTTTCAAATTTTTTATATACAATAAATAATAATTTTTTAATTTTATAAATTAATCCTTATATGCAGGGCTGAGCAAAATTCGATTCAAATAAAAAAATCAAACCGAACCGAGTCAATTTGGTTCAATCGATTCGATTTTAAAATTTAATCGGTTCGGTTTTACATTATAAAATTTTCGGTTATTTCGGTTCAGTTCAGTTCGATTTTAAAGAGAAAAAAATCGATTAAACCGAACCAAACCGAATAGTAATTTATATAGTCAAATCAAACTAAATCGAACCGAATCGATTTGTGAATTGATTTATTTTTATAGAAAATTTATGAATTATATTTAATTTTATATATATTAATTGTTTAATTTCATTGATTAATGGGTTCAAACCAAAGTTAAAATTAGACCAAATAACTTGAAAATCAAGTCTAAATTAAAAAATAATAAAAAATCAAACCGATCAGTTTAAACCGAACCGAGATAGAGTGGTTCGATTCGATTCGATTTTTCACCCATTTCGATTCGGTTCGATTTCTAAAATTTACGGTTCGATTTTTATAATTTAATTCGGTTCGATTCAGTTTGAACTAAATGCTCACCTCTACTTATATGTTTATTAATTATAAAAATATAAGGGCTTATTTGTAAATAGTTATAATATTTAAGATTATTTTGTAAAATATATGGATTATTTTGTAATTAAAAATTTTTTAAGGGCCTTAAAGTAATTAATACATATTTTTAATAATAAAAAAGTAGTTGGACGTTTCTTATAGTAGCGTCTAATAGCCAGATACTCCCTTAAAAAGCATCGAGCTACTTTTTCAGCAATTATACTTTTTTTAATTTTTTATTTGTTGATCGCTACCTATATTAATGACTAACTCTCTCTCTCCTCCACAGCTAAAATATCCCTTTTAAAAAATATTTTTCAAGTCACCCCTTTTGCTAAATTTTTTTTTCCAGTCGCCTCCATTTGATGAATTGCCCCTTTCTTTTACTTGTTCAAGATAGTGTCTGTGTTAAAACAAGATAAGATAAGATTAACAAATAATATATACCATTACTGACTGTATTACCCTATGAAGATTGGGTTAAAAAAATTAATTAAGACTATTCATCCTTCAAATTAACTTTAATTTGGACCTAATTATTTATTGTTCTGTACCTGAAACAATTGAACATTTCATGGGTCAAAACACATGTATATTTGAGTTTCGAGTGAAGTTCATGCACGCTTTGAATGTTCAAACATATATATATATATATTTCTTTGGAATTAAATTTTGTCAACTAGTTAGTGAGAGAGGCATGCCATCAATTTTATTGAGTGGTTACAATGCCTATTAAGACTTCAACTTTCAATTTAATAGAAGTGTTGATTGAATTTTACCAATTGAATCAATCTAGTGACTTAAGTTTTACAGATGGTAATTAATAATAAAGATTTGGGATGAAATTTATAATAATATTTTACTAGTAACATTTTGATAAATGCATGGCATGGCGAATATCATTTTTGGGTAAAAGGATATGGTTAGTCCCACAGTATCAAACAAAGATGAGTGATTAGACTATGACTAATCATATTTTATCCCATTTTCTTGCCTAAAGGCGGAAAAGAAGATCTAGAAATGGCAATTATTTAGAATGATTTTGACCTCTCTGATTGTTGGATTTATAATATGGTTTTCGCTATCCAGACTCTCAGTTCATCCTGAATTTAAGAAACAAGATATATAGTAAAATTTATTTATTAACTTTTGAAATTTTAAACATTAAATTAAGACATTATATAGATAATT
Source organism: Hevea brasiliensis (assembly GCF_030052815.1). NCBI lineage: Eukaryota > Viridiplantae > Streptophyta > Magnoliopsida > Malpighiales > Euphorbiaceae > Hevea > Hevea brasiliensis. The sequence continues at coordinate 103,328,409 of NC_079495.1, read as the reverse complement.
GATTTCTTGCATTATGATGAGTTTTACTGGAAGCAAGTAAGAAATAAGAATTGTTTTGAAGTTTCCTTCTGGCTTTTGTTGCTGTGGCTGAAATTAAGGCTTATGTGTAATTGGCATTGCAATGCAAGTGCACACCTTTCACTCAAAATGTTAATGTTGATGGGCCTTGGCTAATCACCACGAGTCCACAGTTTCTAAAAAAGGCCTACTGCCTTTGACACAATGAATTTGGGCTTTACCAAGCAAACTTGTGGTCATCAGAATCATAATCATTATAAAATAGAATTAGAATTGTATAAATTATATTTTATGAAACAACTTAAGGCAACGATTAAAAATTTAAAAATTAAGAGTAAGTTTCTCGAATTGGGTTTAAAGATTTTCTTTAAAATAAATTATTTGTAAGTGTTCATATCATAATTTAATTTTAATATTATTATCATATTTACTTTTGATATGTATAAATTAAATAAAATCAATTTTATGCGAAAATAATAAAAGAAATTAACTAAATATTTAAAAATTGAATTAAATTTTTATATAATTATATTCTATTTTTTTTAAATTAAAAAATTAAAATTTTATATTCTAAGTATGAGTAGAAAAATTTATAATTTGACCTCTATATTTTATTCTATGTTGTATTTTAGTATCTCAATTTAGGAAATTAATTATTTAGTTTTTGAATTTTATACTATATTATACTTTAATTTTTAAATTTTAAAAAATTAATTATTTAATTCTTAAATTTTATATTATATCACACTACAATTCTTGTAATTTTAATATATATGATAATTTATTCTTTCTGTTAATGGATGAAATTATTATAAATAGTAAAATTATAAAAATTAAATTATTTTATGTATTAAAATTAAATAATTAAATAATTTATTTTTTAAAATTTAGAGGTTAAAATATAAAATAATATAAAATTTAAAAATTAAATAATTAATTTTTTTAAAATTTAAAAATTAAAATATAATATAAAATAGATTCAAGGATCAAATTGTAAATTTTCTATACAAGTGATAGTTTCCAAAATACGGGAAGCATAATTGTTATGGAGATGCTAAGGTATACAGTCTCAAAAGATGACAAGCCGGCCGCAAAGAATTAATTAATAAATAATTATCCCAATTGCCTAACGGGACAAAAGAATGCTGTCTTGATGTGAACGTATAATAGCCACATTCAGGATATGGCACAGGACAGCCAATAACATAAAAACTAGGATGCGAGGTCAACAATCAGTGGAGACTCCGGTGGGAGTTCCGGCCACCATCGTATGGGATGCTTATCGTGGCCTTGAGCTGGGAAGGCTCGTTGATCAACTTCTTGGTGACGTTATTGGCAAAGTAGAGGTTGTACAAGGCGATGGAGGCGTTGGTACTATTATCAAACTTACATTTCCTCCTGGTAATTTTTCTCATTCCTCAAGATTTTCCTTCCCTTTCTTTCCTTACTTGATCTGATTGTGTTTTTGTCTTATTTTTTATGATAATACTTAACAACTTCTTGAAATTGTTAATTTTATGGCCTTCCCCTTGCCTAAAATTTCTTCAAGATTAGGCTATTGAGTATATGCTCCAGTTCTTGTACATCCCATTTTATGATGTTGGTGCTGTTCAAATGCTTTGATGAGAACAAAACAGAGCCGAGTATAATAACTTGTTGTCTTGTTGTTGGATCTGTTGCACTGCAATTCTTGGGGCCAATTTTTATATTGGTATTGCAGATAGAATTTGTCATTATATTGTTTACTTTTAGATTTAATTTAGCTGCTAATGTCCTCTGGGACATTGGGTCTTATAATTTCCCTTCTCATCTCCCTACCTCACAAAAGAAAGTTACACGTTGTTTCCTTTTGCAAGACAAACATGTGTGTCATTCATTTGCAACTCATTTAATTGTTAACCCTGAGACACTTTCAATTTGGTGATCCTGTTAGGAACTCCTGGAATTGGTTACCTGAAGGAAATATTTACAAAGATTGATGATGATAATCGTGTGAAGGAAACAGAACTCATAGAAGGAGGTTACAAAGATCTTGGCTTTGATCTTTTTCGTTGTCGCTTGGAGATCATTGAGAAGGATGCTAAATCAAGCATTATCAGATCCACGGTAGAGTATGAGATAGATGACACCAAACCTGAGCTCGCTTCTTTCGTCTCCATCAAGCACTTTGAGCTTATGGCAGAAACTATTGGGAAATATCTCACTGACAAGAAATCCATCAAATAGACAGAGTTTATACTCTTTCTGATGCATTTTCTTTATTTCTCAGTTCTCATGATAAAGTGGACAACATATATTTAGAAATAATGATACTTCAAACTTCTGCAGAGGATGCTACCATGTTGAAGATTTCTTAAATGTGTGTATCCATATAATATGTTCAACACGATTCTGTCAGTTGGAAAACTATCAACTTTGGTGAAATTCTAACTTTGTAGAATTAATTATTAACACACACAATTAAATTATTAAATTAAGACCTCATTTAGATAATTGATTTCTTGCATTATGATGGGTTTTAATGGAAGAAAGTAGGAAATTAGAATTTTTTTTTTTTAATAAATAATGAAGTTTCCTTCTGGCTTTTGTAGCTGTGGCTGAAATTAGGGTTATATGTAATTGGCATTGCAATGCAAGTGCACACCTTTCACACAAAATTTTAGAGTTGATGAGCCTTGGCTAATCACCACAGTTTCTAAAATAGCCTTACTGCCTTTAGCACACAATGAATTTTGGCTTCGGCTTACATTCAAATATTCAGTGCCTTGTTTACCATGCAAACTTGTGTCCATCAAGTATTATTAACCACCCAACTCAGGACCTAATCAACCAAATTCTGTCGTTTCCTTTGCTTTTGAAAACCAAGTCATAAATTTCTTCTCCTCTCCTCTGTTCTCTTCTCCTTTTTTCTTTTTCCATTTAGATGTCTTTCTTCAGCTGCCATCGGTGGCTATCTCAGATTTTTTTTTTAAATTTATTTTATTATTTTATTGTTATTTTTTTAATTAACCATTAAAATATGTATTTGTTCTAGACAGTCTAGATTTCTCTCTTTACATTTGCATCCATTAATAATAGATGTTTTCCCCCCAACACTGAGATCATATTCTCTCCATTATTTTAAGGTTTCATATTTAGCCTAAGTAGATTTAGAGTTTACTGGTTAGTTTTTTTTTATATATTTTTTTAACATCTATTATAATATAATATTACAAACTATTTGCATTACTAAAAGTCTGAAATAGCAATTGATATAATATAAATAATTATATAAAATAACATAATATTACATTCAATAGTTAAAAAGTTTCCTTAAAATAGATTATAAATTTATTGAATAATAGTTATTTTCAAAAAAAAATGTATAAAAAATAAATTAAAAATATAATTTAAGCATGATTAAATTTATTAATATTATTTTTTAATTAAATATATATGTGAATAATATTACAAATAAAATAAGACTTGGGAGCATTCAAAAAGACTTAGTGAAGCAACAAAAGTGTAATTAAAATAATTATTAATTAAATTATAATAAAATTTGATGATTAATTCTTTGGTATTCCTTTAAAATAATTTTTTTTTCCGCAATGTATGTACGTTATTGTTATTATTCTTATTATACATACTCGCCATTTAATTTTTTATATATAATTTTTTTATTAATTTTTTATATAATATAATATTATTATAATATTATAAATATTATATTTAATTATTTAAATTAAAATATTAATTTTAATATTATTTTAATTAATTGAAAGGAGAATAAATTTTTATATAAATATATGTAAAAATATAATTAGATTTTCTTATAACCGTATGGTAAAAATCAACATCTAATCAAGATTAGCTAATAAATTAAACATAAAAAATATGTTCAGGCACATAAAAATATTAATAAATTATAATTAATCTATATTTAAATTAAATAGAATAAAAAAAATTAAAATTTCACACAATAACATGTAAATGTACTTTTTTATATAAAAATGATATTAATTATCCCAAACATTATAAAATGTATCAATATGAAATATGAAAAAATAGAAAAATCGACCCAGTGTGAATAAAATTAATCCCGGTCTTTTGAGTTGGGATACCTGTGAAATGTTCAAAAAATAGGAAAATTAATCTATCTTAACATATATAAATATTATTGAATTTGTAAGGATATTGATTTCATTTGAAATTGATAATAATAAAAAAAATTTAGTTATTACATTTACGTGTAATTATTCTCGTAAGAATAATAAATATGACATATAAAAATTTAAAAAATTTAAAGACGTACAAATGGATTTACCTGTTGGATAAAAAAGAACACACAAAAATATAGTAAAAAAAGAAAAAATATATATTATAAGTCAAATTTAATTAAGCTTGAATTTTATTGTACGAAAATAAAGTGTGTAAATATAAAAGTTATCAATTACTAATATTAAAAAAAAAAGTTATAAATTTATAACATATAAAATATTTGTGATTGAATAGAATTAAAATTTTATATCTACTAGTTTTTTTCAAAATATATATTGTATGTTTTCTATACTCGTTATATGTATTCGTAATTTTAATATTTTTATAAAATAATTTTTATTAATTTTTATATAATATAATATTATTATAATATACTAATTATTATTATTATTATGATAATATAATAATTTTTTGTTTTTCCAGACCTGTATATTTTGTATACATTTATCATTTTTAGATTAAGTTAATATGGTAATGTATTTATTTAAAAAAAAATTGAAGGAGCCAAGCGTCCACTTATATGACCCTAAAACTAGATAAAGAGTTAAAAATTATAATACATTTATTTTTTTGAAAAAATAAATTTTGTGGGGGAGGAGGAGGGAAGGTCTGCCCTGGACTGTATTTTTGTAGAATGCGGGTGGTTTGCAGAGAGGATGGCGAGAGAAGGAGACTGGGAGAAGAAGAGAGAGGGACGATGGGGGACAGAGAGAGAGAGTGAAATTAAGAGGGAGAAAAAGTATATGATTGGGAAAGAGAGAGAGGCAAGAGAGACGATTTTTTTTTTTTTTATTGCAATGAAGGTTGTTTAAGTAATTTTATCTTTTGATAATTGAAAAACCATTTATCATAAATAAAACAGGCAAATGAAGACTTTAAAGTTATTTTATCATAACAAATTAAAAAATTATTTTATTATAATAAATTAAAGTGAAGGGATAGAAACTAAAATAACAGGCGGTAAATAAAAATTATTGGCTGGCCACTGCATGTATAGCTTAGCTTATAGCTATTAAATTGGACTAAATCAGTGAATTGAATCAGTGAATCAATGAATAAACTCTCAAATTAATCTAAATTTATAATTGAACCAGATAAAGAAGCGATCCAGCATAACTCGGTCGACTTGACTATTGAATTAGTGAACTGGTGTAATTCGATTGATCCGATCAGTTCAATTATTTAATAGAATTTCTCTTTTTTTTATTTTTTTTTATTTTTGGTATAGAAAATTGAATTTAGAATATCATAAAAAGACTTTAAAATCAAAATCAATTGAGTTAATCTTGTAGCTATGAATTTTTTTATTTCAATATATTTATTTTTTTAATATATATTTAATATTTTATAAATATTAAAAAAAATTATACATTTATAAAAAAAATTTATGCATTATTTTACTTAAATACTTTTATATAAAATTTAAAAATATTATTAAAATTTATTAAATATAACTTAATAAATATTAAAATTTCATTATAAATAATTAAAATTTAATTAATTATATTTATTTATATTAATAAGTATCATATTTAATTAATTTTAATTAATTTATATATTTAATTAATTTTTAACAACTCACTAATTGCACCATTAACTCATTAATTGAGCCATTGATTCATCCTTCGTCGGATGAACTTCCGAATTAGATTTAATAACACTGGTCTAGCCAGAATGTCCTGCTTTCATGCAGAGCGTTGTACTTGGTCTTGAGCTTCCCTCCGCTGCTGAAGCTCCTGTATTTGCTGATTCTGCTTATAGTTGTATGAATTGCTTTTCTAAAAGAAAAAAAAATGGAGGAATCTTTGGGTTAGAGATGCTAAGCTACATAGTCTCACCAGATAAGCCGGCCATAGGGAATTAATTATAAATTATTATCCCAATTGCCTAATGGGACAACTGAATGAAGTCTTGAGAGTGAACGTATGATAACAAAATTCAGAACAAGGAAGAGCCAATAATACAAAATCCAGAATGCGAGGCCAAAAAAACAGCGGAGACTCCGATGGGAGTTCCGGCCACCATGGTATGGGATGTTTATCGTGGCCTTGTGTTGGGAAGGCTCGTCGATCAACTTCTTGGTGACAATATTGGCAAAGTAGAGGTTGTACAAGGTGATGGAGGTGTTGGTAACTTGGTACTATTCTCAAAATCACATTTCCTCCTGGTAATTTAATTTCTATTTTTTTCTCATTGATCCAGATTTTATTTCCCTTTGCGGAGCAATTACTTGATTTATAATGTTTTTGTTTTTTTTTTTTTTAATGTCAATTGGATTTAAAATTTAAATATTTGCCATATTTCTCAATTATAGCAAAACATTTTAATTTTGAACAATAAATCGGAGATAAATTATAATATAATCTTTGAAATTTAGTAAAATCTACAACTTAATTCAAGTATTTTTTAAAATCAAATAATTTAACTTCTCTCTTTTTATTATATATAAATTAGTTTTTCCATCTATTTTTTTATTTAAATTATTGTTAATTTTTGCATAAATAACTAAAATGTTTTTTTGTTTTCTTTTTTAATCTGAAACGTTAATGAATTAAAATAGTATCTTAATTTAAATTGTATATTTAAAAAGTAAACATATTTTATATTTATTATATATAATAAAAATATTATGATAAATATATTCTATATAATAAAATAGTAAGTAGTAACCCTGTGGTCAAGCACCTATTTTAAAGAGCAGTTGGGTGTAAACTGTGGTCAAGTGCATATCTTATATTGGATATCAAGGCTATGATTTCCCTTCCATCTTCCTACCTCGCCAAGAGAGATTACACATATTGATTCCCTTGGCAAGACAAACATGAGGGTTATTCATTTGCAACCCATTTAATTGTTAATCCTGGAACGCTTTGTAATTTGGTGATCCTGTTAGGAACTCCTGGAATTGGTTACCTGAAAGAATTATTTACAAAGATTGATGACGATAATCGAGTGAAGGAAACAGAAGTCATAGAATGAGGTTGTAAAGATCTTGGCTTTGATCTTTTCCATGTTTGCTTGGAAATCATTGAAAAGGATGTTCAATCAAGTATTATCATGTCTACGATAGAGTATAAGATGGATGACACCAAAGCTGAGCTCGCTTCTTTTGTCTCCATCAAGCAAATTGAGATTATAGCAGAAACTCTTGGGAAATATCTCATAGAAAAGAAATCCACCACATAGAAAGAGTATATGTTCAACACGATTTTCTTTGTTGGAAAGCTGTAACTTTGATGAAATTCTGACTTTGTAGGATTAAATAGTAAGACACACAATTGAAGAATACTCGATAAATAAAAAGAAAACTCAAAATGAATTCGAAGCTTGGAAATGGGTTTTCCCTAGGTGATGGTGATGGTGCAACTGAATCAAGCAACAATACATGAATAAAAATATATGGATGCATTTATTCATTGCTGAATATTGCGTGGGTGAGAATCCAGTTGCTGAATTTTCCAAACCCAAATAACACTACACTGCACACATCACAATCACTTCACAAATCATGGCAAAGGCAATCCACATTTCCACACCCTCCCTTTATTCATTATTTTATTTGTTTCTTCAAGTTATTAGTACAGTCGTCACCTTTTTTTTTCCTCCAAGTTTTTGAAATTTCTCGACTCAGCTCATATTTCAGTTGGATTTAATTTATAAAATAAGATAATTCAATTTTTCGTTTAATTTGATTTTGTTAGGTTTAAAATCGAATAAAGCAATTTCACACCCTTCGATTCAATTTACGGTTTGAACCTAATTCGGATATGCCTTTTTGAGCCTTTTGAACCTAATTTGGGTATATGCTTTAGCTCTATAAATTTTTTTGAGCCTTTTAACCTAATTCGATTAATAGCTTCTGAAGATTGGGTTAGGTGTAATTAGGGTTAGTGTAAATGAGTAATGAACTTAACCATGATTTAGAATTTTGCTAATGTGGAAAATTTTTTAACAATATTTTTGTAATTATTTTAATAGATAATAACAATATTTTTTTTAAGAATAATAATGGATTTGAAAACAGATTTTTTATGAACCTAACTAAACTTCGATATTTCAATGCTTATGCGTTTCATCTTATAATTGAATTAATTAATATTATATAAGAACCTGTAATAACCCATGAACAAGTTATGCCACTGTAATTGCCAAAATACATATCAGGAAATCAATTCAAAGAGATGGGACATTACTTGTGTTTTCCATTTTTCGTTCAGGAAAATGAAAGGAAATTTACAAGCAGAACGAATTAATTTTCTCTCCCATGCCATAAGCTACATTAAGGTCCAGCATGCATGTGTTTTAGGATCCCAAATAGCAGGGAGCAAGAACTTCTTGCCCCTGGATCCATGGGCATTGAAACCACCGCCGGTACTTGGATCGATTCTTACTTTTCCTGTGTAGCCAGCCAGTGCTCCACTTCCAAAAACTCCATGGCAAGCTGAACCTGCTTCAATAGGACTCTCGTTGTTTTCTTGGAAAAACCCTGTATTCAATGGGTTTGTCACAATATCAACTAGTCCTTCTGCAAATGCAATGGCCATAGCGTCTGCACCCACATTGCCATTTGGTGGGTTCAATGTTACCCCTACCGGTCCAGAATCTGACTTGTGGAATGGCCACGCACAGGCACCGGGACATTCATTTTCTGGGTTCCCCACTAGAAGATACGGTTTGTTTTCTAAAACTCCATGTTCTGAACATTTGCCCTTGCACAGGCCATCCACACTAACATCCTTAGCAGTGAAAATAACAGGAATGGCATCTTTGTCATCCGAGGAAGCCTTCTGTATCAGAGGCTTGACCGAATCGCGAGTAAAAACTTTCCCAACAGAGTAATCGACATCGGTGATTTGCTTGACAACTTTCACAATGATAGGGGCATTAGGTTTGCCGGCAGCATCTTGGAAACCCTCGACAATCTTCCACCATTGAGACACCTGGGGCTGCAAGTTAGCAGCTGCATTGTAGTTCAAGGAATCAACAAAGGCTCGAAGGGCGTTCTTTTGGACGCGACCAAATTGGCCATACCATATGAAAGTTAGGTTCAGGTTTCCGGTAAGGATAGGACCTCCGTGGTGGGTTATGGCGACAGTGCTGTTGCCGAGACAGGAAGGGAGGAGAAGGAGCAAAGAGAAAGGAAGAAGAAGGAAGGGATTTGGGAGAGAAGACGCCATTGCCAAGAGTTTCGTTTTGGCGTGCAGGGCGGAAGGTAAATTTATAAGTGGTGTTCGCATGGATGAACTAAAATAGAAAAGTCTAATATAGAGGATTAAATGGCTAAAATGGTGGAAGACAATGGTCATAATTTGATTTTTCCAGCAGCTTTTTTGAGCGGCTAATTAATAAGGTTGTTGAATTCAGGTCTTCTTGTTTTCTTGGTCTGCTCTGGTTTATCTTTAATTTCTGATAGTAATATTGATTAAGGAGAAATTTTTAGATACATTATCTGTTGGTTAAATTAATTAAACTATTTATTATAATACAATTTTGAATACATATAATTTAATTTTTAATTATTTTTATATTTATATAATTATAAATAAATATAAATAATGTATAGAAATTTAATTAATTTATTTTATTAATAATATGATAGATTGAATCCACCTATGTTAATTAATTATCATCATAAAAGATATCATTGTGCAGTATATGGCAAATAATAGTTATATATATATATATATTTATTTATTTATTTATTTTTGCTTACATAGAAAACAATTGCTTAAAAATAATAAATTATAATTTAGTATTTAAGATTTAACAAAACCTACATATTAGTCTTTGCACTTTTAAAATATACCTATTTACTCATTCACATTTTAATGAACTTACAGATTAGTCCTTACCATTAAAATTACAGTAAAATCGCTATTAGTTTGAGGAAAAATGATCAAATACCGTTTAGTATATTTTCCATCTAAAATAATTTAGTCTCTAATATTTGATAAAATCTACAGATTAATCTCTAAGGTTTACTGAAACCTACAAATTATTTCTTGTATTTTTAGACCTAAATTTTAAAATCAACGGTGACTTAACTATGATTTTAATAGTAGAAACTGATTCGTAGATTTATTAAAATCTCAAGAATCAAATAGGTAAAATTTTAAAAATATAGAGACGAATTATATGTTTTGCCAAACCTTAGGAACTACATTTTGATTTACCCACTTAAAAATTTTAAATAATTTTACGTTGGTTCCAACCTCTATATATATATATATATATATATATATATATATATTCAAATAGAACTGGAGTGCCAAAAATTGAATTAATCCAATTTACAAGTATTACAAACTGAATTGAAATGTTAAGAAAATCAAATTAAATCAAAACAATCGGTTTAGTTCAATTCGAATCAATCAATTTAGGTTTTTAATGAGTTTTTTTTCTTTGGACCTGATTTTCAACTTATTTCATAATTTTACCTTGATTAGTCATATTTTCATATTATTTCATGATTTTTACCTTGATTTGGACATAGTTTCACTTAATTTAATTTGATTTTATCGATTTTTTTTCTTAAAATGAAATCAAATCGAATCGAATTATCATACAAATCAAACAGAATTATCAAATTAAATCGATTAAAGCGATTTATTTTATTTAAATCAAATAGTGGTTGCAGCTAGTATACATAGTCATTTTTTGTTTTTTTTTTTAGTGATTTGGGATATTCTCAAGAGCAAATGTTAATTATTTTCAAAATCAAATGATGGTTTTCGTAAAAAGAAAGAAGAGAAATTTTCCATGAATTTAGTTTCTTTTCACTCATAAGAAGATGAATATTTATCTGATATTTAATAATAATTTTAATATTTAAAAGGAAAAAAAAATTGATCACATCCTTCGACCCACATTGTATATTTACCATTTGACCTACCTGTAAAGTGTTAACTAACATTCACATCCTTATATTAAAGAATGTAAGGTACAATGTTACTTTCAAAGCTTTGTTTCCTTAATCAAACCCCAGCAAACTGTATTTGACCCCCTTTTTTTCATTGAATTGAAACTTCTCAATCTCTATCATGGAGTGGTAAATTATACAGACCATCTCTGAATTTAAAAAATGATTCATTCCCATCCTAAATTTCAGTGTGTTACGTCAAATCATTTAACTCTAATTCTATTAAAAAAGTTCTTTAAAAGAAAAAACTTCAATTTGTTACCATAAATCATTTTACTTTAATTCTTTTAATTTTTATCAGTGAGATTCCATTAATTATTAATGTAAGAGAGAACTCAAAATCCCACTTCAAGATCTCAAAGAACTTGTGAATGCTCAAAATTTGCAACTGCAGACTCAATTTTCTAATGCTTTGAGTTCATCTAATGAGGATGTTATGTAAAAAAGCATTGAATACATCATGAAAAGAATTGCTACAGGATCATTAGACATCCAATGACAACCGTTTCAAAAAATGCAATTCTTAAACTCAAGTTATCAACTCTGAAAAAAACACCAGGTTCATATGGTCAGGTTACTGGTCCTCTGTAAAAATGAAAATGAATCAAGCTGCCTGAACTTTAATCTCTAGGGCAGTTTCCGCTGATATAGGTGAGGTTGGTTCGCTCTCCAGTGATTTTGTCGATTCATTCCCTCATCTGCAAATTGAAGATTGTGAATTGTGATTTAGCAAATTTTAGTACCCATTAACAAGTAAATCCTACACATAGAAACAGTGCTTGGATTGTTTATATGTAATCAATCACGAATATAATATATAAAACAAAACTAAATGAATTAATAAGAGTATCAAATGTGGCTGCCTGCAGCATGCCTCTAAAGTGTGCAAGTGGTTGGTATCGAGCGCTGCCATGATTGGGCTGTCTTGGCTGCCAGCGATGTGGTTTTGGAATGGTTCCAAGACCTGCGATGCCACAAGGAGAAGCTTGCCGGTATCTAGCGTCAGCCTCAGGCAATGCATGGTAACACTACACAACGAGGGCCAAGCAAACTAGCCATGGCACCGACAACAATACTGATTCCCATGTGAACCAGGAACTCTAGGAGGTTGCAAGTAACAGTCATTTTTGGGATGGGGCAAAAATAGGGGTGAAATAGTAATTTTATATTTTTAACCGATAAACTTTCTATTGCCCTCGTAGAGCTTGGGAACAGTTGAAATTTACGAACGCCCCTAAATTCAAGAATGATTGGTGTAATTTACCCTTATAATGATGAGCAACCAGGAGCCTTCAAATCTACAAGAGTCTTGGTCTTCTCTTTCACACTTTCCTCTTCTGTCACATTTTATACCATCGGGTTATTCAAATCTAGCCCTTTGATTCTCCAAGAAGCAAGTTTTGAGTTCAACACGATCTCCCTTGTTATGGGTCACAGAAGAGAAAACCCTATAAGAATACCCTATTGCATCCTCTGAATTACTATCTGAAATAGTTACAATGCATCCTTCTCACCATTGAATTTTGACCTTTACATCTCTCTTCCATATTCTAATAATACAATTAAAGATTTGAGTTCAGTCATCATACATTATGGTTGGGCTTCTCGATGATGCTCCCATTCCAATATCATTGCTGCAACTTCTTTCCTCCATTCTTGAAAACAAATTTCCCCTGTCATGGCCTTAGGAAAGTACAGAGAAGAATGCAATGAAAATGAGAAACAAGAAGCTCATAGGAAGAAACAAAAACGAGGGAAAAACCCTAGATTCAAGAAAGGAGAAAGAGGGGAGGAAGAATTAGCAGCAGAACTTCATGGCCAAAGACCATAAGCTCTGATACCAACTGCAAGAACCAGAAACGGAAATAGAAGAATTTCCAGAAAGAGGAGAGAAGAAGAGAAGTCACAAAAGAGAAAACAAAGCGAAATCTTATTCATTTACATCAAGAATCCAAAATAAGTTATAATACAAAATTTATAGCTATTTAGCTTGCTAACCAACCTTACACGTACAATGACCCAACTCGCTCTCTCTCTCTCAATTCCTGCCCTTGTAGCAGATTGCAACAGCATAACGATGGTCTTCTCAAGAATTGAAATTTGTAGCCAAACAGTATCATATCAAGATAAGATCACAAACCTTGAAAGAATCTATATAATATCACTCTTCCTTGGGAAGAGGATCCTACAAAACAGAAGGCAAGTTTAAAAAATACACCCAACTTTTAGATGAAATCCAATGGTTAGGACTATCAAATATCAGTGCAAGTAATTACAGAAAAAAGGCACAAGTTTGCAACACATTTTTCCAAATCCCATAATATGTCAGGCAACGATGTAAAATAAGAATATTACACACATTCGTAACTAGTACACTCAGTGGTGAGATTTCTCTTGTTTTGAATTGATATAAGAGAGTGGGTTTCTTTACATTTGGGCCACTTCTGCTTCTCTTCATTCTTACGTAGCCTCGCAGCTACCATCTTAAGACCACTCCTCACGTAGCTCACCACAGCTGTGACAAACTCCCTGCAGAGAAATCAACCAGCACTCCTCAACATTAACAATTTCTTGCCACAACAAATGGAACAAATATAAGGTATCCTATGGCATCTTCTGTAATGAAAACTAAGAGAAGAAAGAAGAAATAAAGACCGTCACATCATTGAAAATCTGCAACATAACTTTGAAGATAAGGACAAGTTATGCTTAGTTATTCCCAACCTTCAAATCAAATTGAACTTCACACTTGCCACATCCAAATGCCTAACCATGACCAGATGGTCCAAGTATTTTCAGATATGAGCTTAGTACTCTTATACCACATCTACACCAAAAAGCTAATTGACAAACATTAAAAATCGAACGGTTCTCGCATTTTCACAACTGTTTAGCACTCAATCTTGCACAAATATAGGTTTTTCCCACAAGAAAAAGAGAAAGAAAGAAAAAGGAATAAAGAGAGGTGTCGAAAAAGAAGCATAAAAAGCAAGTTTCCTCCATTTGCATCCTGTTTCTTGTAGGTCCGTATTTCATTAGGAATTTTTACTCAAAAAAGGTCTATACAACCAATAAGGTTGAGAGAGAACCAGGCAACTAAGGATATTTTTACTACGTGTGCAGAGTCATTTAGGGTTGAATAAAATTCAGCTGAAATATTCACAAAATTACAAAAACTGCTTTCTACTTACAATGGAGAGCACGGAGAACAACCGCCATTTACGTAGTAAACAAACAAGTACGAGTCATAATGTTGGCCATTGATTAGGTAAAAACCTTGCAACCTTCGTATACACTTGAATGCCATTTTTTTGTATAAATGAATGGCAGGATTGTTGTAAGAAATCACATGCAAGTAAACAGCACGGCATGTTGGAATACTTAAAGAATATTTGATAACCTCACGAATAAGAGCAGTTGCTGCAAATCAAAGAACCAAATAATTATCAGAGTAAGAGAAGTTTCAAGATATATTTCAAGCAAGAAAGTTCCCTTGGAAGAGGAGGAGGAGGAAGAAACAGAAAGAGGGGGAGGGGGGGAACGCGGCGGTGGGGAGGGGAGGAGGGTGGGTGTGGTGGGGTTTGTGGTTTCAAGAGAGAGATTTCCCACCTATCCCAAGATTTCTGTAAGCTTCTACCACTCCAAGAGTCAGAATGTAGACTAGTGTTTGATCTGGTTTTGAGGGGTCATATCTGAGTAAATCCCCTATCTGCAGGCAGGCACAAATTATAAGAAACAAGAAACATAAACTACCAGAACAAATTAGTCTTTGGATAAAAGTATACTAATATGGATAATGGAAAAATAAAACTTGAAAGAAGACTGCAAAACTTTTAAGCACTCTCATGTCGTGCATGCAACTTGCAATTAATACGTTAAGAACAACTATAATTCAATTCCAATTAAGAGGTAACATTGGAATAATATTTACTCTATCAGAGCCGTTACCAAAGTATTACGAAACAATATACAAGCCTAAGTTCTATAGTCAAAATTAGCTCAACTCTCCCAGGAAAATTTTTGTCTTACAATCCCATAATTCAATGAGTCATAGATACAAGTCATGCCCTTAAAAATGTAGAAGACCCATCACCCACCTCACTTTCTTTTGCCAGCACAATTCTTGCAGTAACAAATCCAATAAGCTCATCACTCTGACCATTAGGTCGACTACGATCAACAGCTGCCCAAGACACAATGTCACGTGCATTGACGACATTTTGGAAAAACTCTGACTCATACCTGAAAAGATAATGCATTTTCCATAAAGAAACAACTAAACCATTTAAAAATCATAAACTGCAACAAAGAAAAAAAAAAGTAAAAAAACAGAAGGGGGGGGAGGGATTGGACATTTTAAGCAATCCACCTGATAGGAAATACATCTGCATGGAGTCGCTCTAAAATCTCCAAGTCAGATGGCCGTATAGGCCTGTAGCATATAGTTGGGCGGTGGGAGCTCTTAGGGTTTACCATTTATGGTTTTGCTGTTAATCCCCGGCAAAGATATGGTAAATTTGGAAAGTTTGTTCATGAACTTCTTCCATTTATGGCACACAAATCGCCATCTCCATGTAGCAGTTGCTGGAAACAGAAAGTAAATTTTCTTTCCTCAATCCTGTAACATAGGAAAATATTTCATGTGGAAAAAAAAAGGCATACAGAGTCACAGAAAGAGGGACAAGAAACACAGATAATTACTGGAGATGCTAAACTGAAAAGTAGAAAATTAATGACTTTAGAAGATTGGAAACTGTATTAAAAAATATTGCTGCTTCTTTTGCTAAGATGCAGCCAACACAAATTTTAATGATTCTAATGATTGGCTTCAGAGATTACATTCGTCCAAATATGATGCAACTACTCATGGCAAGCCCACAATTACTTGTAGATATGTATCATAATCAAATTCATTAATAAATTCATTGTGGGGAAGAAAAACTATGTTATTAATCATTTATCTGCTAAAAGCAACCACATACAGACAAGTTTGTGAGAAACTTATAAGCAACAATAACTATTCAGCAGACTCCAGGTTTGATTTTCCTCTCTCAATCTTTTAAGCACTTTTCATCAAATTATACCAAACATGACACAACTTGTCCATTCATGCATTGCAATATCAATAAGGAACTGTTATGTCCACAGCACGCACTCCTATAGAAGACTTCTCTGGTACGTAGGCCACATGGCACCTAACAGCAAGATAATATTTTGCCATCATACAGGCTATTACCAAGCTTGAACATAGAAGTTAGAATAAGTGGCACTCTTTTACTTCAAAATTTTATCTTGGCTGACTCTAACCTATAACAATTGATAAGACTGGTCAAAGTATCACCAATAGAGGTTCTGTGCATGTGATCTGCAAAAGTCAAACAACAACAAATATGTCCATATTTTTCACCTGTGCTGTACATTTTTAAGAACTATTAGATGGCAATGCAACCTAAGAAGGTTCTGAAAACCAAAGAGTCAAACACTATAAACTTAACTAAGTCTAAGCCCTAAAGTCCAAACATCAGTGCCCTCTTAAAAGCACTATAATTGAGAAGATAAAAGCAAAGAGAAAGATAATGCAGCTACTGATCTGCAGCAATCAAAATGATCCTACATACTGAAACAGAAAATTTTCACTACATTCATAGATATTGCAAGAAAGCAACCAAAACTCTACAGCATCAACGTAATATGAGATGTAACCCTATCCTACTTGTTAACTTTGCCTTGTCAAATTAATGGAAAGAGCAAATCTAGATCCCACAACACTAACAGCACACCACAGGTATGTACG
This sequence comes from Hevea brasiliensis, assembly GCF_030052815.1. Taxonomy (NCBI): domain Eukaryota; kingdom Viridiplantae; phylum Streptophyta; class Magnoliopsida; order Malpighiales; family Euphorbiaceae; genus Hevea; species Hevea brasiliensis. Next base: position 103,311,418 of record NC_079495.1, on the reverse strand, counting down.
TCAAGGGATAACACATGAGTTAAACACTTAACATTTAGCAAGGAATGAATGCCCAGCCCCTACATGGAAGAATAACCATCTCATGCTACATCGACATCAGATTCAACATTTTCCAATGATTCTGTGACCTATTTTATAATGCAATTGACAATAGAAAAAGAAATGAATGTTTAAACATGTTAATTAAAAAAGTAGAGAAAATTAGGATTGAACATTAAAAAGAATAAAATGATAACACACTTGAATAATGCTAGATGAAAGCCCTACTTGGGAACAGACCTTGAGGGAGAGTAAACATATTCAGAAAACGTTGAACATTAGGGATAGAGCCTTCTTTGTCCCAAACCTAATTAATTAACTAGGTTGTCTCTGTCAAGAATCTAATTAATTAACTAGGTTGTCTCAGTCTTGAAAACACAACAAGTCTAAAAAAATATTGTTCAGATTTAAACAAAGGTGCTTTTAAAATTTGCTATATTGGTGTATCCATATTGTAGGACTCTCATCTTCGCCTCAGAAAGCACCAACTACTGCATAAACTTGTGTCAGTCTATCTGTCATTATGAGGATCTCCCTCTCAAAGCTTAAATGTAGAATATGGGCTTAATATGTTCACTGCCCACACAAGTGTGAAGGATGAAGACACCAGTAAATCTTGGAGCTGGAGGTACAGATGCTCCTGTCTAGAATCTGCAAGTCTTCTCAAATTCTAATGATAAGCACCCTAGAATTCCTAGTACTGATTCAGAATCCATAAATCTTTCAATTTTCATCTCCAAAGTCCAACACCCCCCCCCCCCCCCCTCTCCCCTTCCCTCTTTCTCTCTCTCTCTCACTCAAAATTAGAATATAGAAATTCTAAATACTCAACGCAGAAGTTTACAGAAAGAAGACACCAGTAATTTAACTAGACATAAAATTGCCCTGATCTATAATCTGAGAAGCTTTTTAGAGAACCAAACTGATAAACAACTCTAAAACTATTTAATATCATTCAATATTCTCCAAATTCCAATGACAAGCATTCAATAATTCCCATTACTATTTCAGATTCCATAAAGCATTTGTGTCTACTAATTTTTCTTGCAGCTCTAGTCAGCAATTAATTTTTCCCTGGTCTGGCAAACTATTGAATTTTAACTTTGCTCCGCTACATACCAATTTCCATTTCTAATAAGGTGATAATTTCCAAATCCATCCTCAACATGGCTTAGTTTAACATATAATGTATTTTATGATCACAAATTAACAATATGTGGGATGAAGCATACTGTTAGCAGATATTCAGCCATGCAGGTATACTATAGTTTAATAAAGCCACTAGCATCCTAACAACCTTTCTATTTTAAGGCATATTATAAACAGATGGAAAACAAATATGATAAGAAAATGGGGACACAAAATGAAGATGGCAAAAATGAACTACAGGTTTTATTTCAAGTTTAAGAAGTTAGGCCTTATCAAGATTTCAGATCAAAATCCTGAAAATTTCAAAATTTAAGGTCAAAACTTGTCAAGTTATCATATACCAAGCAATCAGATGAAGAGTCGGTATCAGAACTTCAAATGTGATAAAAGCAAACAAAGAGAAAGAAAGAAGGAAAGAAAAACCAAAAAAATACCGAGCCACATCAAAAAGTTCTCAATAAACATGTAAACGTGCAAATACTTTTGTGAGAAGTTAGCAGTCCTCGCTCAAAAGCATGAACAACATATAACATCTAAGATTACAAGTAATACAAAAAGCAATAAACCACTGTAGAAAAGATGGTCCAGAAAGTACTATTCATCATCCGAGACCAAGTTTTACATACTAAGCTCAATTCAAGCACATCCCATTCTCTGAAAAGTATCCATCTTTTAGAACAAGCTCGGCCCAAAACATAATTTCTAGTTTTTTGCTAAAATCTTGAAGTCACATGAAAGAAAACCACCAATTGCAATGAGATAAAAGCTACCTAAACATTCCCCAGAACACCAAAAAAAAAAAAAAAATCATATACACTAATTCCACACAAACATCAATTAGACAGATAAATTAAAAGAATCTAATACCCAAAATTGGAAAATTATAAAGTAAAAAAAAAAAACACAGAGATCTAAGCTGGATACAGACCTCGTACAGTGTTTTTGGATGGGAAGAATCCAGAGAGAGAGAGTGTGCAGAAATATGAGGGAAAGGATATTAATATGTGGGAATTGTTGGCGGGATTTCTTTTGCCTTTTCTTTTGCAGATGAAAATCGAGTTAAATTGAAAAGAATTAATGCTTTGCTTTGGTTTCCTGGAAAAGAAATGACTTACAATCTTGTTTGAGACAAGGCTCGATCTTTTTGTAAAGCTTTCCTTGTTTACAAAAATATAAATTGCTGGGTAGACTTGACTTTGGGTGGATTTTGTACCATGATAACGAAAATACCCCTCGCGTAATTTGGTTAAGAGGGCTTCAGGGTTTGAATTTTACAGAAAAGAATGTGGTGTACAAGGAAGACAATGTTGCCTTGCCCGTTCATAGTCTACGGTTTATGCACTGTAAATGCCGAGAAACGGCTTCTCTCTTTGAATTTATTTATTTATTTTTTATAACTGGGCGAGTGGTATCACTTTAATTACTAAATAAAATTAATTATTTTATTAATACGTTGCATAATTTATTTATTTTATTTTAATAATATAATTTAAAATTTATTTTTTAAATTTTATATTTTAAAATTATATTATAAAATTTTATTAATATAATTTTCTTAATTAATTATATTAAAATATAATTTAAATTTATATTAAAATTTTAAATAATTATAGGCTTATTAAAACCAAATTTGGAATTTTTAGATAACTTTATTTAATAGTTAAATAAAATTAGGTTACCCAAACTCTTATACTTGTTTGATGATGAATGCCAGCACATAAAAGTGATTGAAATTTTTTGAAAAATATTCAATGACTAATTTGAAATAAAAAAAATATATTAATCAATATTTTGACTTAATATATTAAATTTATTATAATTACTCATAATTATTTTTATTAATTCAAATCTTATTAAGTAGATTGTGTATTTATAAAAATAAATAGCTGTGTTATCTTATTCTGCATCTTTCATTTATTCTTTGTTTGGATTGGGGAAATAAAAAAAATATTAAATATCTTTTATTTAAATAATAAATAAATGAGAGAAATGATAAGAAATGAATTTTTCAATTTCCTTTCATTAATTTAAAATATTTCTTTTTAATTTGGAGTGAAATGACATTTATACTAAAATTATTTATATACCCTTAATATCATATGATAATAAAACTATAAATCCATAGCAATTAAGTAATTCTATTAAGAGGAAAAATTAATTTCCAACAAAATATCCAAACAGCGGAAAAGAAATTTAATTCCTTCCATCTTCTTTTCTCTTCATTTTTTATTTTTAATTTTTTCTCATTTCTCTTGCCCACTTAAGGATCCAAATATATAACCGGAAGACGAATTAGTTTTTAACTACTTGATTTAATTAATTTTTTTATTTAATTTATTATATTCTTTATTTTTTACTTATCCTATTATAATTAATGGACATTACTTTTCTAAATTTAACGATGAAAAACAATTAAATATATCATTTATTTTTTATTTAATAATAAATTAAACTTGATTATTTATTATTAAACTAAAAAAATTGCCTTTATTAATTAAAAGTAAAAATTGAAGATATAATAGGTTAAAATTAAAATTTAAGAATATAACAGGTTAATGCAAAAAATTAGGTGTGTGTTGAGAGAAATTATATAATATAAAGGTAATTTCATATAAGATGATCTACATAAAATGATAAGCCAACGAGAATCATTCAAATAGATATCGGTGGGTCCTATAATATTCATTTTTTTCAATTTGTTCAAGACAACTTTTTTTTCTTTTAAATAATACATATCTATCATACTCAAGTGTCATTTTTTAATTAGTTTACCATTCAATATATTAATACTATATGAAATAGCATAAATACTATATAATCGTGTTGGGTTAACAGAAAATATTTGACAGTACTAATGTAACACTCATAATTTTTAAATTTATTATTTTATGGGTAATTATTTATATTTTGTTTTATTTAAAATTTAAGAAATTATTTGAAATTTTTCGGATTTTAGAAATCGGGTTCGATTTTCTGAAAATATAAAACTTTGATGATTTTTAAAAATTAAGTTAAAGACCACGTGGCAAAAAGTAAAATTATATTTGGACTCTACGAATTTTTTTGAGTTTTCTAGAATTTTTTTGGAATTTTTGGGCCTCGTTTTCAGTCCGAAGGCAGAGTAAAAATTTAAAATTTGTATCATGAATAGGACCGGCCGAATTGAACCGGACTGGATCGGACCGATCGAATCGAACCGGCCATTTCCTTTTCTTCTTCCCTCCGTTCGCACACCCGACGCTCTCTCTCTCTCTCTCGTTTTCTCTCTCCTCTCTCTCCTTCTCGCCTCTCCTTCCCAGCCGCCAACCCGGCCACTCCCCCTCGCCTCGACGCCGCTCGAGGCACCAATCAAAACGAGTCTTGTGTCAAAACTCATCTACACCTCGAGAGCTTTCCATAGACACCAAGAACACCAAAATTCATCTACCGGTTTGCCCAATTTTTGTCCGGGAAGTTTTAGCACATTTCGACTTTTGGGATAATTTCTCGCAAATCGTGAATCCCACGAGAAAAACGAGAGTACCGGAGTGCTCCACTAGTTGAGAGCTTCGCGGCAATATTAATTTCAAAATTTTCTGACACCGTTTTTCTGTGGGTCCCGCGAAACTTCATAGTGTTTTTCCGAGCACTAAATGAGCTTAGAAAATTTCGTAAAAATTATATACTAACCCCCGTGTTATGGGCTTCGTGTAGGTACCTTCAATTCGAGGAAATTCAACGGTTGCTCGAGTCTGTAAATTTCGAGCCGGGCAGACAGACTATTGAAAAAATATTGGAATTGGGTCGAGATTTTGGCTACCCCTCCGTTGTCAGATGTCCCGAGCGCGTTCCCGGGGTCGGAATCGGCACAGGTAAACCTGAACCTTACTTTTTCTTAATTATCTAGTGCTTGAATTGGATTAAAAATCCATAGAATATTCCTGGTAGCTTAAAAAAATAAAATTCCATAAAAATTATATACTAACCCCCGTGTTATGGGCTTCGTGTAGATACCTTCAATTCGCGGAAATTCAACGGTTGCCCGAGTCTGTAAATTTCGGGCCGGGCAGACAGGCTACCGAAAAAGTATTGGAATTGGGTCGAAATTTTAGCTACCCCTCCGTTGTCAGATGTCTCGAGCGCATTCCCGGGGTCGGAATCAGCACAGGTAAACCTGAACCTTATTTTTTCTTAATTATCTAGTGCTTGAATTGGATTAAAAATCCATAGAATATTCGTGGTAGCTTAGAAAATTAAAATTCCTTTTGCATTAGCTTAGTAATATTGCTAAGGACCGCAGGGCAAAGTTTTAGAATTTTTAGAGCTCATTTGAGTAGTTTTTGCAAAAGGGTTAATTATAAAGACTAAACTGTAATTTTTCATATTGTGATTGTTGACTGTTTGGATGGGCCCAGGAGGGGCTATGTGATATGATTGAGTTGTGGGTGTGTGTTTTGTAGATATAGAAGTGCGTTTTAAGCTCTTTTGCAAGTTGGGTAGGTCCTAGGTATAGGGGAGACTCTGCCGGATTTTCGGCATGACTTAGGACATCTTTGATCTTTTCTTAGTTTGTATTGAGTCAAATATATTAAATAATTGTAATAAAAATTGTCAGGTGAGCCGGGACAGCCTTCCTCCTCCGCCTAGCCGCCACAGTGACTTCGGTTAAGTCTGTGAGTAAAATATTAATTTTAATTGTAATTTCGATATTATTATATGTTCAAGCATGCCCATGCATCACTTATAAATATGTATCTATGCAGTTAAACACTAGGCACGTTTTATATTGCATTCATAATTATTAAAGTGCTATGGATGTTGTTTGTGGTAATTTGGAGCAGTGTGTGTGTGTGACGTGCGTATGGTATGGTATTGGATGTGGATAGGATGGGTAGACACAGCTTGAGAGACACTCACTGAGACCTGGTCCTTCGGGGTAGATACGGCTTGAGAGACACTCGCTGAGACCCCGCATTTGGTTTATTAAGCGAAAGTCCGGCTTGAGAGACACTCGCTGACAGAGATTGGATTAAGAGAGTTGTATAAGGGATTAACTCCCATATATGTATTGCTTGACAGTGTTGGGTGTTTGAGTGCTCCAAATTGCCTTTCTGTTGTTATGATATGAAAATTATGATGATATTGCATTTCACTCCACAGGGTGCATTAGCTTTAGATAGTTACAGAGATTATGATTAAAATTAGTATTTTACTCTCTTAGTCAAACGATCACTCCTATTCATCTATTTTTCCAGGCTACAGGACAATTATTTGTTATGGCTAACATGCTCTTTTTCTTCGCAAGTCCATTAATAGTATTTAATAAATTTTGTACAATTGAGTTAAATTTTAGACTCCGCATGTGTTAGAAGCACTTATTTTTATTTTGAGCCTGTATTATAAAAGTTATGTTAGACTTGTAAAATCATTAACTGTATGCATGATGAGATTGGATGAGGGAACTGAGCTCCCATTTGAATTATGACATTTTGATTATGTGGAGAGTGAGCTAAGCTCCCCAATTTATTATATATTATTTTTGTAGGTCGGGCGAGTAAAAAACTCCCCGTTAAATGATCCATTTTATGGTCGAATTCTGTCCGGTTGAATTCTTGAAATTGGGCCCAAATGGGCCTTAGAGTTGGATTGAGGAATAGTTAGGCTTACTACAGACATCAAAGGCTTTAGGCTAGCTCAGGTCCTAGTATCGATCCGGCCATAAGTTGGGTCATGACAATTATAGAGATATGTAACTGTTGAAAGATGTGCTAATAATTCAGATGGTGACCATTCACCTTCAAACAACTGTATTTCGTATACGTTAGAGCTCAACGTCCTCCTCTCTGTTTTAGAGCTGCACCACATGCTTTGTGAAGAAAGAGGGGCAATTTGCGCTTGGGAGGTGTTGAGCTTTGATGGGCATCTTTAGGGACTCCTCGGGTTGCTAGCAATGTATAGCTAGATTTTCTCTAGTTCAGCTTCTCTTGTGAAGACAAGCCATAGAGGTGACTAAGGGCGTGAAATTTAATTTGGGTTTAAAAAAAAACCTTTTAAATTAAATTCTTATAAAATTCTACTTTTCAAACAGTGATACAATTCTTATGCAAATCTCTCATGCAAATAAAATAGCTGAATTATATATTTGTTACAAAAATTATTTTCAAAATGTGATATAAATAATTTAATTTGTTATAATATAAATCTAATATAAGTTTGATTTTATATAAAAGTGAGTTTAATAACTCTTAAAATATATTCACATAATTAAAATAATAAATTATAAATTTTGATGTAAATATTTAATAGCATAGAGTGCAGTGTAGAAGAGAAGATCACGTACTTGGGAAATTACAAAGACTTGTTGGGCAAAAAAGTGGTTGTGGCTGTGGTTTACTATTTATTCATTTAATGAGGCATATTCTGCTTTTAAATTTTTATTACGCACGTTACATTGGAAACTCACTGTAGCTTTTGCTACTCAAAGTACAGCGCCAGTCATGAACCGATGGTTTAGCACAGCTTCTGCAATTGGTCGTTTTCGGAAGTCAGAATTTAGCATTGCCTATACACACACACAAAAAGAAAGACATAAATTAAAGAAAATCCTCACAATACTACAATACCAGCATATGAATACTAATCAATCATGAACTTCAAATTAAAATTCAACCTGAAGTAATTGCCAACCGGCCCTGTCACCAAGATCCAGAAATTTGACAGCTTCTTCCAACCGATCATCTGCTAAACAATATCTGCATCATGCAATAAAAATGAAGGGGGAAAACATAAGAAAATAAGGGTATGACAATACCAAGACCACAGGATGTCAAAATCACTGTCAAGCCTAAGAGAATTCCTACAAATAGTCTTATGTTTTCATCTGCAAAATTATCACATTTATAAGCATAAATAATGAACCTTTGCATGTTGCCTAAAGCTTTAGTATAGAAAATGTATGAATACAATATTCATACAACCAGAAAAACGCATAATCTAATATGTGTATGCATGTGCATATATATATATAGCCTAGAAATTGGTTTCCAGTTGAATGTCAAATTAAAGAAATTAGTGGCCTACATTTAACAATGATTAATATTATCTATTTTTTCTTTTCTTTTTTGAAAACCCTGTTCACTTCTCCAGAATTAAAGAAGCCCTTTGACTCATGGTGTCCATATACATTATATGACTAAAAAACTTTTTAATAGGTAATCTAATGAGACTCAATTAACAGCTCAAGTGATACAACAGAAAAATAAATGTGTCAAAAGTGGGGACTGGCACCTCATCTATTGCATCATAGTGAGCATGGTAATAGCCAAGAAATTTACTCTTATCACTTGAATTTTTAGCATAAGCTAGAACATTACTTTAATTTGTGTTGTGCTCTTGTTAGAAATTCAGATGTTCCATGAAGCTATACAATCAATTATTTGCAGCTCCATCTAGGTAGACAAACAACTTTATTCTAAAAACCACCCCTAGGCTCATAAAGATGTATCCCAAGCTTGAGGAGAATCTGGTAAAATGAGCTTTTACTTGCTTTAGAGTCCATAAATATCCAAGTGGCATGTAGCTTCTTTAAATGAGCATTCTCTGTACGAAACCAATAGGTGGGTCATGATATCATGGACTCCAAGGAGCCTTAAACTTTCAATATTTGTAAATTAAAGCATAATGCCCAAATCAAATAAGCCAGAGAAGTTTCGTTAATTAAAGTAGTTTGTTTGAGGCATCTAGACTCCAGCAATATTAAATTTATCATATGCATGCAACAAACAAGAAAGTTACTCGAGTCATAAAGTATTAAAATCATCTTACTCTCTTACAGCTTCAAGATCAAGTTGGAAAGTATTTTCCAAAAGCCTCTGCAAGTTCATGCAGAAATGATTTGGGTCAATAAAAAATCAGCTTATATATGCATCTACAGCCATATGTACGCACATGCATGTAGATCCTGGGGCTTGCATATATATGAAGACAAAGGCATGTTGAGACATAATGCAGGAATGAAAGTAGTGTGGTAACATTGTAGCTAGCTTACTTGCAAAGAAAGACTATCCATTATGCCAGCTTCGCAAAACGGAACAAAAGCCAAGTACGCAAAAAGGAGACCTGCTTCATATCTATACAGGGCCAATAAAGAATATAGTCAAAAGAATTAGACATTAAGAAACCCAACTTATAAAGTGATTTTCCATTAGAACAAATTACATGTCATCTGCAATTCCAAAGGCTCTTTTCTCCATAGGTGTGAAGCAGCCAGCAGTAATTGCCCTTCTCCAAAGTCCTTCTGATAGTGTTCCAAGGCCCTCTTCTAGACATGAAATCCTGGGAAACCATGTCCATTGGATATAAAGATCTAGAAAATAATGTGTTTTGGCTTGAGAAATTATTAGGCAGCAGTATTACAAAGATCTAGAAAGGCTTCTATCATTTTGGAAAATTCAAGCACTTAGCAGTGGTGCCAAATTTGAAACCTGTGCACCTGATAAAGGTTGGAAATCCACGACATTTGATAGCATAACTGATCATAAAAATTTCTACTGGATACTACAGTCGTTGTGTTATCCATACCAAACAGCAGAAATATCTAGAGCTTAAACTTTTTAAGTAGAAAAAAAAAATTCACGAAAGTCAGATCATATCAAGAAGAGAAGGAACACTGCAGTACCGAATATCAACGGAAAAGGCTAGATCCCGAAGTCGTGGAACTAAGTAAGCAGCATCTTTCTCTATTATAGTACTGCAATCAGTCAAGCAATACTTGGCATAAAATCCCAAGAAAAAGAACACATAAACTCTAGAACTCATTTGGAAAAAAAATGGTAAAATGAAAACTTTCTAACATACTTAAGAACAATAGAAGATGGTCCAAGACTCTGGTGCAATCTGTCATGGTCATGCATGTACACTAGGCCACTAATAGCACCCCTAAGAAGCTTGATAACAAAGTTTCTTCTTAGCTTTATTGTTTGCTCTCGTTCAAAAGGATTCCAAGAGTTCTCTCCCATGGAATGGCTTTTTGATATTCTTTCACTCATAATTTTTGCATAGTCTGCTGCACTATATTTCCCAGCATTACGAAAAGCAAGCCACTGCAAATGCATCAAATTACTGAGATTATGAATCATATTTTGAGAAAATGCAGCAAAGCAAAAGCTTGACAAAAAGGGGGTTTCACAAGGAGGGGCCTCCTCACAGAATACCTAAGATTATCCAACTTTTGAGTAGACAGGTGAGGAGTGCCCAGGGTTTCTGCTCTCACAGTATGCTACAGTATTATTAGCCAAAGGCAGTTCTAATCAGGGGAGTTTATTCTTGTAACTATGATTTTTTCACATTTCTACTAGTAAAAGGAAAACTTAAATCGACAAATATGCATTTGAAACCTTATCCTTTGTAGTGGAAAATTGCAGGTGTGTCTCAATGGACATAGACTCACTGCCAAACCACAAATTTCTTGTGTCTCGTTTTTCTCTCTCTTTCTGGCTTTCTATTCTAATCTTTGTATGTGTGTGACTTGGGTAAGTAAAATTTTTCAACATAAATTTCATCAATTTGATTGCACCAAGGAAATATCTAATCACTTTATGATTAAAAGTTGATATTTGGTCTTACTTAACAGACCTGTTCCCCAGTTTTGGTCTCAAATCCTCCTACAAGTATCAGGAGATTCTGACAGATACCTTTTGAACTACTCTGCATAAGACATACATGGAAAAGATCAATCAATACTATACCTTAACCCATAAATACAAACAAATTATACAATAAAATGATTTCATAAAGTTGCCCATAGTTAAAGGAAAAAATGCAATTATTTAGAGAGTTGTACATCAGTAAGGTTCACAACCTTCATCCTACCTGAAGTACAGCATGAGTATTAAGCTCATTTGCTGCCATCATATCAGCTTCAACACCAGCAGCTCGCTGCCCAGGATAAACCTTCACAGCAAACAATCCCAATAGAATATAGTGAATCTAAAGTATTAATGTGACTGAAACATATGTAAAGGAACGTTAATCTAAAGTATTAATGTGACTGAAACATATGTAAAGGAACGTGCAGCAGCACATACTTAAAATAAAATAAAATAAAATAAACCCTAACTTAACAGCCTACATGTGAGATAGGAGATCCATATTTTTTGTAGTTCCATTAACCAGTATACAGACATGTGAGGTGCAGCAATTGAAACTAAGCAAGAAACAACTATCATTTGAACCAAATAGTGCCAGATTTCCGTGAAAGTATATGCCTCCATATGCTACAATAGCATCAAAGAAATTGCATGCAGGTCAATAATAGAGGCATCCAATTTTACCAGCAACAAAGCACAACAAGAAAAGTCATGGAAATAAATCAGATAAGATAAAAATCTACTTACCTTAAAAACAACTGGAGTCCCTTTAAGCGAGCCCTGAGCTATTCTCCCTTCATAAAGCCTGCAAAATAACTGCCATGAATACTATCACTATCAGTAACAAGAACTAGAACTATAACTATTCCCTGATTAGCTTGATAAATAAACCCAGAAATATTCAAAAAATGCACCTGATCTTTACACCACCTTCACCCACATCTTGAACTTTCAGTTGCCCCATATTCCCCAGAGATGAAAATTCCATATCCATCCCCGATTGGTACCCTGAATAGCTGCGAAACCGAAAAGCAAATAGCAAAGAACCCTTTAGAAATTGAGGGCAAAAAATGAACATTAAGCAAAATAATACCTCGTAACGTTCATGAACCCATAGCTGCCGATGAGTTTCCCAACCTCGAACGAGTCGGGGCTAGTAATCAAGCTCGCTGTACAGAATCGTGTGGATCGAGTTCGAATACGTAAGTTAATTGAAATTGGGTTCTTAGATAAGAGGGAGTAGAATTTACGATTGTTAGAGAGTGAAGATGAAAGCATAGAAGACGCGGCAGAAGAAGAGAAGCAATCGGGCGAAGCGAGAAGCATGGTTAATGCTCCGTCTCTGTGCAGGCGCTTTTTCGTTCTCTGACAGTAGAAATGGCGCCAAAGAGAGTAACCGATAAGGCGTGTGATTGTGTCGCGGTATCACGTCCACAGATAATACTCCACGTCATCGCGATGAGCGTGGGATCTATTTTTATTAAAAAAAAAAATTTGAAAAAGTTAAAAAGATATTTTCCAGTTTTATATAATAAAAATTATTATCTAATTTATTAATGAATTAAAGCACAATTACACATTATATAAAAATTTAATTGGATATATTTTTAATTTTTATTTAATTTAATTTAAAATTTTTAATTTAAATCTAATTTAATTCAAAAATTAAAAAAATTAAGAATTTAAATTTTTAAATTTAAATTAATAAATTTAATCTTAAAATTAAAAAATTAAATTTTTTGTTTTTTATTTAAATTAAAAAATAAAAAATTTAATTTATAAATTTTAATTTTAAAATTAAATTAAAATTAAATTAAAAATTTAAATTAATTTAAATAAAAAATAAAAATAAATTAAATTAAACTTCTCAAATTAGTAAAAGGATGAATTAAACATTTTACCTTTCATCAACTCTCTTTGTTTAGGAGCGGAATTAAAACAGAGTGGGAGAGATTTTAGGGTAGTATGACATTGAATTTTATGAATTAAAAAATATTTTTTTATATATGTACCAAAAAATTATTTCCAAAAATATTATTAAAAATTATTTTTTAAAAATATTATTTTAATTTTTTTATAATTTAAACATATTAAATTTAATTTTAAATATTTTTAATTATTATATTTAATAAAATATTTTTTTACAATAATTTTAACAATAATATCAAATGAACTAATCTCTCTAACTTAATTAACAACATTAAAACTCTTTTAATAAATTATAATATGAATCGATTATGTCATGTAGATAACTATACATCGAATGATAAACTATACGTAAAAACTAAAGTTTCAAGATTTTTATTTTATATTTTTGATAAATTATTTTTTGTATTTTATTATATCATAATTAACTTGAGTTTTTATATTTTAAAAATATATTAAAGTATTTAAAAATATTTAATTAAGTTTTCAATTTAATCATCCACCCATGTTTGTCTAATTTAATTTAGATATGAAATCATAATTTATCCTAATAGTTTTAAGGTATTTTCACTCTTTATTAACAACATAAATTGAGAAAAATTATTGAAGAAATGAAAGTGTATGATCAAACTGAAAATTATGAAAGTTTTATTTTTATTTTTTTTATAAATCCATTGTTTCTAAATAAATGTATTTTATGTTAGTTCATCTATTTGTAATAAAAAAAATTAATTCTTGAGAAAAAAAGTTGCTTTTATTAAAATTTATCGTTAATAGGTTGAAAGTTATAACAATTTAATCTATCATATTTCACTTTTTATTTTTTTTAATAATTTAATTTTATAATTTTAATATTTATAATAATTTAACGATTCGAATTTAACTACTTTAATTTATTATTGATTAACGGTAAACTTTAACAGAATAATTATTTTATTAATATAAACATGTATTATAGAGTTTTTTATTTTTTACTAAAATAACGAGATTAAATTATAATTTTTATCATAATTTAAAAAATAAATTGTAAAATACTCTTTCTTTTAATTTACAAAAGCATTGTTTGTAGTTTTATAGTTTAATTTGGTGAGATAAATTTATTAAATATGTTTAAAGGGAATTCAACCAACTATTAAATTTATTTAGTAAGAAAAAGAGATATCATTGATATAAAAAATTATTTTATTTTTCAATATATTTTTTTATTGAGATATAATATAATATTAAAATCTAATTATAATCTATAATATTCATAAAAGTGAGTATACTGTGGTAATTAAATTTATCTAAAAATCCTTATACATGATAATATTTTAGACCTAATAATTAATTATTAAAATTTTTGATAAATTTTATTAATAAAAATATTCATTACTTAAATTTATAAGAAAATCTTAACCTCACAAATCATAATATTACAAATAATTTTTAGTAGTAAAATTTAAATGAAGTATTATAAAGTACTTTCATGGCATATGGCTCCTGGCTCCTTTTTTTTTTTTAATTTATTTGGTAAAAAAATTATTTTAAAATTTGATTTAAATAAAAATTTTGATTCGAATTTATTTATTTTAAAAAATTGTTCTGGGTTTTTATAAATTGATGGACTATTCGGTTAGATTTTGTGATAAAAAATGATAAAATTAAATTAAATAATTTATTTATTAATTAATTATTATTAAGTTTAAATTAAAGTTAAAAATAACTTATATTATATATAAAATTAGTCTAAAATAAATAAAAATAAAATGCTTAAGATCGTATCTATATTGATAAATCGAATTATATCAAATTGAGCCAATTTAATTTAATTTAATTTAATTTAAATTTTTTTTAATTTGATTAGGTTGAACTTGAGAACAAATAATATGTATGAAATTAGTCTAAAATAAGTAAAAAAGATCATATCCATGTCGATAAATCAAACTTAATTAAACTGAATCAATTAATATGATTTGATTTAATTATTTTATTTCAATTTAATTTGATCAACTATAAATTCAATCGAAATCAAACCAACCGATCATGCTCACCTCTATTTTTTAATTCCTTTCGAGTCTAGTAAAACTAAAATGCTAACCATCTCTTTATGTTTCTCCCGATCTCTTTCTCAAATTATTTAGGATAGACTATAAATTAATTTTTGAAATATATGAAAATTACAAATTAATCATTATATTTTTTTATGAAAAATAATTTAGTTTATAAAATTTGAGAATATATAGTTTATTGATCCAAATTTAACCTTAATTCTCTTACTTTTTTTTCAATTTAAAATAATTATCTATCTAAAATTTTATTTTATCAACAAAATATTTCTTAGATTGAAATTTTATATTGAAAAATAATATTTTTATTTAAATAATTATATGTTATAAAATTTAAAATAACATTTAAATAATTATTACTTTACAATGAGCTATAATAACTAAGAATATATAATTATTTAAATATAAATAAATACT
This sequence comes from Hevea brasiliensis, assembly GCF_030052815.1. Classification (NCBI taxonomy): domain Eukaryota; kingdom Viridiplantae; phylum Streptophyta; class Magnoliopsida; order Malpighiales; family Euphorbiaceae; genus Hevea; species Hevea brasiliensis. Next base: position 103,296,213 of record NC_079495.1, on the reverse strand, counting down.
TCACCCATCTCATAAAAATATGTTTATTTTTATTTTTTATTTATCTTAAATTATGGGTCACTTCTCTCTTTAAAGTGCTAAGTTATTTTTTAGCTAACAAATATACTCCTATTTAATATGTATTAAAAAACTAAAATTCACTAGTTTCAAGAATAATTTAGTATCAAAAGTTATTTAATTTATTATAGATAAAATTTACCTATAGTCACTTAATTTTATTAATTATTTCATTTTAATTATTATGTTTTAATTTATTTCAATAAAAGTACTTATTTTTTATTTTTTTTACTAGCAACCACTCAAATTGGAATGTGATAAAATTTTTGATAAAACTATTATGTGATGTGTTTTATGTGACTTTGTTTCTTCTTTTAGTTTTTTTTGTCTAAAAATGGGGATTGATAAATGTAATAAATAGCATAGAGATAATTTTTTTAAAAAAAGTTTTTAAATAGAATATAGGAAGGAGATAAATTTTTAAAAATTTAAAATCACGTTAAACACACTATATAATTAGGGGTGGTCACGGTTCAGGAATCGCCAGTTACGATTCCTGAACCGTCGGTTTAGGTTCAATTAAATTATGAACCTGAACCAAACCGTCAGGGGACGGTTTGGAAGATGATTCCTGAACTGTCGGTTCCGGTTTGAGCCTTGGTTTAAAACGATTTAAAAAATGGTTCGAAAAAGAATGGTTCCAAACAGTTTAGAGGACGGTTTGAAAGCGGTTTAGGGATGGTTTAAGGGCTGTTCAGACAAAAAAAATTAGAGAAAAATTTTATTGATTCAAAATTTAAGTTATTTTTGTAAAAATATTTTAATTTTTCTTAGAAATCTTTCAATCAAAATAAAATAAGAAAAAAAAAGAAATAAAATAATTTATCTTTAAGAAAAATTTAATAAATAAATATTTGACCCTGATTAAAAAACTAGAGATGAAATTAATTTTTTTTAAAGAAATTAGCAAAAAGTGTATGAACTTAATTTTGCCTATATATCCCTTTAGAATTTAGAGGAATAAAAATTTATAGTTCTATTACTTGCCCTTTTTTAAAAATTATATAATAATTAATAATTAAAAATTATAAAAGAGAAAAAAATTAAAATAGAGGGTATTGAAAATTTTATTGAGATTTAAAGTAATAATAAAGTAATTGAGATAGTATTAAAAATTTCAGTAAGTATATAAAATAATAAAGTAGGAAAATTGAGAGAGTATTGAAAATTAAAATGAGTATAGAAAATAATTATTTAGAGAATTTGAGAAAAATTGAAAAAATATTAAGAATTGAAGAAAATGTAGAGAATAATTGTGTAGAGAATTAATGATATATATAAATGAATTAAGAGTGACGTAACATATTTATTGAATTTTTTTATATTTAAATCGCCGGTTTAATCCGGTTCGAAATCGTCGGTTCAATCCGATTCGGAACCGCCAGTTCATGATTCTTAAAAAATATGAACCTGAACCAAACTGCAGAAGGACGATTTCGTTCCGGTTCAAAGTCGGTTCCAGTTTTAATCGATTTTGGTTCGATTTTGACGGAACCAATTTCAGTTCAGTTCCAGTTCAAAACCGGACCGTGGCCACCACTGTATATAACAGCTTTATCATAAATTTTAATAAATTATAATTTGAGTGATTGTTAATTAAAAAAAAAGTAAGTAATTTAATTAAAATAAATTAAAATATAATCACTGAAATAAAATAATTAATAAAATTAAAGAGCCGTAAAAAAATTTTATTTATTCATAATGAAATAATATGAACAGAAGATATATTAAAAAAATAAAATTTATTATTTTAATTATATTAAATATATTTTTTAATTTATGTAAAAATAGAAACAGCTCTATCTTGTGGTGAAGGGAGTAATTATTTACCTATAAAATTTAAAGAAATTACTTCTCATTCTCTATAATTTATAAAAAATAATTTATTTATTTTTTCATTAAATATGTTTTATAATTTATGAGTATTCTCGCTTGATACTACAACTATAAAATCCTTTCTAAACCCCTTTACTGTTTCTATTTTCGAACCCAGGCCACAAAATTTCGATCCCTGTCATAGTTTGATCAAATTTCACCATGGAATCTCTGACCGCGAATTCGGTGCCGCCATTTCTGAGCAAGACTTACGATATGGTGGACGACCCCTCCACCAATTCGGTGGTGTCGTGGAGTAGCAGTGATAATAGTTTTGTGGTGTGGAATGTACCGGAGTTTCAGAGGGACCTTTTGCCGAAGTATTTCAAGCACAGCAATTTCTCTAGCTTTGTCAGACAGTTGAATACTTATGTGGGTTTTCCTTCCTTTCTGTTGTTATTATCATTATTATTGTTCCTGATTAATGGGTTAGATTCTTATTGGTTATGCGCGCTTATATATTGCATGTCGGGTTTTTTTTTTTTTTTGAATGTTTAATTAATGTTACCAATTGGTTATGTTTAATTTGTTGTTTCTGTTAGCTTGTGCGTGTTGATATCTTGGCCCTTGTGTTTGTATGTGTAGAGATGGCAATTTCACCTCTCAAAGGTTCTGCCTCCCTTAGTTTTTGCCCTGGATTTTAAAAAATACTATTGTATATTATATAATCTTGACTCATATAAGTAGGGCAGACCTTGTTTATATACATAATTTGATCATTTATAATTGAATGTTAATTTTCCCTCATATAATAATTCATAGATTTCAAAATTAATATAAGTGTGTGTATTATGTAACGACTAATGCTAATATATAAAGGTATAACTTCTAACAATTTATAAAATTATAAAAGTTAGTAATACTTTTAATTTTTAAAGGATCCCTCTCCTTGAGGCCACTTTAATTCTCTGTCCCACCCATTGTAATTCATTGTGTATTTGTTGTGCAGATATTGTAGGCAGTTGATGTTCTTGGGGTTTCCTTTTTATAGATGGTTGTGTTTTGTTATACTTATATGTTGCTCTTTATTGTATAATTAGAATTGTAACATAATGATAGACTGGATTGTGAAGGACAGTTTGTAGAATTGGATTTCTAATTTACTAAGTTTGTTTGGAAATGGTTATAAATATTTGTGAGTGCTTGTAGTGATGGAAAGCTCTTCCCTTGAACTTGTAGTGAAATACAAAGGCAAAAGTCTTACACTGAAAGTTCTCAATGTGAAATCTTATATTAATGTTACCAGTTTTAACTAATTTACTAATTCAGTTAATTTGAGAGTAACTTGTTGAAGAAAGAGTTAGTTGACTTGAAGATTAGATTGAATGCCAATAATTTAGTCAAGACTTGGGATAAATAATTTGAAGATGTGCTTGTACTTAGGGGAGGATTGTTATGAATTCAGCACCTGCATTTGGTATAAACTATAAAGTCTGATTATAGCAATAATAGTGGTTCATAATGTTATGGTTCATCTTTGGCATAGTTGAGTTCATTTGTCTTGCAATGGTAGAAGGAAGTGTAGGATTACTTAATTTGGTTAGATCTTTCTGTGTTATCAGTGCACTGTTAATTAATAATCCATGATGATAATTTTGCTCTTTCTTATATGCAAGGAGTATACCTGTTGAGTTGTAATATTTCTGTTTATTTGTTAATGTGTTTGAGTTCATTTTATTTGAATTCATGAATTCTAGCAGGGAGTCACTGGCGAAGGGAAGGATTATTGTTTTGTTTTTGCTATATATTTACTGAAGGTTTAATATTAGACCTTTTTGAGAGCTGTTGCTTAAAATAGTTTCTTGCTAACAAAGGACTTTCAGCCTGATTGGGTAATGCTTAAGTAGATGTAAAATGATGTGGCTGACCTTTAATTTATTGCACTTTACTCCTTTTTTTTTGGCCACTTAACCTTTTTTTATTCCTTTTTGGGAATACCAATTAATTGTGAGCATGTTTGTTGATTCAATGTATTTTTTTGGAATAATTTTATTCTTCGAATTAAAAGAGAGGATGATAGGCAGGTTTCGCTTGTACTAAGCTCCATAATTATCTTTAGTTGGGTCAGAGGATGTGAAATTGCTTTTGAGTTGACTTGTGTTTTTCTGAAAGTAGTCTATAAAACTCAGAAGTAGCTAATGAATTTTTATTTATGGAGTCTGATGGTCTATACGAAACTTCAGAGTTCAAGCAGATACTTTGGCATTCTATTTCAAGTTCAATCATGTGTGTTCATCTAGCATTTGATATATGTGATTAGAAGAGGCACATTTGCACTTCTGTTAGTAAGATATATATTTATGTGCTCTCTTTAGTTCTGTTTATTAAAATATGAGAAAAATAGCTTAGTTGTTGATTTTTGAATGAGCCCAATGCAAAAGAAGAAGAAGAAGAAGAAGAAGAAGAAGAAGAAGAAGAAGAAGAAGCAGCAGCAGCAGCATGTTATGTCTTTGCAAAAGTACAAATCATTTTGATACGAATCAGTGTTATCTGCTTTACCAAGAAGGTGTTTAGTTTTTGGAGACTGTTGCCACATTGATAAAGATAGCTTTACCAGAATATGATAAAGATGCAATATGAGATCTATTTTGGAAGTATATTTGTTGTTTAGATTTATTTTAAAAACACGGGAAAGTTAGCTTGGTTATTCAGATTTGCTTGAGGACTCTGTCACCTTAGTTCTTGGAGGTTGCTTCCAGGATTGATTTGGGATAATATTGCATTGTTGAACATGAAAAAATTACTAAGGGTTTTTTTGGCAATGCATGATTATAGGTAAGCATGGATTTATTGTTGGATTGTGTTTCGAAATTTAATATTTTTGCATATCATTTGTCTTGATTGTACAACTCTTATATCGCCTTTTGTTTCCTTTTAGTTTAGTGTTTATCTTTTAGTAAATACCTATGATATTCAATTTTCTTATTAATAAATAATATATGCGTGTGAAGATGAGAGGAAGAGTTAGGGCACTTTCTACCTCTAATAAACTATTGTATCTACTACTAATTTCTTTGAATGTATGGTTAATTTGTAGTTTGTGTATGATATTTACTGAAAAAAAAATTGAGGTTCCTTGAATCCAGGGAGTAAAACGAGACAAAACTAACACAGTGCAAGTCATTTCTTTTTTTAGGAGAGCACAAGCTCATGAGAAGCAATGTCCTTAACATTTCTAAAGCTTGGACCATATGTGAACCTTCTGACTGTTTTCATTGAAGGCCACAAATGTGCATTGTGTTAACCTTGGTTGCTTGGTTCCATATATTGTGATTACAATGTCTCTTTTGTTTGTAGGTTAGGGTATCTGTATGGTTAAGGGTGTTGTCATTATTTCTTCTACTTCTTGATTTCTTTGTTATCCTTGATAGGTTGAAATATCCTTGTCTTCCCAAAAAAGAGGAAAAAAAGGGTATCACTGTCTTAGTTTGGGAACTATAAAATAAGTGAACCATTTTAAATACCCTGTGAACCTTTTATTGTGGATTTATTCACCATGTAAGCCTGAATTTCAGTGACTCAACATTTAGGTTAGTTGATTTGGTTCTTAAGTCCACCTTTTATTTGGCCTTACTATTTTTAACTATTCAAGGCCACAAGATTTTTGGTTTCTTCTTTTTTTTTTTGCTCCCTACACATACTGTCCATCTCATCCATGCTTGCTCTGACAACACTAATAAGCACTCATTTGTTGATTTGTCTTGCTTTGCATCTATGAGCATGACTTGTTCTTTTTGTATGGAGAAGTTCATTTTATTTTATTTTGTTTCAGATGAAATGATTCAAAGCCAGCTGCTGTACTGGTGAAGTTGTACTTTGTTGTCTCAAGATATGCATAAAACATTGCATGTATTGACCAATGTGCTCAAAATTTGCAGGTTATTTTACACCTTGATCAAGTATACTTGACCAGTGTTGGGTTAACTTGGCAGTATTTTGATTAGTGCATTGGTATTATGAGTTAAGAGAGTAAACTGATAGTTAGCAAGTCTAATTTTCAGTTGTAAGTTCCCTGTGAATCACTTGAAATTGAATGTTTGAATTTTTATTTGTACCTATATAACTTTACTATTTTGAGCTATTTGTTATGAATTCATTCAAATGAAATCAGTTAATTTTCTTGCACTGTATCATTCAGCTGGAATTTAGTGCTGAATTTTGAATTTTTATTTATTTATTTCTTATTTCAGTTATCATGATTGATGAATGCGAATAACCCTTCGTGCTAGCTTGTACAAAAGTAGTTGATTGCTTGCTATTGTGATCATGTAATAATCAGTGACTAGAGACTTGCTTGATATTTGTGATGATGTTGTAAAGTATGATATTCCTTCAAAGAAAATAGTAACCTTGCTCTGGCATTAAGGTGGGGCCAATTAGCTAAATTCATGGATAAGTCCCACCCAATTGTGAGAGAAGGTTGAACCATTCTTAGATGCACTTGATGAATTGTGTTTGTGTAATTTCACCAATTCTGGAAGCAGATAGAAACCATGTTGCCTTGGATTGATTTTTGAAGTGGAGTTTTGGATATTGGGTTCTAAACTTTATGCCAAGGCAATGATAGAGTATTCCTATAATTCAACTTGAAGTTCTATGGTCTGGTGGGCATGTCTCATGTGGGTGAGTCCCTTAATGGAAAATTCTAACATTAAGGCAAAAGGTTATGGGTGTTGTCGTTATTTTTGTATTATCACACTTCTGACATCACCTTTTGCCTTGCAATTCTTTTTTACCTTTTGAACCCACCACCATAAAGGTGTGGTGGGCATGTCTCATGTGGGTGATTACCTTTAATGGCTGATCAGTTGGACTTCGCACACATTAGTCATTGGTGCTGCCTGCCCTGTTATGAGCCAGGGAGCACCCATCTTTTCAGACTTGGCTTGTGCTTTGTAATTGTATTGATTTTTAGTTTGGGATATTGTGATTCATAATTTGTTATTGTATTCCCGTTAGGAAAATAGGTGACGGCGGGATTTGTATCCACTGGCTAGAGTCTAGTTGTTGTGAGATCTGTTTGTACTTGTATCTCTGCTCATTGACCCAAAAAAAAAAAAAAAGAATATAAAACCTCTAATCCCAAATTAGTTTCAGACTTGGCTTGTGCTTTGTAATTTTATTGATTTTTAGTTTGGGATATTGTGATTCATAATTTGTTATTGTATTCCCGTTAGGAAAATAGGTGATGGCGGGATTTGTATCAACTGGCTAGAGTCTAGTTGTTATGAGATCTGTTTGTACTTGTATCTCTGCTCATTGACCCAAAAGAAAAAAAAAAATGAATATAAAACCTCTAATCCCAAATTAGTTGGTGTTCGCTATATGGAACAATTTCCTCCAATCCACCTGGTTTAATTGCTGCATCAAAAAGATCTAAGGCTGCTAAGGCCTTTGTCACTACTTCCCAATATGTCATCTTAGGTTTGCCTCTCTTTTACATATTTCCTTGCACATCAATGTGCTCAACCTTTTGTATTGGAGCATTTGCTGGTCTATGATGCATGTGTCCAAACCATCTCAATCTCTCTTCTCTCAACAGCTGCAATTTCCACCTTCTTATGAATGTACTTATCCCAAGCATTGTTTCCAATTGTTTCTTATATGCTAGATGTCTGTTTTCTTTAACTGTTTAAGCAAGTTACTTCGCCTATAAACTTGAGTTTTATGCCTTGCTGTCAGGCAGGCAAGGATGATCATATATCCCATTAACTGACAGGATTTTTGTTTTCCTTTACTTTTTTATTATATGCTTTAAGTTGAAGTAGTTTTTGACTTGTAACTATATTTATAATGTGAAATTTAAATCAGATGCTACATTTTTAATGTGTTCAGACTTCAGACTTTGAACCTGCTTGGTGCATTTGTTGTGTTCTACATTCTTGGGTCAAATATTCTTGGCAACGGCTAACAACCCTGTTGTTAGTGGCTATATCATTCCTTGATGTTTCCTTCCTTCTTGAAGCAGGGTTTCAGGAAAGTTGACCCAGATCGCTATGAATTTGCAAATGAGGGGTTCTTAAGAGGACAAAAGCATCTCTTGAAGAGTATATCTAGGAAAAAGTCACTTCATGGACAGAGTAATCAACCGCCTCAGGTTCAGAGCTCTAAGGTTGCAGCATGTGTTGAAGTTGGGATGTTTGGACTAGAGGAAGAGGTTGAAAGACTGAAACGGGACAAGAATGTGCTTATGCAGGAACTTGTTAGATTGAGGCAGCAGCAGCAAGCTACAGATAACCAGTTGCAAACTGTGGGGCAACGTGTTCAGGCAATGGAGCAGCGACAGCAACAAATGATGTCATTCCTTGCAAAGGCCATGCAAAGCCCAGGCTTCTTAAATCAGCTTGTACAGCAGAATAATGAAAGCAACAGGCTTGGGGGCACTAAAAAGAGGAGACTTCCAGGGCAGGAGGAAGAAAATTTGGCAGTTAAGTCTGACAGTAATTCTTCCAATGGCCAGATTGTGAAATTCCACTCTTCAATGAATGAAGCAGCAAAAGCTATGCTGCACCAGATCCTGAAGATTAATTCATCATCTAGGCTGGAACCATCAATAAACAATTCTGGTCCTTTCCTGATTGGTAATCTTTCTTCTTCCAATGCATTAGACAGCAACAATGCTTCAAGTCGGATCTCAGAATTGATGATTTCAGATGTTCAACCAACTTCCGGACCTTCATTTTTGCCTGTTGAGTCAGGGTTTTCTGTCAGTCATCCATGTAATGCCATTTCTGAGGTCCAATCTCCATCATGTGCTGTAACTGACTGTGTTAAAACAGATCATATTTCTGAGATGACAATGCATAATTCTGGGCAAGATGCAATTCTGCCTAACTTTGCTGAGATACAAGGAGTTGTGCCAGAAAGCTCTACTGGAATTCCTAATACAAATTTTGTCAATCCAACGAATGGGGATGGCGAGAACATCAATCCAATGCTATCCGTCTTGGATGTAGCAACTTCTGAAGAAACTGATGCATTTTCTTCCAATCAGGACACAGATATTTTGATGGATGGGATACCTAAGCTTCCTGGCATTAATGATGTGTTCTGGGAACAGTTTCTTACAGCAAGCTCACCCACGGTGGACACGGAGGAAATTAATTCAAGCTCATTGCCTAGCCACATGACCAGAGAACAGGAATTGCAATCATGGCAGGAGAATGGCCTGGACAATATTCAACATATGAATCATCTTACTGAAAAAATGGAGCTTCTTATATCAGAGGCCAGGATGGGGTGAATTTTCACCAATTGCATATAAGTTTCTTGCTATCAAAGGTAAATCTTAAAGCACCATTACAATGATAAGCTGAATCTGTCTCCTGTTGCTCATTGTTACAGTCTGGTGATATAACTAAGTTTTGTCCTACTTTCAGATTTTCAGCCTTGTATCAGTCTATTTCTGCAAAGCTATTGTAGCTGTCATAGGGTGTGCTTAAACAGACTTTGTTGTCCGAATGAGGGCGTTGGTTGATCATTGAAGAAAAGAATTTTGCCCTATGCCATATAAAATGTAAATATATTGCAAATTTACTACATACTATACAAAGAATTTATGTACACATTAAATATTGCATTTTCATCATCCTATGAAAAAAAATTAACTAGCAATAAAAATTATGTGGTATTTTAGATGAACATATAAAAGGCATGTATTCGATAAAAAATTTTATCATTCTATATTCTTGCATTCTCTCACATATTTTCATCCCTTTCTCAAGTCATTTTCTTTTTCTGATCTATTCTGCTGGAAATACGCTTCCAAAGTATGAACTTGATTTTTGTATCAGCATTTTAATTAGAGAAATATACTATCATTTTCAGAACTTGCATAATTTTCTTATTCTTGCAGAGTTGCTGTTCTGCACTACCGAGCATATTAAAGCTTGCTTTTGTTTGTTGAGGGATGGCTAGGCAATTTTTTTTTTAGCAGACTTACTTTCACCTTTATCATGTGTACTATGACAATTTTGTCTAGGTTATGTGTGAAACCCTTTTCATTTTAAATATATGTAGTGTTTTGTGGTAAAAATGGATATGGATTCCTTTTAATATGAAACAAACAAGCTTTGCTGTGTCTTATGAATGCTGATTGAGCCAGCCTTGAAGTTGCTTGCTGCATCCATGTGCTTTGCCGGAAACATGTGGGAAGCCAAGAAAGATTATAGTAGGCATAGGCTACCTTATATATATATATATATATATATATATATATATATATATATATATATATATATATATATATGTGCACACACACACACTTTGTTTCAGTGATGAGAATATTTTGAAGCTAGAAATTCCCTAGTTAAGGTAGAAAGAGCATTGATGTTTGTCCTGCCAATAGCCATTAGATCTGTGTTGAGTGTATTGTGGTTTTGCCAAGTTAGGCTAATAGCCTAACACTACGAGGAGATTTTTTTTTTTTCCGGGGGAGCCATATTTCATATTTTTAAGATTTTATAAAAGAATAAATATTTGTAAATAATAAGAATAATAAAAAAAAACGTAGTTTGCACAATACACAAATTATGTACACTGCATTGATTTTCATTATATAATCAATGGGAAAAACCTCATGAAATAAGGAATTTGATGCATTTTTTCTGTCAACTTTTCTCCACAATAGGTTAGGCCCTCAGGATTTCATTGCCTTTACTTTTTATTTCAGCAATTCAATCCCTAATATTTGGAAAAATAAATGTAAAATTAAAATGACATCAATAGCGAAAGGGAAAGCAAATGGTAAATTAGTAAATGAAAATAATATGATACAAAGAAAGAGTTAAAAAAAAAAAAGAGGGAAAATAATATGATACAATGAAAATAATAATTTGCGTCAATTGGTTGCACTGACTGTGGAAATGTGATAGTTATTATCAAAATCCTTATGGTTCTTGTATTTTTCGCGGAAACAAGTATAAGAAGAAAAGGCTCTGCTTATTTAAGTCATTCTTCTGGTCAAGGGAAGAAGTTATTTTTTATTTTTTAAATTTTGGTAATTTTATTAAAATATGATAATATTTACATAATAAATATATATTATTAATTTAATAAAAATATTTTTATATATAAATTAATTTTTTAGAGAATAATTTATATGTAGAGAATGTTTTTCATAAAATTATTTTTCAGAAAAATATTTTTCATGAAGATATTTTATATTATTTAATTATAATGTTAAATTAATTTTTTAAAAAATATTAAATTAATATTATGTATTTATATTATATAAATATAAATATTTTTATACTTTTATAAAATTATCAAAATTTAAAAAATGACCATGAAATTTCTTTGACTTATTTTCTGTGTGAAAATGTGCAAAACAATACTTTACAGGAAAATATTTTTTTGTAAAAAAAACGTACTCACTTTCATTTTCCAAACTATTTGTTAATTCTTTTCCCTCAAAGTTGTATACGAGTCAAATTTAAAAATTGCAATTGCAATCGATAGGTACATACATAGCCCACTGCAATGACAATTATGTATAGAAATTTTGTAATCTCATTTGCTTATGATTATTGATTCATTATATAAAGAAAAAATGGTGATTTTTGGTAGCATTTCAGGATTTGTCGGATGCGATATTCGATTAAATGAATATATTTCTTTTGTTTTCAATTGATTCTATTTGCTGCTGTTTTTCTACAAGCTTTTTCTGTGAGATAGTACTGATGCCATGCCTATATCCTTGTGCTGCTCTTGTAAATTACTACTCTTTCCATGTCTCTAACCATCTAGCTACTTGGTTAATTTTCAATGGGGTGAATTTTCACAAATTGTATATAAGTTTCTTCCTATGAAAGGTAAATTTTAAAGCACCATTTACAATGATAAGCTGAATCTGTCCTCTATTCCTCATTGTTACAATCTAGTTTTACAACTAAGCTTTGTCCTACTTTCAGACTTTCAACCTTGTATCAGTCTATTCCTGCAAAGTTCTTGATGCTGTCATAGGGTGTGCTTAAACAAACTTTGTTGTTCCTTTGAGGGCTTTGATCATTGAAGAAATGAATTTTGCCTGTGCCATATAAAATGTAAATGTATTGCAAATTTACTACATAATATAATTGCAATTTCTCCATCCATGGATAAAAATATTTTGGCATTTTATATAAACATGTAAAATGCTTGTATTGGATAAAAATTTATATCAGTCTATTCTTGCATGCCTTGCTTCTCTCACATATTTTCATCCCTTTTTCAAGACATTTTCTTTTTCTGATATAGTCTGCTGGAAATGCACATGCTTCCAAATTATGAACTTGATTTTTGTATCAGCAATTTAATTAGAGAACTGATTAAAATATATTATTTTAATATTTTTATGAATAAAATATTTTAATTTCAATTTTTAATTTATTTTTAATGCTTTGCAACTAATATATTTAAGAATATGTTGTTTTCGACAATAGCTCTAATAATAATGCCAATAAAACCTATTAATATTTCACTAAATACTTGCAATGAAATTGCACTACTATTCAACATGATTTTTGGAAGGATATAAAGATTTTGAATTTGTTGGCAATTATCCTATTAATTAATGAATTAACCAAGGATATGATGTACTATTGAGTCTCTTTCTTTTTCACCATAATGATAAATAATCATAAAAGAAGTTGATGAGGAGACTCAAACTTGAAACCTCTTTGTTGCCTACATCTTTAATACGTTAAAAAATCAACTAGGCTACACCTGAATGGCAATGATTCTCTTTTTTAAATTGCAACATCAAATTGTTATTGTAACTGAGGAAAGCACTTGCAAAATATTTCAGCTTTGATTCATTCGTTAGAAAGAGATGCCGTAACATTGGAAGAGAAAAGTTGTTTTCTTCCATGGGAGAAAAATTACGAACTCTGCACTATAGAATTGCGAGCTGAGGTCTATAATTTAATTTATATATCTAAAAGTTAAATTATATAATTTATAAATACATTGTTATAATTATATATCTAAAATTAATATAACTCTAAATACTCATATATTTATGTAATCAAATAAGATTAAAAAGACAAACAAAAAATCAAAGCTTTTTTGTCAATTATTAATTTTGGTAAAAAAATTTAATTATATCAATTTAATCTAACATTTTCAAATGTTTTCAATTTTAATAATAAATTTAATTAAAAATAATTAACCCATCAATTGGTAAAAATAATTCAAATTTTTTCATTTATTATTAATTTTAGCTACTTCTTTTTGTTTTATTAATATATTCAATAATTTTAATATTTTTATTAATTTTAACAAGCTTCATGTTAATAAAAAATAATAGATGAATAATATATATAATATTATTATCTTAATTTTTAATTTTTTTCTCTCATTCTTTCTACTTATACTTTTCATTCACATCTTTCCTATCATTTTATTTTAAATTTAAGGAAAAAAAAGAAAAAAAAATTAAAAATAAAGTATGAACAAATAACAAAATCAGGATAAATGTAATTATAATTTTCAAAATGATAGATAAATTAATGAAAATAATATTTTATATCAATTTAAGAATAATTGCTAAAATTGATAGAAAAAAAAATTGACTAATATTAATAATGCATGCAAATATTTGAATTGCTTTTGTAAATTAAGTAATCTAATTAGGTTAATTGTTAAAATTGAAACTAATGTCAAAATTTAAGATTAAATTAATAAAACTAAAATGTTTAGCTAAAATTTAATAAATTTATAAAAGTTTTCATTTTTTTAGCCATTTAGCCATTAAATAATAATATATAAATTATATAAATAGATAAAAATTTGAAATGAATAAGTATTTAAATTTGATATTATGATTTTTAATTAAATTTTAATATAAAATTAATTTTTTTTATTTTAAATAATTAATTATTCAAATAAAGACTAAATAATTTTTATGAAGAGTATTTTATAAAAAATGTTCATATATTTATAAATTATAATATTTTATTGATGTAAGAAATAAAATTAATTTGAAAATAGGAGTAATTAATTTAAAAATTATAAGCACTTTTTTAATTTTATTTAAATTTTAGTTGATTTTATTGAAATTATAAAATTAGTGTTAGTTTTATTCTATTTACCTAGGTTAGTCAAAATTAAAATGCAATTATAATAATTTCATAACGTTTTCAATACAAATTATTTTTTAATTTATTATATTAAATAGTAATTTAAAAATATAAAATTATTTATTTTTATTCTTATTGAAAATAAAATAAATAAAATTTGTTTGTATATAAAAATAAAATTTGAATTTGATTAAAGTTATATTTTTATAAAAATAAATAATTAAAAAAAGGCCATAAATTTATGATCAATAACGTGGTTCATCTACTTGAATTCGACTAAAAATTTAAATTTTTAATTTTAATGTGTAGTTAACGCTAAATTTTTATTTAATTAAATATATATGTAACACCCCTGATTTTTTTATATATTATTATTGGGCTTCGTGTAGGTATCCTCAATTCGCGGAAATTCGACAGTTGTCCGGATCTGTGAATTTCCGGCCAGACAGACCAGCTACCGGAAAAGTCTTCGAATTGGATCGAGGTTTTGGCTACCCCACCATTGTCAGGCATCCCGAGCGTGTTCCCGAAGTCGGAATCGGCAAAGGTAAACCCGAACCTTGCTTTTTCGTAATTTTCTAATGCTTAAATAGGATTGAAAATCCATAAAATATTCGTGGTAGCTTAGAAAATTACGATTCTTTTTGCAATAGCTTAGTAATATTTCTAAGGACAGCGGGGCAGAGTTTTATAATTTTTAGAGCTTATTTGAGCAGTTTTTGCAAAAATGATCAATTACAAGGACTAAATTGAAATTTTACATATTGTGATGAATGATTGATTTGATGGGCCCAGGAGGGGCTGTGTGATGTGATTGAGTTGTGGATATATGGATTGTGGATATAGAAGTGTGTTTTGAGCCCTTTTGCAGGTTGGGTAGGTCCTAGGTATAGGGGAGACTCTGCCGGATTTTCGGCACGACTTAGGACGTATTGGGTCTTTTCTTGATTTGTATTGAGTCATTTGTATTAAATAATTGTAATATAATTGTCAGGTGAGCCGGGACAGCCTTCTTCCTTCGCCCAGCCGCCACAGTGATTGCCGTCAAGTCTGTGAGTAAAATATTAATTTTAATTGTAATTTCGATATTATTATATGTCGATGCCCATGCATCACTTATATGCATATAATTATGTAGTTAAACTCTAGGCACGATTTATGTTGCATTGATAATCATTAAAGTGCCATGAATGTTGTTGCGGTAATTTGGAGCAGCAGTGCGTGCGTTGGCGTGCGTGTGATGTGGTGTGGACTATGGATAGGACGGGTAGTCACGGCTTGAGTTCTTATTGGGACCCGATCCTTCGAGGGGTAGTCACGGCTTGAGTAATTCTGGGACCTCGATTTGGTTATTAAGTGGAAGTCCGAGCTTGAGTAATTGGCACCAAAGTTGGATTTAAGAGGGTCAGATAGGGATCGGCTCCCATATGTTATGATTGATACTACAGGTGTGTGAGTGCTCTAAATTAACTTTTTGATGTTATGATGTGAAAATGTTATTTATGTTGCATTTCACACTATAGGGTGCATTAGTTACAGATAGTTATAGAGATTATGGTTAAAATTGATATTTTACTCTCTGAGTCGAACGCTCACTCCTGTTCAAAAATTTTTACAGGCCACAGGAGGATATTTTGTTCTGGGTTAACCTGCCTTTTTACCTCGCAGGTTGTTTATCAATATTGTGTAACTTTAATTACTCCTAGAATTTCCGCATGTGTTAGCAGTAATTATTTGAAATTGGTCTGTAATATTATATTCATGTTGGACCTGTAAACTTAATATTTTAAGTCTGTTTGATGGATTGGATGAGGGAGCTGAGCTCCCATTTATTATTATGTTGCTAAGTATGTGGAGGGTGAGCTGAGCTCCCCAATGGATTGTTTATTGTGTTTACAGGTCGGGTGAGTCGAAAACTCCCCGTTGGAAAGTCCATTTTATGGCCGGACTCTGTCCGTTTGTTTTCTTGATACTGGGCCCAAATGGGCCTTAGAGTTGGGTTAATGAACAGTTAGGCTTACTACGGGCCTCGGGGGCTTTAGGCTGGCCCAGGTCCTAGTGCCGGTCCGGCCCATAGGTTGGGTCGTGACAAATGTGGTATCAGAGCTTAGGCTCCAGATTCATAGGGAAAAATTATCTAAGTGTTGGGAAGAGTCTACTAGGAGTCACATGCGGAGTATAGGATTCTGTTTCGTCTTTTCCTGTAATTCTTTGTTTCTAGATTCTACGTTATACCTCGGGAAATATAAGATTACCTCAGTTAGTGTTTTGATTTTCGTGGAGTACACAGAAATGTGAAATAGAGTTAGTAGACATGTGAGATCTATCATGAGGATACGTACTCCAAGAAATGTTATATTTTTGTCAGTATGGGTTTAAATGGTGTGCCCATTTCGTGTAAGACACGAGTACATAAAAGTGAGTCTTAAAAGTACAGTTTCCCTAGATAAGGATGAGGATACCACTACTGGCAGTCATCAGTAGATGACCCCAGTTAGAATAAGTTTGTGATAATAGAAGATTCAGGAGATAAGAAATTAGGGAGACCTAGTCTGTCAGACGTATCGTAGTAACTATACAATGTTCTCGATGTCTGCTCTGTAAGCTGCAGATTACAGTACCGACATGAGATTATTGTGTAGAGCTGCGTGCATCCCCGTGGTGCTCCATAATGAGGATGTTGCAGGCAGTCTCTATTTTGGTACAAGAATACTGCAAGCAGTTCTATATCTGCAAAGGAGTTGGGAACTCCTGGTTAAGAGTCTAGAGCTAGAATATCGAAAGGTCACAGTTGGGTGGTAACTAGAGTCAGTGACTCAGTTACCCTAGCATGAGCTAGAGTTACAGTAAGAGTTGCCATCAGACTGCAGGTTTGGACTAGTTGCAAAGTAAAGTTGATACCTATAGAGTGAGACCATCTAGTCTTCGGTATGGAATTTTGGATGGTTTTTGCAGAACGATAGATGTTTTGCTTAGAACTTAGTGAGAATAGAATACCTTGTGTGTATCAGTATGGAATAAAGTACAACCCTTCTACTTAGAGAAGGTCGAAACTATGAATTGATGATTTACAGAGCTATGATATGATAAAGGAGACATTAATTTGACAGGGTTTTGGGCAAGGTGGTAAATGTAGTACCTTTGTTGCAGCAAGTTAGGGTATAGTCCTATCTTTTCAGAAGGGATCGAAAGTTATTATTAATAATGGTGACCAATAAAATAGTGCCCCAGATAGGACTGTAGAGTGTGGTAGAGAGTAGTTGGCTCGGGTATCCTGCAGAGGATACAAGTTTCATTATAGGAATAATATATAATCAGATCACGATGGATGTAAATCCTTTGAATTGGATGACGGGTTTGGATGCCCGGAATCTTAAGTTTTGGCTAATTGAGTAAACATGGAAAAAAAAAAAAAAAAATAATAATAATAATAATAATAATAATAATAATAATAATAACAAATAAATAAAATTACTGCAGAGTCAGTTCTCGAGGTAGTAAGGGTATTATGTAAACTAAAGGATAAGAATAGAAATCATACGATAAAGGTATGACTGCAATTTCCTGAGTTCCTTTCTAACTTCATATAGTTCAAAACAATAGTATAATCTAATTATAATAGTGTCAAGAGTAATAAATTAGCAAAGATAAATTATAGAAGACCAATGGATAGAGAAAGTGCAGAATGAAAGTTTGGACAATTGATTGCAGATGCAATATAATCTAAATGCTAGTGGAAGTACTAGCTAGAGTGGTCAAAGGACTAAATCTGAGTAGCACAGACATATGATAACGCGATAGAGACTCTGAAAGATATAGTTAGCAAGTACAGCTATTATGTTAGGAAGAAGAATGGAACCAGGGATAGAATAGTCAAGTTCTATTTTGGGTAAGACAAAGGAAATAAATGAAAGGACAACCTAAAGAGCGCATAATAAAAGAAACAAAGTTAAGATATAGGATAGGCTAAGTGTTATTCTTGGCAAGGAGAATGACAAGGATGGAAAACCCAAAATGGGACCACATTAGTGAGAGAAGTGATGGAGGTATGGAATACAATAATAATGAGTAAATGTTAGAAGGTGTGCGATGGTATTGCGGACTACCTAAATAGGTAGAGAAAGAGAAGTTAGTAAGCAGTAAGTTGAATAAAAGTCAGTCTAAGGGATCAAATAGGTATGATGAGAGGAAAAGAATGATAGATAATGATACATATGCTTAGTTTAGACTTTTGAGATAGTGAAAAGGTAGTTAGAGGTTCGTTATGAATGTCAGGCAAACATTGTTAGTGTGATCAACAAAATCACTTTGTAGTGAAGCCATAACCGGGACAATGAGGGGTAGAACAAAAAAAAAAAAATGACAAGTTTGGGTGGTTATAAATCACTAGAAAGTTCAAGGATCAAATTAATGACCATAGATAAGGGTGGAATTAGTGTTGGAAGAATTTATTAGTGAGAGAAATCTTTCAGGAATCAACAAAAGTTAAGGACACAATAAAAACGATGATAGATATGAATCATAGGTCGAGTATAAGTAAAGTTAATAAATTATAAAATATTATGTCAAGAAGGAAAATGGTACGGTAAAGGGTTCATGCAGATGATACCTTATAGGTAGAGCATAATTGTGCTAGGAGATGATGAAATTTGGAGAGAAAGACCAAGAAACTTAGGTGAAACGTTATAATATGACAATCGGGTGTAGTTGAATATAAGAGGATATTTTCTTTCTTTTCAAGTTTAGCTTGTGCTTTTGGTTCTAGAAGGTTATATAAGGAGTAAACTGAGTCAAGGAGACCTAGTTATTGAGAGTTTAGTAGGCACAAATTCATACATAATTTCCTGATATGAGAATGACAGTAAGTGCATACCTAGTATTAAGTATGAAAGGACGAACAGAGTAATGATAGGAGTTAAATTGAGTTAGCTACTAAGGCTTGCAACTGTTTTAAACTATGAGCTGGAGGAAGTACTGTTTATGGTTGAGATTCAATAGATGAAATTGTTGCTGATGGGTAATTTGAGGTTGAAGTTTAGAAAGCTATGGGCAGTATATATGATTATAGTAAGGAGAATGAACACGTGAAGTATCTTGTTTGGAATTAAGGCATGACACATATTTCCTACAGCCGTGTTAGTTCAGATGGAACTTATAGTTTATGGGGCTCATATTCATCCAGGATAAGCAATTTCCTACTAAGGCTGATAGGGAATGATAATGTTCTGATAGTTAAGTTGGAAAAAAGGGGATACAAGAAAAAAAAAAAAAAAATTTCTATGGGTAATTATAAGTGTTACATAAGGTGAAGAATGTGCTGGTAGGAGTAAATCATAGGGTTAGAATTCTTGAAGTAATGAAACTAGTATTCAAGATAAGACTAAGAAATAAAAAGAAAGTTAAAGTTGATGATGGGATAAACATCTTTGAAGGAAAAGGTGTAAGGATGAGATAGGACTAAAATTAAGGAATAAGTACAGCAGGTTGAAATGATACCAACAATACCAAAAATAGGAAAAGGGAAGTGGATAAGATGCAAAGGACAGGAAGAGAGCTCGATAGAGTCAGTTATAATGATGAGGATAAGGAGTGTCTAACCACTGCCCCTGTGTTAACACTACCTATGAGCGGTGAAGGATACACCGTGTACTGTGACGCCTCCAGAGTTGGCCTAGGGTGTGTTTTGATGCGGAATGGAAAAGTAGTGGCTTATGCTTCAAGGCGGTGAAGAGGCATGAGCAGAACTATCCCACCCATGATTTGGAAATGGCGGCTGTAGTCTTCGCACTAAAAATCTGGAGACACTACCTGTATGGTGAAGTGTGCGAGATATACACCGACCATAAGAGTTTGAAGTACATCTTCCAACAGAGGGATTTAAACTTGAGACAGAGGAGATGGATGGAGCTTCTGGAAGACTATGATTGCCCCATCCAGTACCACCCTGGGAAGGCCAATGTAGTAGTAGATGCTTTAGCGTAAAATCTTACAGCGATTTGGCGCACATTTCAAGAGAGAAGAGACCGTTGATTCGGGAAGTACATGAGTTGATGGATCAAGGTTTAATCCTAGATCTTTCAGATGAGGGGTCTTGTTGGCTCATTTTTGGTGAGGCCGGACTTTCGAGATATATTTAGCGTTTCCAAAAACAGAGACCAACAATTAATGAAGATAATAGAAAGAGTACAACAAGGTGAATGTGCTTAGTTTGGATTTGCCAATTATGGTACCCTAGCGCAAGGTTCTAGGATATGTGTGCCAGATGTAGACAATCTCAGAGATGAAATCATGCGAGAGGCACACTATACACTGTACAATGTCCACCTGTGTTCCACCAAGATGTACCATGATGTGAAAGATAGCTATTGGTGGAATGGCATGAAGAGAGACATAGCGGACTTTGTGTCCAAGTGCTTGACTTGTCGGAAGGTGAAGTTTGAACACCGAGAGACCGTCGGGAAAGTTGCAAGAGCTCCTATCCCGAATGGAAGTGGGAAATGATTTCTATGGATTTTGTGGTAATTTGCCTCGTACCACGCGAGGATATGATTCGATATGGGTAATTGTAGACCGCCTAACCAATCAGCTCACTTCTTGCTGTGAAGACTACATATTACGTGGCACGGTATGCCCGGCTCTACATTCGAGAAATAGTCGATTGCATGGAGTTAAACTTCCATAATATCCGGCGAGGGCCCCGATTCATTTCTCGGTTTTGGAGAAAGTTGCAGGAGGCACTTGGCACACAGTTGAACTTGATGCGGCTTTCCACCCTCGAGGCAGACGATCCGAAAGGACAATCCAAACATCGGAAGACATGCTTCGCATGAGTGTTTTGGATTTTGGAGGTCAATGGGATGAGCGGCTAGCTTTGGTGGAGTTTGCCTACAACGATTATCACTCCAAAGATAGGGATGCCACCCTATGAGGCACTATATGGAAGAAAGTGTAGGTCTTCTACGTGTTGGGCGGAAATGGGAAGCGAAGGTGCATGATGTAGACCTAGTGCGGTACACTTGAGGTAGTTCCTTTAATCGAGGAGCAGTCAAACGACTTTCGATGGCGGAAGAGTTATGCGGACCCAGACGGAGGGATGTGGAGTTTGCGATGGGCGACTATGTATTCTGAAGGTTTCTCCAATGAAGGAGTCATGAGATTTGGAAAGAAGGGCAAGTTGGCACCTTGGTATATTGGACCTTTTGAGGTTCTTGATAGAGTTGGAGCGATTGCCTACCGGTTGGAGCTACCACCCAACCTCTCTCACGTTCATCCGTGTTTCACATCTCCATGCTCGGAAATACATTCCGATCCTTCTCATGTCTATGCAGGATGTGATAGAGCTAAAGAGAACTTGACATTTGAGGAGCGACTGTAGCCATAGTGGACTACCAAGTGAGGCAGTGAGATCAAAGCAGATCCCTATGGTTAAGGTTTTGTGGAGGAGTCGATCGGTGGAAGAGTGCACTGGAGTTAGAACGGGACATGCGTAGCAAGTACCCTTATCTGCTCAATGTATAATCATGTGCTTTATTACGCCTTGTGTAAAATTCGAGGGCGAATTTTACGTAAGGGGGAAGAATGTAACACCCACGATTTTTATATATTATTATTGGGCTTCGTGTAGGTATCCTCAATTCGGAAATTCGACGGTTGTCCGGACTGTGAATTTCCGCCGCATGCACTACTAGGAAAAGTCTTGAATTGGATCGAGGTTTTGGCTACCCCACCATTGTCGGGCATCCCGGCGTGTTCCCGAAATCAGAATGGGCATAGGTAAACCCGAACCTTGCTTTTCGTAATTTTCTAATGCTTAAATGGGATTAAAAATCCATAAAATATTCGTAGTAGCTCAAAAAATTTTGATTCTTTTTGCATAAGCCTAGTAATATTACTAAGGACAATGGGCGAGTTTTATAATTTTTAGAGCTTATTTGAGCGGTTTTGCAAAAATGATCAATTACAAGGACTAAATTAAAAATTTACATAGTGTGATGAATGATTGCTTTGATGGGCCCAGGAGGGGCTGTGTGATGTTATTGAGGTGTGGATATATGGAGTGTGGATCTAGAAGTGTGATTTGAGCCCTTTGCAGTTGGGTAGGTCCTAGGTATAGGGGAGACTCACGGATTTTCGCACGACTTAGGACGTATTGGGTCTTTTCTTGATTTGTATTGAGTCATATATATTAAATAATTATAATATAATTGTCGGTGAGCCGGGCGACCTTTCTTCCTTCGCCACCGCCACGGTGATTGCCAAGTCAAATGTGAGTAAAATATTAATTTTAATTGTAATTTCGATATTATTATATGTCAGCATGCCCATGCATCACTTATATGCATATAATTATGTAGTTAAACTCTAGGCACGATTTATGTTGCATTGATAACTGTTAAAGTGCCATGAATGTTGTTGCGGTAATTTGGAGCAGTGTGCGTGCGTTGGCGTGCGTGTGATGTGGTGTGGACTATGGATAGGACGGGTAGTCACGGCTTGAGTTCTTCGCTGGGACCCGATCCTTCGAGGGGTAGTCACGGCTTGAGTAATTCGCTGGGACCCTCGATTTGGTTATTAAGTGGAAGTCCGAGCTTGAGTAATTCGCTGGCACCAGGTTGGATTTAAGAGGGCTGTATAGGGGATCAGCTCCCATATGTTATGATTGATACTACAGGGTGTGTGAGTGCTCTAAATTAACTTTTTGATGTTATGATGTGAAAATGTTATTTATGTTGCATTTCACACTATAGGGTGCATTAGTTACAGATAGTTATAGAGATTATGGTTAAAATTGATATTTTACTCTCTGAGTCGAACGCTCACTCCTGTTCAAAAATTTTTACAGGCCACAGGAGGATATTTTGTTCTGGGTTAACCTGCCTTTTTACCTCGCAGGTTGTTTATCAATATTGTGTAACTTTAATTACTCCTAGAATTTCCGCATGTGTTAGCAGTAATTATTTGAAATTGGTCTGTAATATTATATTCATGTTGGACCTGTAAACTTAATATTTTAAGTCTGTTTGATGGATTGGATGAGGGAGCTGAGCTCCCATTTATTATTATGTTGATGAGTATGTGGAGGGTGAGCTGAGCTCCCCAATGGATTGTTTATTGTGTTTACAGGTCGGGTGAGTCGAAAACTCCCCGTTGGAAAGTCCATTTTATGGCGGACTGTCCGTTTGTTTTCTTGATACTGGGCCCAAATGGGCCTTAGAGTTGGGTTAATGAACAGTTAGGCTTACTACGGGCCTCGGGGGCTTTAGGCTGGCCCAGGTCCTAGTGCCGGTCCGGCCCATAGGTTGGGTCGTGACAATATATGTATATATATTTAATAATTTTATTAAAATAAATTAAATAATTTTTAATAAATTAATAATATTTATAAGATTATAATTGTAGAATTACTATATTAAAAATTATAATATATTTTTTTAGTATAAGTAGAATTATTATTAAAATAATATTATAATTTTAATTTGTATTAATTATTGTAATATTAAAATTATAAGATATTTAGTGGTAAATATTTTATCTCTAAAAGTTGTTAGAGACGATATAGAATATTGTAAAATTAGCATTTTAAAGAAATTAATGTTAAATTTTATATCGCTAAAAGATCAGCGACGATAATATTTGAAGGACTAATTGCTAAAATCATTAGTGATGCATATTTTGGTCGCTAAATAGCATTAGTGATGAATTTATATGGATTACCATATTATTGTTTTTAATATATATTGTTGGAGATAAATTATTTATCTGCAGTTATAAATACATTTTTTTATATTTTTTTATAAATAATAGATAGATAAAAATTTTTTTTTTTTATTTATTAATTTCATATTTTAGTTAATTACTTTTTATAAAATTTTATATTTAATTAAAGTTAAATATAAATAGGATTAAAAATTTTAAATTTATATGAACTTTAAAATTAAAAATTTTAAATTTATATAAATTTTAAAATTAATTTTAATAATATAAATATAATTGTATTTAATTTTAAGAATAAAAGGCAATTTGAGTAAACCCAATGTTTTCTCTCTCATATATATATATATATATATATATATATATATATATATATATATATATATATATATAGATTAAGTACTTATATAACAATAAAAGTGATGAAATTTATTGAAACTTTGAATGATAAATAATTAAATACCTTAATAATAATAAAAAATGTGATAAAAAAAGAAAGGGTGAAAAAAACCTAGGAGTTAATAAGAATAAGAGAACTGATTAAAATATATTATTTTAATATTTTTATTAATAAAATATTTTAGTTTTACTTTTTTTTTTAATATTTTGTAACTAATATATATAAGAATATGTTATTTTTGACAATAGTTCTAATAATAATGTCAAAAAAACTATTAATATTTCACCAAATACTTACAATGAAATTGCACTAGGATAATTATCAATAAATTAAAAATTTTTATATCTTTCCGAAAATGAACTTGAGAGCTCTCTACTTTTTATATCTTTAAGGCGTAAAAAAATTAATTAGGCTACACTTTGATTGGCCATGATTTTTTTTTTTATAAATTGCAATATCAAATCGGTAATGTAACCGAGGAAGACACTTGCACAATATTTCAGCTTCGCTTCATCCATTAGAAAGAAATGCGGCAACAATAGAAGAGAGAAGTTGTTTCTTCCATGGGAGAAAAGTTAAGAACTCTGCACTATGAAACTACGAGCTGACATCTTTATTATGATCAAGCATGTGTACTTTTTTTTCTTAAGGACTAGCAAAATTCTCCAAGGATATTGGAACTAGTTGCTCAGCTATCATTACGTGAGTATAAGCGAACAGAGAATAAAAGCAGATGTTTATTTCATTGCCTTTACTTCTTGGTTCAACAATTCAATCCCTTAATAATTAAAAACATAAATAGAAATTAAGGTGTATTATATGATTATTTAATTTTGTTAAAAAATAAAAATAATTTGTCAAAAAAATGAGATAATTTAATAAAATTTTGCCACTTATCTTACTAGATTTTTGTCGATTGATATTTTTTTTTATAAAATAGTTAATTATAAAAATTTATGAACTTAACAAAAAATAAAGTTTATTCATATAAAAAAAACATATATAATATTTTTAAAAAAATTAATAAATCAATTATATGTGGCAAATTTTATTTAAAATTAGATTTTTTTAAAAAATATTATATGTATTTTTTTATGTGAAAAAATTTAATTTTTTATCATTAAGTTAATAAATTTTGATAATTAACTATTTTACAAAAATTTCTTAAGATAGAGTTGTAAATTTATATTAAATGATTTTATTTTTGTAATAAAATAATTTTACCTTATAAAATTTTATGGTAAAATGGTAAATAAAAAAAAATGTGAAGAAAGGATAAAAAAAAAAAAAAAAAAAAGAATAGGAAGGATTGGCGCCAATTGGTCACACCGACTCTGGAAATGCCATGTTATGATAAGAATCCTTATGGTTCTTGTATTTCAATCAATTGTCTCCCAAGAAATTAACCCTACGCTACTCTCTCTTTCGCTCACTTATCATCTTCTTCTTCTCTGTTACATTTAGTTCTCTGCTTCAGAATCCTCAAGAAGAAGGAGAATGCTGGCCGATTTTGAAGGTGTGGAAGGGTTAAATCTCCTGTCAGAGATTGCATCGATTGCTGCTACTGATGATCGTTTTTGGGATTTGGCAACTGCTTCTGCTGCTACTGCTTCTCTGAGTCCGAGTACCATGGACAGTGTTCCCAAGAAGAAGCTTCGATCTTGCATGAAAGTTACAACCTCAAGCCCCAAGTTCAAGAAGCAGAGAGTGATGAAGAAGAATGTGGAATGTAGTACTTTTGCTAAGAAGACGAAGCCTACTTGGCGTTTGCTTCCCAAATCACCGCTCTGTTTTACGCTTATTAGGGCTATGTGACTTCTTTTCAAGTACTGTCGTAGGAACAATTGAGATTAGTTATTATTTTAATTTTAGGGTTCTTCTGAACTTAACTATGGTTGATTTAAAGTAGGTTAACAATTTGTTAATTTTTTTTCCCTTAAAGTTGTATATGAATCAAATTTAAGTATTGCAATTGCAATCGATAGGTCTACTGTAGCCCACTGCAACGTCAATTATATAAAGAATTAAAAGTTAGGATGGCAAGAATTATTTTTGAGTTGGGCCAGGGAATGTGAAATTATTTTTGAGATGACTTGTGCTTTTCTGAAAGTAGTCTATACAACTCAAAAGTAGCTAATGAATTTTTCTTTATGGAGTCTGATGGTCTATACAAAACTACAGAGTTCAAGCTTGGAACTTGTGTGAACCTTCTGACTATTTTCATTGAAGGCCACAAATGTGCATTGTGTTAACCTTGGTTGCTTGGTTCCATATATTACTAGAGAATAGTCCATTAAATTTCTCTTTATTGGGCCAATAAAAATGTATCAATTAATGACTTGTAACTATATTTATCATGTGAAATTTAAATCAGATGCTACATTTTTAATGTGTTCAGACTTCAGATTTTGAACCTGCTTGGTGCATTTGTTGTGTTCCACATTCTTGGGTTAAATATTCTTGGCAATGACTAACAACCCTGTTGTTAGTGGCTATATCATTCCTTGATGTCTCCTTCCTTCTTGAAGGAGGGTTTCAGGAAAGTTGACCCAGATCGCTATGAATTTGCAAATGGGCAGAAGCATCTCTTGAAGAGTATATTTAGGAAAAAGTCTCTTCATGGACAGGGTAATCAACCAGCTCAGGTTCAGAGCTCTAAAGTTGCAGCATTGTTGAAGTTGGGATGTTTGGGCCAGAGGAAGATGTTGAAAGACTGAAACGGGACAATAATGTGCTTATGCAGGAACTTGTTAGATTGAGGCAGCAGCAGCAAGCTGTAGGTTGCAAACTGTAGGGCAATTTGTTCAGGCAATGGAGCAGCGACAGCAACTCCTTGCAAAGGCCATGCAAAGCCAGGCTTCTTAAATCAGTTTGTACAGCAGAATAATGAAAGCAACAGGCTTGGGGGCACTAAAAAGAGGAGACTTCCAGGGCAGGAGGAAGAAAATTTGGCAGTTAAGCCTGACAGTAATTCGCCCAATGGCCAGATTGTGAAATTCCACTCTTCAATGAATGAAGCAGCAAAAGCAATGCTGCACCAGATCCTTAAGATGAATTCATCATCTAGGTTGGAACCATCAATAAACAATTCTGGTCCTTTCCTGATTGGTAATCTTCCTTCTTTCAGCGCATTAGACAGCAACAATGCTTCAAGTCGGATCTCAGATTGATGATTTCAGATGTTCAACCAACTTCTGGACCTTCATTTTTGCCTGTTGAGTCAGGGTTTTCTGTCAGTCATCCATGCAATGCCATTTCTGAGGTCCAATCTCCATCATGTGCTGTAACTGACTGTGTTAAAACAGATCATATTTCTGAGATGAAAATGCATAATTCTGGGCAAGATGCAGCTCTTCGTAACTTCGCTGGGAGACAAGGAATTGTGCTAGAAAGCTCTATTGAAATTCCTAACACAAAATTTGTCAATTCCTGACTTTGCAATAAAATAATTTATATGATGTAAAGCACAATTCCATGCTAGAACAAAAAAAAAAAAGAACTAAAACTAACGTAAATCAAGACCAGATGACAATTATTTGATGCCACAGAATGGAAGTCTTGATATTCGGTGCGTCATAACTGCAGCTGAATTGTGAAGGAAGGATATTTATTTTAGCTGAAAGCCAGACAACCTACTACCAATTGCAGACAAGGAACAGTGATGAATCTGTGACATCTTATGTTAGCTGCAAGAAGTGCAATAACCCTTGGAAGTTCTGCTAGAGAAAATTCTCTTATGAGCTGCTTAGGCCTTATTGCATTTGGCACTGGTTTCTGGAATTTTTCAGTAGCATTTTATCTAGGATTTGTAGGATATAATATTCCATTGAATGAAAATGTGTCCATTGTCTTCAATTGATACAACTATTCAAGTAATTGACTCTATTTGCTGTTGTTTTCCTCCAAGCTGATATTGCTGATGCTTCTATCCTAGTGCTGCTCTTGTAAATTACTGCTGTTTGTTTTTCATTCTTATGATTATTATAAATTTGAATTTATATAAGAATGAATTTAATAACAGATAGATCAAATATTTATATTATATATTTTAGTTAATTTTACACAAATCTTATTATAAATATTTAATTTAATAATTACTAAATAATTTAAAATAACAGTAGAAGCGTCTTTTCTCTTTAAAAAAAAATAATTTAAAATATTTTTAATAAAATTCATGTATTATGGTATATGTTTACCTGGTTAAGTAGACAATAAAAACTAAATTTTGATGAAAAATAAAAATTATTATATAATTTTCTATTTAATGAATTTATATAAATATTAAACATTAATATAAATACGTAAAAAGATAAAAATTAATAATTTTAGTTTTATATACATGTACACACATAAAAAAAATAAATTTATTAATTAGGAAATAGAATTATTTTTAAATTAAGTGAAAAATTTATTATTGATATGATTGAAATCAATTAAAATTTTATTCAGAAATAAAAAAAAATAAATGGAATACAATATAAAAAATATCATAAGAAATAAGAATTAAAATAAAAATTATCATCATCCGCTAAACAAAATCCCAATTGCCCGGGAAAAGACGAAAAAGAGAAGATGGATACCGTCGTCCTCGGCCTCAAGCCCTCCTTCCTCCCTCCGCCTCCCAAGCCAAAACCCAAACCCTCAAAACCACCAAACTCAAACTTCAAAATCCCCATCAAGTCCTCAATTCATTCGGACCCCTGGTCCTTGAGCGACGGCAATATTTCAAAACCCAAACCCAAATCCAAGAACCCCAAGAAGCCTCTCTCAGACGACGACGCCAGGCGCATAATCAAAGCTAAAGCGCAGTACTTGAGCTTGCTCCGTAAACACCAGGGTCCTCGCGCCCAGACTCCCAAGTGGATAAAGAGAACGCCTGACCAGATGGTGCAGTACTTGCAGGATGATAGGAATGGCAGACTTTATGGGAAGCATGTAGTTGCCGCCATAAAGACTGTGAGGTCCATGGCTGGGAAGAGAGAGGAGGAGAGGAATATCAGGCTGGTGATGAGTGGGTTTGTGGGTAAGTTGAGCTTTAGAGAGATGTGTACTGTTTTGAAGGAGCAGAAAGGATGGAGGGAGGCTAGAGACTTCTTTGCCTGGATGAAAATGCAGGTGTGTTCACTTGCTTTTCATTTATTTATATATTTTTCTGAGTGTATATATCTATATTCATACTGGTTTTTTTAGTATTAAGTGTAGAATTCTTTGTTTGAGACGTTTGTTGTTTTTTGTGGGTTTAGAGAGTGTTTGGTGGGTTTAGAGAGTGCTTACTGACATAATTTTATTCTAGATTTTTGTTATTTTCTGATGAATTTATTCTAGATTTTTGTTATGTTCAGATGACTATTGTTTGTCCGTGCTTAACATTACATGGAATTTTAGGTGAGTGTGCACGGATGTTCTACTTTGATTAACTTCATCTGGGTTTCAGTGGTAGCGGCAAAAGAGTGTTTATTTCAGATGAAACTGTAGGTGGTGTGGCATTTACCTAGAATGATTGTTTTCTGTTTGGGTTTGAGTGAATTTTTGGAGGGCTTGGATAAGGTTACTGTGTAATATTTCTTTTTTACGCTTCAAAAATCTAATTTGCTATTTCTTTGTGTGTAATTTGATGGTCCTGGTCGTTGTTGTTGCTCATAATGACATTCAATTAACATACAGTAGGAAGGATCTCTTTTGTACCCGCCATTTTTTCTTAAATTTAATGTAGTATCCTTGTGAATTTGATGTAAACCTACAAATAATGTTTTGAATCACTTGAAGGTAGTTTATATTTTATGGTGATATTCATTGCATTGGTTAGAATTGATATTCTATTCTAGCAATTTCATCACAGTTGGTTTGTTGAAAATTTTTAAGTTAATTTCTGTTATGTGCTCTGAGGATACTTAGCAATGCTTGCAATAGCGTTATTCTTGTTCTTATTATTTAAAATTTCCTGCACGGCACAAACTTAGTTCAGTTTTCATTCTTTTTGGTTTTTTGTTTATTATCCTAGAAAAAAAAAATCCAGAAATTAATTTCGTGTAATGACAGAGTTGTGCTCTAACAGTTAAGCTATCGCCCAAGTGTTATAGTCTACACAATTGTTTTACGAATATATGGGCAAGTTGGAAAAATCAAGTTGGCTGAACAGACCTTCTTGGAAATGCTTGAAGCAGGATGTGAGCCTGATGAAGTTGCTTGTGGTACTATGTTGTGTTCATATGCCAGATGGGGACGTCATAAGGCTATGTTTTCATTTTATTCTGCTGTACAAGAAAGGGGAATTATACTGTCAGTTTCAGTTTACAACTTTATGTTGTCCTCTTTGCAGAAGAAATCACTTCATGGCAAGGTCATAGAATTATGGAGGCAAATGGTGAATAAAGGGGTTGCGCCCAATAATTTTACTTATACCGTAGTCATCAGTTCACTTGTCAAGGAAGGTTTTCATGAGGAGGCTCTAAAAATCTTTAATGAGATGAATAACAGTGGGCACGTGCCTGAGGAAGTGACATATAGCTTGCTTATTACCATAAGTACCAAAAATTGTAACTGGGATGAAGCAGGGAGATTATATGAGGATATGAGATCTCATGGAATTGTTCCAAGTAACTTCACCTGTGCTTCACTTCTGACCATGTATTACAAAAACGGAGATTATTCTAAAGCCCTTTCTCTATTTACAGAAATGCAAAGCAAGAAAATTGCTGTGGATGAAGTTATCTATGGCTTGCTCATCAGAATATATGGGAAACTTGGCCTGTATGACGATGCACAGAAAACATTTGAAGAGGTTGAGCAACTGGGTATGCTGAGTGATGAGAAAACATATTTAGCGATGGCACAAGTCCATCTTAATTCAGGAAATGTTGAGAAAGCTTTGAGTGTTATTGAAGTGATGAAGTCAAGAGACATTTGGTCATCAAGATTTGCTTATATTGTTCTATTGCAGTGCTATGTTATGAAAGAAGATCTGGACTCTGCTGAAGTTACATTTCAAGTTTTATCAAAGACTGGACTTCCTGATGCTGGTTCTTGTAATGACATGCTCAATTTGTATCTAAGACTGCAGTTGGCTGAAAAGGCTAAAGATTTTATCATCCAAATAATAAAAGATCAAGTAGATTTTGATGAGGAGCTTTACAAGACAGCCATTAAAGTACTTTGCAAGGAGGGTATGCTAAGAGATGCTGAGCAACTGACAAAAGAGATGGGTACTAATAAATCATTCAAAGATTGTAGTTTCTTCCAGACTTTTTTCAAGATTATGCATGGAGAAAACAAGGAATGTAAACACTTCTTGGTCTTTGATCAACCTGACACTATGGCTTTCGGGCTTATCTTTACATTGTATTTGAGACATGGTAGCTTCAGTAAGATGGAAGAAATCCTGAAGTTGTTGCTTGAGACTGCTGGTGGTTTGTCTACACTGAATCAACTAGTTAGCAGCTTCATCAGGGAAGGTGAGAAACCCACCTTCCTCATCTTGTGATTGGTACTATTTATTTATTTCTGCATCTCAGCATAAGAGTTTTATTTGTCATTATAATTCTATGAATTCATGCTGTGGCATGAATACAGAGCAATTTCTCTTTTTTCTCCTTCCTCTCTATTGGGACTAACATGTCTTCTTCTACATAGGTGATGTATGTGAAGCAGACACAATTAGTGCTCAAGTAACCAAGCTAGGCTTCAGATTAGAGGATGAAATAATTGCTTCATTGATTAATCTATATGGTAAAAGACAAAAGCTGAAGCAAGCTCAAGAGGTCTTTGCAACAGTTGCAGATTCCCCATTATGTGGAAAGTCAATAGTTAACTCAATGATTGATGCATATGTTAAATGTGGTAAATCAGAGGAAGCTTACTCTCTCTATAAAGAATTAACTGATCGAGGTCACAATCTGGGTGCTGTTGGTATCAGCATAATTGTGAATGCATTGACTAAATGTGGTAGGAATGCCTCTTTATAGGCTAGTAAAGTTTATTTTATTTTCTAACATTCTTTGGTAGGTAGTAAGTTGATTACATTTTCAAGCAAGTCTATGTATATGTAGATATAATCTAAACCTCTTTCACATTTACAAAGATTCATCCTCATGAATTAACATTTTGTTGCCCACAACAGTTATAGGTTCCAAAAGTTAAAGCTTCCATCTCACCTAAGTCGGTGATTTATCATTTATCTTTGTGAAGGCAGTTAAAATAGGCATGCTTGTGGTGTAGTTCATAGTGTTTATTGATCTATTATTTAGTTACATCTATGGCTATTTTGATTAGTGACAAGAATTACTCCATTCCCAGGCAAACCTCGAGAAGCAGAGAATGTTATTCGCAAGAGTATTCATGACAATATGGAGCTTGATACCATGGCATACAATATTTTCATCAAGGCAATGCTAGAAGCAGGTAGATACAGATTATATCATCATTTTTTTCCTAGATAAGTACAGAAAAAAGCATGCATTGATCTGTAGAGGTAATGTTGCAGGGAGATTGCATTTTGCAGCCAGCATCTATGAACGAATGATTTCCTTAAGTGTTACTCCATCAATTCAGACATACAACTCCATGATTAGGTGACAACCTGATGGAAGGAAAATGACTCAAAATAATGTTATTTGTATACCTGAATGTTTTTCTATATATGGGGAGTTGTTGCAGCTTTTATTAATTAACTACTAATGCAGTGTTTATGGACGAGGTCGGAAGCTGGATAAAGTTGCAGAGATCTTAAATACTGCTTGCAGCTTGGGTGTGCCTCTGGATGAGAAGGCATACATGAACATTATTAGCTATTATGGCAAGGCTGGTAATGAGCTACCTCTGCCTCCATTAATGAGTAGTAATATTTTATGTTTTGCAAATACATTAAAATTTTTTGAGGTCCTTTTTTTTTTGGTGAAGTGAACTATTTTATTTTTAACATACTTTAAAGAATGATGTCTCTCCCTTTCATTATTGCTTTTAACTTTTGAAAGAAATGTCACTGCACTTCAAGTTCTTTATATTTTGGCTTAGTTTATGGTTAGCACGCAAGGCATTAATGAGATGTCACCATCTATAGCATGTCTGTTTGCACTTAGGCTATGTTTGGTAAAATGTAATCAAAACTGTAATGTAATTGTGATTAAATTACATTATTTGCTACTTTCTTTAGTTGCATGAAGAAAATCTATTGTAATGTAGCATGAATCACGTTAAAAATCATCATTGATTTACTTAATTTATTGCCCTTTACATACAAAAAATTATGTTATCATATGTTCATTTCATTTACTTTATTACTTATTTTTACTTCCACTGCCGTCCCGCAATTGTTACTGCCACCGCCACCACCTCCATCACCACCCTAAGACTACTGCTTCCACCCCATCACCACTGCTGGATAAACTAAATATGGGGATAAAAATGGTTTATATTACATTATTTTTCATTTTGCAGCCAAATACAGGATTAGACTGGCCATTACATTACATTTCTCATTCAATTATATATATATATATTTTTTATTACATTACTTTCCATATCATTTATGTATATTATAGTATTTATACCTGAAAAAAAAGACATCAACTCAATATATGCATTATATCCTTGCCCAATATAGCTAAATGGTCTTATGAGGTGGCAGATTCAACTCTTTTTAATTATATTCTATATTGGTACTTTAATGAACAAGGTATCACATTCATTCTTGCTCAAGATAGTCCATAACGTTGAAATTTTTGTTCTCTCTGAAGGTAAGACACATGAAGCATCACTTCTGTTCACCAAAATGCAGGAAGAAGGGATAAAACCAGGGAAGGTATATTCATATATTTACTGCTGAAACTATAGAGGCTAGGTTTGAAGGAATTTGCATACCATATGATGGCTACATGAAAACGACATCTCTATATATGTGCATTTGTGTGTGTGAAATGGGCCTATCTTTCTGTCATTGGGTTGATTTTTTTATCATAAAACTGATATCCTTTGATGTAATGTCAATATATGATGACAAGTTCATTAATTTTAATTATTCATTTTAATTCTGCCCTCAAACGCTAGAGTAACTATTCTAGCATTCACTCGTGTCAAATAGCTGAATTCACTATGAGCTATTTTCGAAAGCATAACTGCTTAATCCCTTGTTCACTGGGAAAATGCAGGTTAGCTACAACATTATGATCAATGTGTATGCCATGGCGGGACTTTATCATGAAGTTGAGGGACTTTTTCGTGGCATGCAGAGAGATGGCTGGCCACCAGACTCCTTTACATACCTCTCTCTTGTTCGAGCTTATACAGAGAATTTGAAATACTCCGAGGCTGAGGAGACGATTGATGCTATGCAGAAGAAAGGCATCCCACCTTCCTGTGCTCATTTTCACCTCTTACTCTCTGCTTATGCAAAAGCTGGTCTAATGATAGAAGCAGAAAGGGTTTATAAAAAACTATTGACAACTGGTTTAAGTCCTGATCTTGCTTGTCATCAGACTATGCTTAGAGGTTACATGGATTATCGACATGTGGAAGAAGGTATACACTTTTTTGAGCAGATGAGGGAGTCTGTAGAACCTGATCGGTTCATTATGAGTGCGGCTGTACATTTGTACAATTTTGCCGGAAAGAAACACATGGCTGAAGTTCTTTTGGGATCCATGAACAATTTGAGGATCCCATTCCTCAGTAACCTTGAAGTTGGATCAAAGATAGAAGCTACTGATGTGTGTCAGAGGTAACTTTACGATGCACTACATAACCTGGAGAGCAAAATGACGCAGAGGAATTCTTATGTTTATATGGAGCAATGATGAGTAGAAACAATCATTTGTTGGTGAATTTCTATTGCTATTCCTCTTTTGTTCAAGTGGTGGAGAACACCATCTCTATGAAAGCTTAGGCCTCATGTTTGAGGGAGATGCCCCAAACTTGAACGATCTATGAGTAACTATGAACAAATGCTGCATGATTGCATACCAGAGGTGACACAGTAGTGGATTAAGAGTCCATACCGCTGTTCTTTCACCATTCAGCGAAGAGCTCCTCCAGTATATGAAGATAAATTGTATAGCAAAGATGTTTAAGAAGATTGTTCATGGACTAAGGCAACTTAACTAGAAAATGCATGATAGAGATGGCGGTGCCACGCACAGCAGCAGTTATGTGATACGTACCGGATGATCTGAAAGTTTTGACATTTGCTTCCCTTTTGAAACTGCCATCCAGTTTGGTACAGCAGTTGTGCTTAATATTCTTGAACGTAAATACATAATTCTTTGAAGCTGCAGTAATGTGCATTCTTTGAAGATGTGCCAGAAGAAGTGAGTCGCAGCCTCTTGTTCTAGTAGCATTTATAAACTAGAATGCAACCACCTGGGACTTGTGACCTCTCTATTTTGTCAATAGTGTTTCCTTTCTTACTTAGGATTTATTCAAGAACTGCATGAATGAGTTTGCAAACCTAAAGCCTGCACAAGTTCAATTCAACTAAATTCTATTTGGACCCTTTTTTTTTTTTTTGCATTTATATCAAATTAAGGTTAAACAATTATAAAGGTCTTTCAACTTTGGATGACTAGTTGATTCGGTCTGTAATATTTAATTCGAGCTAATTATACCCTTAAATTTTTACTTTTAGAATAAATTAATAGAAAAAAAAATAAAATTAACAATTTAATTTGGAAAAGGTCAAATGAGACATAGATTTATAAAACAAAACCAGTAATTTTATTTTGAAATAAATAAAAAAAATTCGATAAAAATAAATAAAATGAACACTTTAATTTTAAAATTAATAAAAAGCTTTAATGTAGATAAAAGATTAATATAAAAGTTAATAAAATTAGTAATATAATTTTAAAACTCAATTCAACTAAACCTTTATCCAAAAAATTTGGGGTCGGCTATATGGATTCGCTTTTTCCACTCTAAACGATTTTGGGTTAAATCCTCAGAAATATGTAATGCTTCTAAGTCATGTTGTACTACTCTCCTCCAAGTCAATTTAGGTCTACCCCTTTTTTTCTTTCTATCCTCTAACCTAATGTGCTCTACTTGTCTAACTGGAGCCTCCGTATGTCTACGCTTCACATGACCAAACCACCTCAATCTCCCTTCTCTCAACTTATCTTCAATTGGCACCACTCCTACCTTTTCTCTAATACTCTCATTACGGACTTTATCTAGTCTAGTATGGCCACTTATTCACCTTAACATTCTCATCTCTGCAACTCTTATCTTAGATGCATGCGACTCTTTCAGTGCCCAACACTCACTACCATATAACATAGCCGGTCGTATGGCTGTACGGTAAAATTTTCCTTTCAATTTATTGGGAATCTTACGATCACATAAAACTCCTGTGGCACGTCTCCACTTCAACCATCCGGCTTTAATCCTATGACTAACATCCTCCTCACATCCCCCATCTACTTGAAGGACTGAGCCTAGATATTTAAAGTGATTACTTTGTAACAGTACCACTCCATTCAAACTAACTCCCTC
This sequence comes from Hevea brasiliensis, assembly GCF_030052815.1. Lineage (NCBI taxonomy): Eukaryota > Viridiplantae > Streptophyta > Magnoliopsida > Malpighiales > Euphorbiaceae > Hevea > Hevea brasiliensis. The sequence continues at coordinate 103,259,631 of NC_079495.1, read as the reverse complement.
CCTATCACCAGTTTGGCCTTCACTGAACTTGCAATGCATGTATTCTGTTTTCGTTCTACTTAACTTAAAACCCTTTGACTCTAGAGTACTTCTCCAAAGTTCTAGCTTTCTATTGACTCCTTCTCGTGTCTCATCTATCAGAACAATATCATCCACAAACATCATGCACCAAGGAATACTCTCTTGTATATGTTTCGTCAGTTCATCTAAAACTAATGTAAAAAGGTAAGGGCTTATGGCTGATCCTTGGTGTAATCCAATTGAGATCGGAAAATCTCTTGTGTCCCCTCCCACTGTGCGCACAATAGTAGTTGCTCCTTCATACATATCTTTTAATACTTGTATGTACCTAATAGATACCCTCTTTTGTTCTAACACATTCCATAAGACCTCTCTTGGAACACTATCATAAGCCTTCTCCAAATCAATAAAAACCATGTGTAGATCTTTCTTCACATCTCTATATTTCTCCATCAAGCTTCTAATGAGAAAGATCGCTTCCATAGTTGAACGACCGGGCATGAAACCAAATTGATTGAGAGAGATAGAAGTATCATGACGTAGTCGATGCTCCACCACTCTCTCCCACAACTTCATAGTATGGCTCATGAGTTTAATTCCCCTATAGTTTGAGTAACTCTGTATGTCTCCCTTATTTTTAAAAATAGGTACTAAAATACTCTTTCTCCATTCATCAGGCATTTTCTTTGAGTTTAGAATCTTATTAAATAATTTAGTTAATCATGCCACTCCCATATCTCCCAAATACTTCCACACTTCAATTGGTATTTCATCGGGTCCACAGGCTTTACCCACTTTCATTCTCTTAAGTGCTTCCTTCACTTCTAAAGATCAAATCCTTCTAGTATAATTTACATTCTTTTCTATTGTTCTATAATCTATATTCACGCTATTACCATTTTGACTATTATTAAAGAGATCATTAAAATAATTTCTCCATCTTTCTTTAATGTCCTCATCTTTCACCAACACTTTTCCTTCTTTATCCTTAATGCACCTAACTTGATTGAGATCTTGACATTTCTTTTCTCTACTCCTTGCTAATCTATAAATATCTTTCTCTCCTTCTTTAGTTCCAAGTTTCTCATATAACTTTTCAAAGGCCTGTGCTCTTGCTTGACTAACTGCCTTTTTTGCCTCTTTCTTTGCTATCTTGTATTGTTCATATGCCTCATTATTATCACATTTAGGTAATTTCTTATACCATTCCCTTTTTCTCTTCACTGCCTTTTGTACTTCCTCATTCCACCACCATCTCTCTTTTGAGGGTGGTCCATGTCTTTTAGACTCTCCAAGTACTTTTCTAGCTACTTCTCTAATCTTTGATGCCATTTGTATCCACATATCATTGGCCTCCATATCTACCTTCCATACTTTGGACTCGAGAAGCTCATTTTTGAACTTCACTTGCTTTACTCCTTTGAACTCCCACCACTTTATTCGAGCTACACTATTTCTTCTGACCTTACTTGAATTGTTCCTAAACTTAACATCCAAGACCACCAACCTATGTTGACTTGTTAAAGCCTCTCATGGAATGACCTTGCAATCCTTGCATAGAGCTCTATTTGTCTTCCTGGTTAAGAGAAAGTCGATTTGGCTTCTATGTTGCCCACTTTTGAAAGTCACTAAATGTGACTCTCTTTTATAAAGTAGGTATTTGCTAGTATTAGGTCGTATGCCATAGCAAAATCCAGGATGCTTTTTCCCTCCTCATTTCGACTGCCAAAACCAAAACCTCCATGAACATTCTCATAACCTTGTCTATCACTTCCTACATGTCCATTCAAATCTCCACCAATGAAAACATTCTCTTCATTCGGTATGCTTTGCATTATATCATCCATATCTTCCCAAAACCTTTGTTTACTCTCACTGTCTAGTCCTATTTGTGGGGCATATGCACTAACTATATTTATTGTTTCTCCTTCTAGTACTAGCTTTACTAGTATAACTCTATCTCCTACTCTTTTCACAGCTACTACTGCGTCTTTCAATGTTCTGTCTATGATTATACCCACTCCGTTCTTGTTTCTCTCCTTTTCGGTAAACCACAGTTTGTACCATGAATTACCCACTTCCTTACTTTTCTCTCCTACCCATTTAGTCTCCTGAATGCAAGCAATATTCATCCTTCTCCTTTCCAAGGTATCCACAAGTTCCATTAATTTTCCTGTAAGTGATCCAACATTCCAAGTACCAACCCTGATCCTCCTCCTATCCTGCTCCTTTCTAATTGGTCTCCTTCTATGATATCTTCTATTGTTTTCTATGTCTATCTTGTGTTCTGTTCCACTATTTGCTTTACTATCTGTCCTATGGACTAACTTCTTTACCCACACCCGTCCATGATGTAGGAACCCTTGCTCACTTAACACCATACCCGGGCGTCGGCATGGCGCGTCACTTTCGGTGAACGCCCTACACCCTTGCATATTTATCACTACACCCGGGCTCCGATGTAGCGCGTCGTTAGTATCATTTGAATCCATATCATAGGGTGTGACGAAATTTTTACGCTGGTTGTCACCTACCGCAACCCTCCTCCTTTATCCGGACTTGGGACCGGCTAAGCGCAAACTACTTAGGTGGAGTTAATATAAATTTAAAACTATTTCAAAAAAAAAATATAATTTTAAAATTAATTTGGGAAATTTGGGACATAGCTATCGGAAGGTTTTCTAATACTTTAGGACTACCAGCTCAGCTATCCATTCTTTCTCCATATAGTCTTTTATATATATATATATATATATATATATATATGTGCGTGTGTGTGTATCTGCAGGAAAAAAAACCTAGGAATTTGGCCCATTTCATGAAAGGGCTAGCTGGGCCTGAAGATTTCTCAATGGGCCAAGCACCCGCCCAAATTTATAAGAGTAGCCTTACCTTTTCTCTTCTAATTTCTAAATTTAATCTCTCTCTTCGAAAATTGCAGGTGGCAGCCAACAATGGCTTCGACTTTGTTGAGAACCCTAACGAGATCCTCCAATTTGGGTTGGAACGCCAGAAGTTTTAGCCTTGTCACCAGTCAAATTACCAACCATACTGCCAAATGGATGCAGGTGTCTAACTTTTTTTTTTAATCATTTTTTGAATTTTTTTTTTCGGATGCGGAGGAACCTTATTGATTCTTTTTAAGAAGAAAATAATCATGCTTCTCTATTGTATGATAATTGCTGAATCATACCTATCATTTGGTATATTTGTGGTTTTATTCGCATTTCGTACTGAAACTGGTGAAATTTTGGTTTTATGAGGCTGAGATTTGAGATTGTGGTTTACTTGACCTAATTTTATTATTATTATTATTATTATTATTCAAAATTACTTGGATTCACATAAAAATTTTAAATTATTAGACAAGCAAGGGATTTGATCCCTCAAGCTTACTGGCTTCGATGATAACTAGTAAATTTTCGGTACCAAGTGCTAAAGATGTTCACTGTCATTTACAAAGCTGCAGAAGATTCAGTTCAACATGATTTGAAAAAACTTAGTTATCTTTTAGTTTCTTCATTTGCATTTAGATCAAGCATACAATTCTACCGTGAATTTGAAACAATCATTGAAATTCTTTGTCAATAATCACAGCTTTTCATTTCTATCTATTCAACCGCACACAATTTTGTTTTGTTTTCTCAAGTTCCATACAGGTCAAACTGATTACATACTAATTGATCATATATAAGTCTTGTATGTCATGGCAAACCGTTCAGCGCTTCAACAAAATATGAGTATTATAGATGTATTTTGCCAAGGGAAAAGATTGCTATTTCTTGGACATAGGAAACAACTCCTAGAAACTGGGATTTAGCAAACATCTGCATACTGGAGTCTTAAATGCATTCTTCTTTTCCAATTTTATCATTATGAATATTTACTATGCACGTGGTTTTAGCTTGACGGTTATAGGAATTGTGTGGAGTTGGTTATGTGCCTTTAAGTTTGTATCTTGCCATTTTGTGGAGCCATTTACATACCAACTTTAGTTCCATCACACATGGTCTAAGGATATAGATGAAGCAATGTAAGATGGTAGGTCTTATTGGATATGGACATGTTTCTCATTTCAATGTTGATTCATGGTGTTTGACTTAGCAACTTCCAAACATATACATGCTTGGACATGGTTATATTTGCCCGTGTTTCTGAATTTCCAATATTGAACATGTGCATTCAATTGCCATTGTTCTTTGCATAAAACCGTTAGAAATCTCTGTGTCTTTTAATTAAGAGGAGATAAGTTGTCATATAACTGTTCCTATGAGTGTTGGAGATTGGTGAATGCCAGTGTGTGAATTTTAGCTTAGCATCCTTGTTTTTCTTATATCAGCGGATGAAATTGCTATCTTGATTGAGTCTTTACTTTCATAGTCAATAATGGACTTTGTGAAATAGTTGAAATACTTAAATTTAGTCAACTCAATATGCATTATAAACTCAAGCAAGCTTGTTACTAAATTTGAATTTAAGCTTGAATAAACTTGCAAGAGCTTGAATCGGTGTTTTCTTTTAATCTGATTTGGGTAAAATCATAAATATAATGAATTCAAATACTCAAGTTCTGGCTTAACTTGATTGAAAAATCAACTTTTAATAGCAACTCAAATCTGAATAGCTTACAAGTAGATTGAGTCATTTACACCCTTAATTAATAATGTCAAATCAGCATGAAATTATGAGCTTTGGTTACAGGATTTTAAGATAAATATAATGCTTTGAAAAAGTGACTTTATAATGGCATGCATTTATGTTAGTAAAATTATTATCTAGTTTTAGGTGATTTTGTCTATGGAAGAACAAACCTTACAGTTGCAGTTTTAGATTGTGATTTGATTTATTCTAAACTAATGAACTTCATTCCATACTGTTTTTTCAGATGATGATCATTACCGACTTCTTTATAGAATCATTAATACCTTATGGATTCTATTTTCCCTTTTCTCCCCTTGTGTTTGAAGTTACTAGTACTTAATTGAGAGATTGCTTGATGTTGTGGTTCATTCCTATGACATCATGGACTTTCATTGCTCTAGCAGTTATTTCTTTAACTCTTCACGCCATCTCTAGGTCAGTAGTATGGTTGCTATGCTGATTGAATAGTTTTACCTGTAAGTTTATTTTTGCTGTGTTTTTCTTCTACTTCTTAAATTGGAGGTCTGCATTAACAAAGTGAAAACTCAAATAACCAAGAGTTTCTTTTTATTTGTAGGATGCTAGCAAGAAATCTCCAATGGAGTTGATCAATGAAATTCCCCCCATCAAGGTTGAAGGCAGGATTGTTGCATGCGAAGGAGGTAGGTTTATTGTTCATTGTTTGGAATTACACTTGTGAACATGGTAGTTTTAAATATTTCAGCATATGTTCTATCCCATCCAATCCCCCAAAAAGATGCGAAGGAGGTAGGTTTATTGGTGTTCTTTGTCGTGCCTTGTTGCAGACACTAATCCTGCACTCGGGCATCCTATTGAGTTCATATGCCTTGACTTGAAGGAACCAGCCGTCTGCAAGTATTGTGGTCTACGCTATGTGCAGGATCATCATCATTAGAGTAATGGTGCTCTTATTTTCAATATTAATCATCTGCATGGGGATTGGCGTTCTTGGACAAATCTGTGTCAATCTTTTGTCAACTTGTTTCAATTACTTTGCACTTTCAGTTGACAAATCCTTGTATTAAAGGCATTTCGATTTGTTCAATGTCAATAGAATAAGGATTTGGCATGACCATTATCTTGCTTGTTTGGTCATTTTCTGAACCAAATTTCCATTATCTATTTATTTACATCGATGTGGTCTGGTTTAGACTATATTTGTTTTCTTTTAATAAAAGAAGTGGTGAGGGTCCCTTATTTACTGCATCATGAAAATTCTCCACCCTTGCAGTTGCTGGAGAAGTACAATTGCGTCCTGGTGCTTTTTCAATTGACTAATTAGGGATATGTAAGTCCGTAGGTATCAGGTATAGAACATTTTGTAACCCGTTCTTTAGCATTTGCCCTCTCTCTTTTTCATTTACTTAACTCTTTCCTTATTACCTCCCTAACTTAATTCTTCGAAGTATTAAGAAGTGAAGCACTAATTAGCTCTACCAATACAAGCTCTAGAGAGTGCTGGATAAGTGCTCGTATAAAGGTCGTACATCACTGTACAACCATCCCCATTGCACGTGGCACTCATCCAGCAACCTTTTAGATCTCACCATTATCAGTTAGGGTATCAAAGGATATATTTGATAAAAAGTTAAAAAATAAGGGTAATTATTAATTTAGACACTCAAAGTGCATAAATATTAATGAAATTAAAAATTAATTTAATTTTTTAAGGTATCTAAATAACATTAATAAAAAAATTAAAAGTTAGTGTCACGACCCAACCTATGGGTCGGATCGGCACTAGGACTTGAGTCAGAGCCCTCGAAGCTCGTAGTAATTCTAACTATTCATCAACCCAGCTCTAAGGCCTATTTGGGCTCAATTACAAGAATTCAATCGGACGGAGTCCGGTCATAAAATGGACCATTTCACGAGAGTTTTTGACTCACCCGACTTGTAAATACAATATATAATAAATTGGAGAGCTCAGCTCACCCTCCACATAATCAAAATGTCATAACTCAAATGGGAGCTCAGCTCCCTCATCCAATCCCATTATGCATACAGTTAATAATTTTACAGGTTCAACATAACTTTTATAATACAGGCCCAAAATAAAAATAAGTGCTTCTAACATATACGGAGTCTAAAATTTAACTCAATTGTACAAAATACATTAAATACTATTAATGGACCTACGAAGAAGAAGAGTAGGTTAGCCACAACAAATAATCCTCTTGTAGCTTAGAAAAATAGATGAACAGGAGTGAGCGTTCGACTCAGAGAGTAAAATTCCAATTTTAATCATAATCTCTATAGCTATCTAAAGCTAATGCACCTTGTGGAGTAACATGCAACATTCTCATAACTTTCATACAATTCATATTATAATAGCAAAAAAAAGCAATTTGGAGCACTCACACACCCAACACTGTCAAGCAATACATATATGGGAGTTGATCCCCTATACAGCCCTCTTAATCCAACCTCTGCCAGTGAGTGTCTCTCAAGCCAGACTTTTGCTTAATAAACCAAATGCGGGGTCCCAGCGAGTGTCTCTCAAGCCGTGTCTACCCCGAAGGATTGGGTCCCAGCGAGTGTCTTTTAAGCCGTGTCTACCCATTTTGTCCATATCCAATACCATACCACACGCACGTCACGCACACACACTGCTCCAAATTACCACAAACAACATCCATGACACTTCAACAATTATGAATGCAATATAAAACGTGCCTAGTGTTTAACTACATAGATACATATTTATAAGTAATGCATGAGCATGCTTGAATATATAATAATATCGAAATTACAATTAAAATTAATATTTTACTTACAGACTTAAATTAAGGTCACTGTGGCAGTTGGGCGGAGGAGGAAGGCTGTCCAGGCTCACCTGACAATTTTATTACAATTATTTAATACATTTGACTCAATACAAACTAAGAATAGACTAAAGATGTCCTAAATCGTGCCGAAAATCCAGCAGAGTCTCCCCTATACCTAGGACCTACCTAACCTGCAAAAGGGCTCAAAATGTACTTTTATATCCATAAATCACACATCCACAACTCAATCACATCACATAGCCCCTCCTAGGCCCATCCAAACAGTCAACAATCACAATGTGAAAAATTACAGTTTAGTCCTTATAATTAACCATTTTTGCAAAAACTACTCAAATGAACTCTAAAAATTCTAAAACTTTGCCCCGCGGTCCTTAGCATTATTACTAAGCTAATGCAAAAGGAATTATAATTTTCTAAGCTACCACGAATATTTTATAGATTTTTAATCGAATTCAAGCACTAGATAATTAAGAAAAAGTAAGGTTTGGGTTTACCTATGCCGATTCCGACCACGGGAATGCGCTTGGGACGTCTGACAATGGTGGGGTAACCAAAATCTCGACCTAATTCTGAGAATTTTTTGGTAGCCTATCTGCCTGCCCCGAAATTTACAAACTTGGGCAACCGTTGAATTTCCGCGAATTGAATGTACCTACATGAAGCCTACAATACAGGGGTTAATACATAATTTTTACGAAATTTTTTAAGCTCATTTAGTGTTCGAAAAAATATTACGAAATTTCTCTGGACCCACCGAAAAACGGTTTTGAAATTGGTATTGCCGCAAAGCTCTCGACGAGTGGAGCGCTCCGATACTCTCGGTTTTCTCATGGAGTTCACGATTTACGAGAAATTTAGCTCAAAAGTCGAAATGGGCTAAAACTTCTCGGACAAAAATTGGGCAAACCGCTTGATGGATTTTGGTGTTCTTGGTGTCTATGGAAAGCTTTCGATGTGTAGATGGGTTTTGACACAAGACTCGATCTGATCGGTGGCCGGATCGACCGAATTTCGATTGGGAAGGCAAAACGGCGCGTGCACGTTGGGTGGGTTTTGCGCGACTTTTTCGGCGGCCTGGAGGCTTGCCGGTGGCAGGGGAGGTGCGCCAGAGTGTGGGGGAGGGCTGGGTGGCGGCTGGCCGGCGAGGGGCGGAGAGAGGAGAGAGAAAACGAAGAGAGAAGGGGAGAGGGTTGCGGGACGCGGGAGGAGAAAAGAAAAAGGAAAGGGCCGGTCCAATTCGACCGGTCCGACCCGATCCAATTCAATTCAAAATACCCGAAATTAAATTTTTACTCTGCCTTGGGATCGAAAACGAGACCCAAAAATTTCGAAAAAATTCTAGAAAACTCAGAAAAATTCGTAGAGTCTAAATATATTTTTAGTTTTGCCACGTGGTCTTTAAATTAATTTTTAAAAATCATCAAAGTTTTATATTTTCGGAAAATCGAACCCGATTTCTAAAATTCGAAAAATTTCAAATAATTTCTCAAAATTTAAATAAAACAAAATATAAATAATTACTCATAAAATAATAAATAACAAATTTAGGGGTGTTACATTCTTCCCCCCTTACAGAAAATTCATCTTCGAATTTTACACAAGGCAGAATAAAAGATCAGGATTACACATTAAATAAATAAGGGTACTTGCTACGCATGTCCCGCTCTGACTCCTAGGTGCACTCTTCCACTGACTGGCTCCTCCACAAAACCTTAACCATAAGGATCTGTTTTGATCTTAGCTGCCTTACTTGGTAGTCCACTATGGCTACAGGTTGTTCCTCAAACGTCAAGTCTTCCTTTTGCTCTAATATATTCGGTTGTAGCACATGAGAAGGATCAAGTATGTATTTCCTGAGCATAGAGATGTGAAATACAGGATGGACATGAGAAAGGTTGGTGGGTAACTCCAACCGATAGGCAACTGCTCCAACTCTATCAATAACCTCAAAAGGTCCAATATACCGAGGTGTCAACTTGCCATTCTTTCCAAATCTCATGACTCACTTCATCGTAGAAACCTTCAGGAATACGTAATGGCCTACTGCAAACTCCACATCCCTCCGTCTGAGATCTGCATAACTCTTCTGCCTACTGAAAGCTGTTTTCAATCGTTATCTGATTAAAGAAACCATCTATGAAGTATACTGCACTAGGTATACATCATGCACATTCGTTTCTTCCATTTCCAGTCCAACACAGAGGAGACCTACACTTTCTGCCATATAGCGCCTCATAGGGTACCATCCCTATGCTGGAATGATAACTGTTGTTGTAGGCAAGCTCCACCAATGGTAGCTGATCATCCCATTGACCTCCAAAATCCAAAACACACATGCGAAGCATATCTTCCAGTATTTGGATTGTCCTTTTAGACTGCCTGTCTGTCTGAGGGTGGAAGGCAGTACTGAAGTTTAACTATGCCAAGTGCCTCCTGCAACTTCCTCCAAAACTGAGAAGTGAACTGGGGCCCTCTATCATATATTATGGAAGCAGGAACTCCATGCAATCTGACTATTTCTCGAACATAGAGCCAAGCGTACTGTGCAACAGAATATGTGATTTTCATAGGCAAGAAATGAGCTGATTTGGTCAGACGATCTACAGTTATCCATATCGAATCATATCCCTACGTGGTACGAGGCAACTCAGTTACAAAATCCATAGTGATCATTTCCCACTTCCATTCTAGGATAAGGAGCTCTTATAGCTTCCCTGACGACCTCTGATGTTCAAACTTCATCTTCTGACAAGTCAAGCACTTGGACACAAAGTCTGCTATGTCCCTCTTCATGCCATTCCACCAGTAGCTATCTTTCACATCATGGTACATCTTGGTGGAGCCTGGGTGGACATTGTACAGTGTATAGTATGCCTCTCGCATGATTTCATTTCTGAGATTGTCCACGTTGGGCACACATATCCTGGAACCTTGCATAAGGGCGCCATCATTAGCAAATCCAAACTCAACACCTTCATCCTGCTGTGCTCTTTCTATGATCTTCATCAATTGCTGATCTCTGTGTTGGAAAACTCTGACTCTGTCTCGCAGGTCTAGTCTCACTGAAAAATGGGCCAACAATACCCCCTCATCTGAAAGATCTAAGATCAGACCTTGATTCATCAACTCATGTACTTCCTGAATCAACGGTCTCTTCTTCGCTGATATGTGCGCCAAGCTGTCAAAAGATTTTCTGCTCAAAGCATCTGCTACTATATTGGCCTTCCTAGGGTAGTACTAGATAGTACAATCATAGTTTTAAAAGCTTCATCCATCTCCTCTGCCTCAAATTTAAATCCCTCTATTGGAAGATGTACTTCAAACTCTTATGGTTAGTGTATATCTCACACACTTCACCATACAGGTAGTGTCTCTAGATCTTTAGTGCAAAGACTACAGCTGCCATTTCCAAATCATGGGTGGGGTAGTTCTGCTCATGCCTCTTTAGCCGCCTTGAAGCATAAGCCACTACATTTCCATTCTGTAGCAGAACACACCTTAAGCCAACTCTAGAGGCATCACAGTACACGGTATATCCTTCACCACTCATCGGTAATGTCAACACAAGGGCAGTAGTTAGATATTCCTTAAGCTTCTGGAAGCTCTCCTCACAATCATCTGTCCAAATGAACGGAACATTCTTCCGAGTTAACTTAGTTAGGGGAGCTGCTATCCTGGAGAAATCCTGTACAAAGCGTCTATAGTAGCCAGCTAGGCCAAGAAAACTTCGCACCTCAGTGACTATTGTAGGCCTAAGCCAATCAGTTACAGCCTCAATTTTCTTGGAATCCACTTGAATGCCTTCATTAGAAACCACATGTCCCAAGAATAAGATTCTTTCTAGCCAAAATTTACAATTTAAAAATTTGGCATATAGCTGGTGCTCCCTCAAAGTTTGCAACACCATCCTCAAATGCCACACATGTTCTTCCTCGGTCCGAGAGTATACCAAAATGTCATCTATGAATATGATGACAAAACGGTCCAGGAATGGCCTAAACACCCTGTTCATCAAGTCCATGAAGGCTGCTGGTGCATTAGTGAGTACAAAAGACATTACCAAGAACTCATAATGACCATATATTGTCCTGAATGCTGTCTTGGACACATCCTCATTCCTGATTCTCAACTGATGGTAGCCTGATCGTATGTCTATTTTGGAAAAAAATCTAGCCCCTTGGAGCTGATCAAACAGATCATCGATCCGAGGAAGTGGATATTTGTTCTTCACAGTCACCTTGTTCAGCTATCTATAGTCAATACACAACCTCAAGGACTCATCTTTCTTTCTCACAAATAGAACAGGAGTGCCCCAAGGTGAAGTGCTCGGACGTATGAAACCCTTGTCCAAAAGCTCATGTAGCTACTCCTTTAGCTCTTTTAATTCTGCTAGTGCCATCTTGTAAGGCGACATTGATATGGGGTTTATACTAGGCATAACATCAATGCAAAACTTTATTTCCCTTTCTCGTGGCAACCCTGGAAGCTCCTCAGGGAAGACATCCATAAATTCTTTGACAACAGGAACATTTTCCATGTTAACACCTTCTACAGATGTATCTCTCACCAATGCCAAATACCCTTGACATTCACGCCTTAACATTTTTCTAGCACTAATTGCTGACACCAAATTATATGGAGCCATGCTCCTATCACCATCAAAGCTAAACTCTTCCACACTAGGTATGTGGAAATACACCTTTTTGTTCCTGCAGTCTAAAGTGGCATAATGAGTTGCCAACCAATCCATTCCCAAAATTACATCGAAATCCATTACTGGTAGAGGAACCAAGTCTGCTGGGAGGATCCTTCCATCCATTACTACTGGGCTACCCGGAAAAACCATATCCACATCTATGTTGTCACTAAGCCGGGTAGCTACAGACAAGGGGCATTCTAAAGTTATAGGGTTCCTACCCAATCTCATGGCAAAAACAGGGGAGACAAATGAGTGCGTAGCACCCGGATCTATCAAAACACGAGCCTTATAGGAACAGACTAGAAGAATACCTGCCACAACTGCATTGGAAGCCTAAGCATCCTGGTGGGTCAAGGTGAAAACCCGAGCTTGACCCCTACCCTGCATTGCAGAACCCTGAAATTGACTTCTACCTCCTGACCTGCCTCCAAATCCACGTCCTCCTTGTCCTCGGCCCTGTTGGCCACTGAACTGACTGCCTGCCATGCTGGAAGCATCAGGAGACAACTGACGAGGAACATTTGCAACAGAACCCTGTGACTCCATCTGTGGCTTGCTGAACATCGGACATTCTCTAGCAAAGTGACCCTGCTGGCCACACTGGAAACATACTCCTGAACCCATCATACAAGGTCCTGAATGTCCTCTTCCACACTGTGTGCAAGGTGTCAATGAGGATTCTGAACCAGACCCAGAACTGCTGTAACTCGAACTGTGACCACTGCTGGATCTATACCCTGGTCTGAATCCTCGAGATTTGTGTTTAAAACCACCCTTCTTGTTGCTTCTACCTCTTCCTCTGTAATGACTTTGGCCGCCACTATCCGTGGTACCCTTGTAGGGAACACATAAAGAACCCTCTGCTTTATTCTTCTTTGCCCTTCCACTGTCATCTCCTGTATAGCTAATCTTAATCTGTCGGGCTTGATCAACTACTATATCAAAAGATTGATCAGACATCATGGCTAGGTTTGCATACCTCCTGTCCAGCCCCTTTAGGAACCTCTTTACCTTTATACTTTCTGTAGCCACTGCTGTGGGGGCATACCTGCTTAGTTCTAGAAATTCTGTAGCATATTCATCTACATATCTGCCACTTTATCTTAAGGCCTCAAAGGCCCAGTGTTTTTGGTCTCTGAAGCTTTCTGGCACAAACCTATTGATAAACAGTTCCACAAACTAAGTCCAAGACAAACCTTCAATCTGAGGTAATATGTAGTCATTCATCCATTACCTAGGCACAGGCCCCATGACATGCTGCGCACACTCTATAAGCCTCCTATCAGTCAACTGCAACTTTATCCCTGCCTGTTTGCAGGAATCCAAAAATCGATGGGCATCATCTGACATGTCATAAGTACCAAGCACCAACTTCTTGAAATTAATTATTTGTTTGTAAGGTTCCCCTCTTAGTGCGGTGGATTGCTGCTGTTGGGGAGGGTGGACCATATACTGTGTCATTATATCGATGGTTCTCTACAATCTGGCTAAGGTAGCTGCCATTGGGTCTATGGGACCCTGGGCCATAAAAGACTGTTCCTGAACTGGTGGCGGTTGCTCTTCTACTTGAGCAGCTCTAGGCCTCCTACTCAGCCTTCTCGGTAGGGGAGAGCAGAATTCGGTTTAAATCTAAAAATAAAAAAACCGAATTGAGTCAATTCAATTCAGTCGATTCGGTTTTAAAATTCAATCGGTTCGGTTCGGTTTATAATTTTTTATAATTTCAGTTAATCGGTTCGGTTCTGTTATTTTCAAAAAAAATCAAAAAAATCGAATCGAATCGAAATTATTAATACATATATATCAAGGAAAATCAAAGAAAACCGAATGAACCTTAAGATTTTTGTGTTTTGATTTCTAATTTTTTTTGTTTTTATGTTTTTGTTATTTAGATTTAATGTTGAAAATATGAAATTTTATAAAATTCGGTTTGATTAATTTAAAATCGAATTGAACCTATATTTATCGATTTGGTTCGGTTCGATTTTCTCATATTAATCGGTTTGGTTCGGTTTTTAAAATTTTTTATTTTCAGTTTTCAGTTTTTTCGGTTCGGTTCGGAATCGAACCGATCGTTTGCACACCCCTACTCCTCGGGATAGGCGCCTCATCCTATGCCAACACCTCGTCAGGCACATTCGGTTCTGGTGCAGTGACAGCTCTTCTGCTTCTACGCATTTTCCTGAAATTCAATAGCATTAGCCCATAAAAATTCAAAACGGCATATTACACAGCTCTATTGACTCATATTTACACACAATTATACAAAGCAGAAATTAGAAGCAAATATGACAATGCAAGGATGAATATGGACCATATTCTCCGCATGTGACTCCTATTAGACTCTTCCCAATACTTTAGACATATACTTCCTATGAATCTGGAGCCTAAGCTCTGATACCACATTTGTCAAGACCCAACCTATGGGCCGGATCGACACTAGGACCTGGGCTAGCCTAAAGCTCCCGAGGCCTGTAGTAAGCCTAACTATTCCTCAACCTAACTCTAAGGCCCATTTGGGCCCAATTTCAAAAATTCAACCGGACAGAGTCCGGCCATAAAATGGACCATTCAATGGGGAGTTTTTGACTCGCCTGACCTGTAAACACAATATATAATAAATTGAGGAGTGCAGCTCACCCTCCACATAATCAAAATGTCATAACTCAAATGGGAACTCAGTTCCCTCATCCAATCTCATCATGCATACAGTTAATAATTTTACAGGTCCAACATAACTTTTATAATACAGGCCCAAAATAAAAATAAGTGCTTCTAACACATGCGGAGTCTAAAATTTAACTCAATTGCACAAAATACATTAAATACTATTAATGGACCTGCGAAGAAGAAGAGCAGGTTAGCCACAACAAATAATCCTCCTGTAGCTTGGAAAAATAGATGAACAGGAATGGACATTCGACTGAGAGAGTAAAATACCAATTTTAATCATAATCTCTATAGCTATCTAAAGCAAATACACCCTGTGGAGTGATATGCAACATCCTCATAATTTTCATACAATTAATATCATAACAGCAAAAAAAAAGCAATTTGGAGCACTCACACACTCAACACTGTCAAGCAATACATATATGGGAGCTGATCCCCTATACAGCCCTCTTAATCCGACCTCTGCCAGCGAGTGTCTCTCAAGCCGGACTTTCGTTTAATAAACCAAATGCGGGTTCCCAGCGAGTGTCTCTCAAGCTGTGTCTACCCTGAAGGACAGGGTCCCAGCGAGTGTCTCTCAAGCCGTGTCTCTCAAGCCGTGTCTACCCGTCCTGTCCATATCCAATACCATACCACATGCTCGCCATGCACACACACTGCTCCAAATTACCACAAACAACATCCATGGCACTTCAACAATTATGAATGCAATATAAAACGTGCCTAGTGTTTAACTACATTGATACATATTTATAAGTGATGCATGAGCATGCTTGAACATATAATAATATCGAAATTATAATTAAAATTAATATTTTACTCACATACTTAAATTGAGGTCACTGTGGCAGCTGGGCGGAGGAGGAAGGCTGTCCCAGCTCACCTAACAATTTTATTACAATTATTTAATACATTTGACTCAATACAAACTAAGAAAGGACCAAAGATGTCCTAAGTCGTGCTGAAAATCCGGCAGAGTCTTCCCTATACCGAGGACCTACCCAACCTGTAAAAGGGCTCAAAATGCACTTCTATATCCACAAATCACACATCCACAACTCAATCACATCACATAGCCTCTCCTGGGCTCATCCAAACAGTTAACAATCACAATGTGAAAAATTATAGTTTAGTCCTTATAATTAACCATTTTTGCAAAAACTACTCCAATGAACTCTAAAAATTCTAAAACTTTGCCCCGCGGTCCTTAGCATTATTATTAAGCTAATACAAAAGGAATTATAATTTTCTAAACTACCACGAATATTTTATAGATTTTTAATCGAATTCAAGCACTAGATAATTAAGAAAAAGCAAGGTTCGGCTTTACCTATGTTGATTCCGACCCTGGGAACGCGCTTGGAACGTCTGACAACGATGGGCTAGCCAAAATCTCGACCCAATTTTGAGACTTTTTCGGTAGCCTATTTGCCTGGCTCGAAATTTACAGAACCGGGCAACCGTTGAATTTATTCTAATTGAAGGTACTTACACGAAGCCCACAACACGGGGATTAGTATATAATTTTTACGAAATTTTTTAAGCTCATTTAGTGCTCGGAAAAACACTACAAAGTTTTACCGGACCCACCGAAAAATAGTGTCGAAAAATTTTGAAATTGATATTGCCGCGAAGCTCTCGACGAGTGGAGCACTCCGGTACTCTAGGTTTTCTCGTGGGGTTCACGGTTTGCGAGAAATTTAGCCCAAAAGTCGAAATGGATTAAAACTTCCCGAATAAAAATTAGGCAAACCGCTCGATGGATTATGGTGTTCTTGGTGTCTATGGAAAGCTCTCGAGGTATAGATGGATTTTGACACAAGACCTAGTCCGATCGATAGCCGGATCGGCTGGATTTTGGCCGGGAAGGAGAAGCGGCAAGCGCGTTTTGGGTGGATTTCGCGCGACTTTTCCGGCGGCCTGGAGGCTTGCCGGCAGCAGGGGAGGTGCGCCGTAGTGTGGGGGAGGACTGGATGGCGACTGGTCGGCGAGAGGCGAAGGGAGGAGAGAGAAAATGAAGAGAGAAGGGGAGAGGGTCGCGCGACGCGGGAAGAGAATTCGATCGGTCCGACCCGATCCGGTTCGATTCGACTGGTTCGATTCAAAATATCTGAAATTGAATTTTTACTCTGCCTTGGAATAGAAAACGAGGCCCAAAAATTCTGAAAAAATTCTAGAAAATTCAGAAAAATTCATAGAGTCTAAATATATTTTTAGTTTTGTCACGTGGTCTTTAAATTAATTTTTAAAAATCATCAAAGTTTTATATTTTCTTAAAATCGAACCTGATTTCTAAAATTCGAAAAATTTCAAATAATTTTTCAAAATTTAAATAAAACAAAATATAAATAATTATCCATAATATAATAAATTTAAAATTTAGGGGTGTTACAGTTAGATAACGATTACTCCGTATTAATGTCTTACAAAATACCTCCTATGCCTTAAAATATTGTCAGCCTAGCAATCATTAAAGGGTATATATGTTGGCTTAGTGACATCTTTCTTGCTTATCAACTTTTGATGAACAATAAATGTCAATTATCGGTGGTATTGATGGTTAGGTGGTTCATTGTGGTTTAGAAGCAGATAGACCCAGGAAAATAGAAATAAAAATATTAAATTGGTAGGAAAAAGGGTGTTAATGTTGATTGGTCCATTTATAAACAATTCTCCATAAAATGATTAAATTTCATTTGTTGTCTCTCAATTTAAAAGATTGTTTTAGTAATGTCTTTGAATTTCAATTTGTATCACAAAAATACTGTAACTTCAATTTAATACTACTCAAATTCCTTCATGTCATTTTCCAATGAGAGCTCTAGCCAGATGCTAATGTGGAAATGTCTAAGTGGAATAAAAAGAATAAAAAAGTTGCTCTCTTCACCACGTGGCATTTTAATAATAAAAATATATATTTTTTCTCTCCTCACCTCTCTCGTCTCTCCCTCTTGCTATTCCTGTAAGCAACACCCAAAACCCAAATTCATTCCATATGATGTACCAATATCAACAACAAAACAAAACCACATATAAATCAAACCCAGATGCACACAGAAATGAAAATCAAAATTCAAAAGAAAAAAAATTAAACCTAGATGCAATATAAGTCATCTCTTCATTACAATATGCAACAACATCAATTAATATCAAATATAACAAAATTAATCAATTCACACCAACAAAATTAATCCATCTCACAGAACAAACCTAAATTAACAAAATTAATTCAATCACATGAAAACTAGTTAACAGCCTTTCAACCATATAACAACCCAAGGGAAAAAGATGGGATGAAATTTCAACCGATGAAAAATCGAAGGTGCTTCATGTGTTCTGAGTTAGATGAAGAATTAGAGAATGATATGAGAAAGCGGAGGGAGGCTAAATTTCAACCCAATTAACAAAATTAATTGAAATATAAACCAAATAACAATTGACAAAATTTCAACACAGATGCACACAAAATTTCAACCACTGAAGAGTTAAAAGGGAGGCTACTAATGAGTGAGACTAAGAGGAAGAGAATGAGAGGAAGGTTCCACGTGTTCTGAGGAGTGAGAGGAAGGCAAAGGGAGGATGATTGTTGACTAGCGTCCAATGAGAAGAAGAACAAGTGTGAGGCTTTGAGAAATAAAGGCAGATTTTGTGAATGTGAGGATCGAGAACCAAAGGAAAGCATGATTTGTGAGATTGTGAGGCTTCAACCTTAAAAAACCAGAGGTGTGAGGATTTGAAATGCTTCAAGATATTAACCAAAATGAAAGCAGTGAAAAAGCGTGAAAGAATGCAAAACAAAGATGAAGAATGATTGAGGGTAGGAGGAAGGAGTGAAAAGGCAAATTATAGGCAGAGTAGAAATGACACGGGGGAAGCTAGAAAGGGAAGAAATGAATTTGTGAGGCCAGAGAAGAGTGTGGCTAGAGGCAAAGGGGTTGTCGTCTGTCGGGGATGAGATTGTAGGAGGTTTGAGGTGGCATGGAGTCATGGATGAGATGAGATTGGAAAGAAAAGAAAAGGGATTAGGCAATTATGAAAGAAAAATGAAGGATAGCCTTAGAGAGAGAAGACAAGGGGCAGGAGAGAGAAAAAAATATTTTTTTACTGTTAAAATGTCACATGACAAAGAAAGATTTTTTTTTTTTTATTCTACTTAGGCATGTCAACGTCAGCATCTGACCAGAACTCTCATCAGAAAATGACATGAGAGACTTTGGGTAGTGTTAAATTGAAGTTAGAATATTTTTGTGATACAAATTGAATTTCAAGGACATTATTGAGACAATCCTCAAAGTTGTGGGAGCCTCTATAAGATAATTATATCGCATATTGAAATTTAAGATTTTACAAAAGTTTAATTCAATTAATTTTTTTAATTCTTATTATCGGAATAAAAAATTTAGTTTTTTTTAATTTAAAAAAATCATTTTCAAAAGAATAAAAATAAACATGATTTTATAAAATTTTAATTAAATTATTCCAAACGAATGCTAAATAAATGTATAAACGGAAACTCTTATCATTTCCATGACAAGAAGCAATTCTTCCATGCAATTTTTTTATCCTTTTACTCTTATTAAGAACTTCATAGTAACGACCCATCAAATCACATCGAGTGCAGATAGGAAAGAATTACATCACATGTAAAAAGAAAATTAAAAATCACAATAGAAAAAAATTGAAAAATTACCACAAAATGCTCAACTTCTTAGAAAGTATATTTCCCATTAAGTATACTTGCGGGGAATTTATTTTATGGGAAGTATGATATAAATGTATTTAGTATACAAATTAACTTTCCAAAATATAATAATGCCCATAAAATAATTTAAAGTGTAATAAATTAAAGGATAAATTGATAAATTTATTACACTTAATTAGGAAAGTGCAACTTACCAAAATTCACTTAGGTAAGTTACTTCCCTTGCACAAAGGAAGTAGAATGCTATACTTCCTGAAAAGTTGGTTTGATAATGCAAAAGACTCTTCTCTGCAGTTCTCAAGAAGTTTTACTTCCTTAGTTTACTTACCCCAACTAAACAAATCCTAACAGGAAGAGGAGGTTGTAGCTAGCTTAGCTTTTAGGTCTTTTCTTAATATCTTTCCAGAGGGAGACTTGGGAATTGCATGAACAAAGTACACTCTGTGCAGTTTCTTATAGAACACCACCTGTTTGACATTAGCAGTTTACTTTTAGAAGCATAACATTTATACAAAGAAAAAGAAAATGGTAAGATAAGTATTCTTACCTGTTTTGCTATGTATTCTTTTACGGCCTCCTCAGTAAGCTCGAAACCATTTGATGGAACCACAAATGCAACGGGAACTTCTCCAGCAACTTCATCTTTTTGCCTGATAACAATAATGATATGCACACATCAATTAGTCAATTTGTCACTGCCTTTGGGCTTTGGCATATCATTTGCTGCCTTGAATATAATATTATGATTTATTGGTATTTTCTACTGAAACTTACGGGACAACAGCAGCATCTGCAATTGATGGGTGGTTTATAAGGAGGGCCTCAAGCTCTGCTGGTGGCACCTGAACACAGGGTAAAAACAAAAAATTTGCTGACACTGTTCTAGTTGTCTTTCGTTGACCTATTTATTGCCCAAATAGTGTGCGGAAGCTAATCCAATGCAATTATAATGCTAATTTAACTTTGCCTACGCGTGCTTAGCAAAACATAACCAACCTCAAACTTAGATAAAGGAGAAATGTTGAAATAGGTTGACAGCTAAAATTCAGTTATCTCTCATGATATAGAAGTCAAGCCCAACTAGTTTGGAATTAAAGCTTAGGTGTTGTTGTTTAATGGTCGATTGTCTATCTAGTAGTGCAAGAGAAATAATGTTCAAATCCTAGTGTCACAATGTAATTCTTGCATTAGTAAAGGTAAGGGGGAACATATGACGTACCTGGAAGCCTTTGAATTTGATGATTTCCTTGACTCTATCGACAATGAAAACCTCCTCATCATCATCTACATAACCAATGTCCCCAGTGTGAAGCCAACCTTCAACATCTATAGTGTTTGCTGTGGCCTCCGGATCATTCAAATATCCTGTAAATTATTTTTACAACTTGAAATAATAATTAGCCAATATTACAAGTAAATGATGCGAAATGCCAAAATTTTAGGGCAGGCACCTTTCATAATTTGCTGTCCACGGATGCAAATTTCACCAGGCTGGTTGTAGCCAAGGGAACAACCGGTTTCAGGGTCGATGACCTTGAGCTCTGCATTTCTAACCACAGTGCCACATGAACCCGACTTGGTTGGGAATGGCTGCTTTGCAAATCCTAAGCACATTGACAGCACTGGCCCTGCCTCTGTCATTCCATACCCCTGCAGCTTATAAAGTAATAATTAAATTTCTCTGCTATTTATGGAGTTAATATAGTATCATATGACATGGAATTGAATTTTTATTGCTATATTTTTTTTCCACACTTTAATTCTGAAGTTAAGATTATTATTAGCCGCAAAATTGGTTAAGTAATCTTTCATAGCAATTGGTGAGGTTGTCATGGCCACGTTACCCTTTTCCGTTGAGGCAATGAGGGCAGCTCTCTGTTCATTAATATTAGCCATACTCATCTTTCTACTTCCTACCACTACCACACATGTTCTTTTCTTCTCTTCACTGCTCTTTTCATGCATTTATTTCTTCTCTTCCCTTTTAATTTATTATAGATTGCATTGATGTTTCTATTTGTTTCACCTTATTTATGTTCTCATTTTATATTTATTATTATTTTTAATTTAAAATTAATCGTGTGTGTATTCCTTAAAACTTTTAAATATAAATATATAATATAAACAATTTTAATTATTTTAAATATTTAAAGAGCCACACATAAACATAATTTTATCAATTTAATTTACAAATTAATAAATATATAATGAATTCTATGCAAAATAATTATTATAGGCTAGCTATAATCAGTAGCAGTATGAACTAGTCCTTCGGATAAAAATGTATGTGTATAAATTATTTAAAATTAAAGACTTTATTAAAATTTTAATTTTATCGGCTTTTAACAAAAAATAATTATTATAATTTTTATCTATTATCAATTATTTTTGTAATCAATGAAATGACGTTACCTCTTCATGCGTACGCCTTCAATCAAAGGCCAAAATGGTAAAACCCAAAGTGCAAAAACGACGCGTTCAGAAAAAAGACAAATTTTTCAGTTTTTATTTACTAAGGACTATTTAGCATTCTTATTGAAATTATTATTAAGGAAATTATTTTTTTAAATAAATTAATTAAAATATATTAAAAATAATTTAAAATTAAATTTAATAAATTTTAATTATAAAAATATTAAAATAATAAAATAATTTTTTTAATTACTTTTTTAATAACACCTAAATTAATACTTTTATTAGAAACATAATTTCGCCTCCAAACGCAATTTCAAGCGGCAGCAAATATTCCGTGTTACTTACCTGTCCCAGTATCGCCTGTGGCACCCTACTACGTAAAGCATCCTCTAGGTCCTTCCCCAGAGGCGCGGCCCCAGACAGCACCACTCTGATGGAGCTCAGGTCAAACCCCGCAACCATCGGATTCTTTGCCAACGCCAGCACTAGCGGTGGCACCACCGCTGCTACTGACACCTTGTGCCTCTGAATTAGCTCTAGCAATGCTCCTATCTCAAATTTTTGCATTAACAAAACCGCTGCTCCTGCTCTCAGCGAGCAGAGCAATACACTGTTCAGTGAATATATGTGAAACAGAGGCAATACGCACAAGACAACGTCTTCTTCTTTCAAGTATAAGTTTGGGTTCTCTCCATCTACTTGCTGGGCCACACTCGTTATCAAGCTCTTGTGAGTTAATATCACTCCTTTAGGGAGCCCTGTAGTCCCTGAAGAGAAGGGCAATGCAACAGGATCGTCAGGGTGGATGGTAACATCTGGGATTTCGCTCTCGCTGGCCGACGAAAGCACCGAGAAATGAAGACAATTTTCCGGTGGGTCATCGATGGTGATTACAGTAAAATCTTGGCCGAGTTTTGGGTGGTTCTCTTGGGAATCTCTTAGCTTGTCAACGTATTGAGATTGTGTAATGATCAGCTTGGCACGAGAAGAAGTAAACTGTTTGAATATTTCATTTGGAGTATAAAAGGGGTTGGCAGTAGTGGTGACTGCTCCAAGCATGGAAGCACCCATGAAAGAGAAGACGAATTCAGGGCAATTTTGGAGGAGAATCATGATGACATCCCCTTTCTTGATTCCCAAATTGGATAACCCAGCAGCAGTCTTCTGAGCTATGAGGTGGGTTTCAGCAAAAGAATAGATTTTGCCAGTGGAGCCTGAAATAAGACATGGTCTATCAGCGAAACTGAGGAGGTTCTCAAAGCAGTATGCATGGAGAGAGAGATGGCTAGAGATGGGAATGTCAGGTAATTTTGATCTGAAAATATGAGTATCAGAATTCTGAGGAGGAGAGATTTCTGGCTTGGCAGGTTCAAGCTCAAGCGAGGCTATAGATATCATGATTCTTGAAGGGAAAGATTTTGGGTCTTGTTAATTTCTCGGTTTGAAGCAGTTTGTAATAGAGAGTAATATCAACAAAACAGAATGAAGGACCAAGGAGAGCTAGTAAGAGCTACTAAAGGCCAATATGTTGCAAGATGATTATGTCTTAAATTATAGGGGAGAGACAGAGGAGGAGGAAGGGACAGAGCAGTAATAAATACAAGGGAGGGGAAGAGAGAGGGTTGGTTGAAATAGTTGGTGAGATAGAAGTAGGTGTAAATTTGATAGATGTTAGAAGGGAAGGGAGAAGGGAAGGGGAATGGTGGGGGAGGAAGGTATGGAGGTGAGGCATATGCCTATCTCACGTTCAATAAACCAAACCCACTTGCTTACTCTCCCATCTAAGCTTTTCCCTCTACCTACCTCCCTCCTCATTTTTTGGATTCTCCCCTTTCGAGCCTACAAAAATCTTTTTATGGTATTTTATTTTTTTCTTTCGTTTCTTTTAATTGATTACCCATATATATATATATATATATATATATATATATATATATATATATATACATAAACTTAGTTTAAAAATTTCTGAGAATTTTTCTTTGAAATAAATTATTTATGGAAAAAAATTTAAATGAATTTTTACACGATCATTATATATGATTTTTATTTTTTTTAAATAACTTTTTAAATTAAAAAAATTAAATTTTTTATTTTAAATATAAATATTATTAAAAATATTAATTAAATTAAATTCTTATAAAATTAAAATTAGATGCCGGATAGATCATTCGGCATACATCCTCCTCCACTGTAAAAAGGAGATTAACTCTCCTTATTTTATGAAGGATTCGCTATCATGTGAGCGTGAGAGAGCACTAGATGCCGCAGAATTTTACATACAGAGAGGCCTTTAGTATGGACCCTCTGCAGTCTGCAAATGCTGCAACAACTACAATCAACCTTGCATGAAATTTCACTAGTTAAGAATGGTTTTCCAAGAATTTATTCATTAAATCATTGGTTTAGCCATGGCTACTACTAGTTAATAGCCCTTATTAGTAGCTGATATTTCTTGACTGATGACAGATAATTATTTAATACAACTTTGTTAGCAATTGATATGGACATATTAAATAACTATTAATAATATATATTTTTTTTAAAAATGATTATCATATTTTATATTATTTTCACTCTTATACATTTTATGTAGTTTAAATTATAATAAAAAATATATTGATTTATTATATCATCAATAAATATATTTTTCATTTGTAAATACAAATATCATAATTATTATAAATAATATTTATATTTTTTTATAATTATTTGGTATTTGAAGTAGTCTATAAATAATTAGTGACTAAAAAATAATTTGGGATGAAGATGATTTTATTATTAATAAATTTTAACAGATTAATTTAGTCAAAATAGAAGCATAAGGTCTCCGTTTGAAGCAACACGACTAGATTTGTAAATGAATTTTTATATTTGAAATGATATAATTTAACTCAACTCAACTAAGTTTTTATCCCAAAAATTTAGGGTCAGCTATATGGATTCACTTTTTTCACTCTAAACGATTTTGGGTTAAATCCTCAGAAATGTGTAATGCTTCTAGGTCATGTTATACTACTTTCCTCCAAGTCAATTTAGGTCTACCCCTTTTTTTCTTTCTATCCTCTAACCTAATGTGCTCTACTTGTCTAACTGGAGCCTCCATATGTCTACGCTTCACATGACCAAACCACCTCAATCTCCCTTCTCTCAACTTATCCTCAATTGGCACCACTCCTACCTTTTCTCTAATACTCTCATTACGGACTTTATCTAGTCTAGTATGACCACTCATCTACCTTAAAATTTTCATATCTGCAACTCTTATCTTAGACGCATATGACCTCTTCAGTGCCCAACACTTACTACCATATTATATAGTCGGTCGTATGGCTGTACTGTAAAATTTTCCTTTTAACTTATTGGGAATCCTGCGATCACATAAAACTCCTGTGGCACGTCTCCACTTCAACCATCCGACTTCAATCCTATGACTAACATCCTCCTCACATCCCCCATCCACTTTGTAACATCCCTATTTGCATAGCCTGGTATATTTCACTGCTCCGGTGACCGGTGTCAGTTCGGACAATGAAGAGAATTAGAACCACATCTAAAACACCTAGATAAGCCCTGAACGCAAATAATTAGTAATTGCCAAATAGTTAAGTATTAATAAGAAAAACAGAACACAAGAAGTTAAATGAGCCGAGAGTCACAGCGATGAGTGACCTTCCCGGGAAGTGACTGCGAGGTCAGTCTAAACTCAAATTTAGAACTGGAAAATGTGATGCCGCGGTCCTTAGAACTATTGCGAATACAGTGGAAAAGAGAAAATTATGAAAAAGAGTTGTTAAGCAGGTCAAATAATTAGGTCAAGGATTTGGAAGAAATATCGAATAACTTGCAAACCGGATTAAACCAGCGTGGGCCAATTTGGTCAATTCACCCCTAGAGCTGACTCCTGTCCTAATTGTCCAATAAAATCGGAGAAAAGAAAATTTCGGAATCAAGAATTAAATTAAAGAACTAGTGAAAAAATAAATGCAAAAGAAAAAGAAAAAAAGAAAAAGTTTAGTTACATCATGCTTACATCATTGGATGACATCATGAATGATGTCAAATATAATTTTAATTTTTCTACCTAAATTGACCAAGTCAAAAGCAATTTTAAAGACTTAAAAATACACTAAAAAGAAAAAAAAAATCAGATCTCCTTCTCCAAGTGTTTCGGCCACCCTCCTCTCTCTCACTAGCCCCCATGAAAACTCCATGAAAGCTTGAAAACAAGCTTTCTTCCAACCACTTAACTCTACTTTGACCCCAAACTAAACTATAAAAACTTGTTAGTTCAACTTGAGAAAGCTTTAGAGGAAGGAAAGAAAAGAAAAAAAAGGAAGAAATTGAAGAGTTGAACTTCAAAGTTAAGGTTAGTGGTTTAAATTGAAAATTTATTGTTTAATACTTATATTTTTAGTGTAAGTAATTTAGAAATAACTTAAAATTAAAAGAAAATAATTGTTGAGGGACCAAACAAGAATTTCAGCCAGCCTTAGTTAGGATTTGAAATGAATGAATTTGAGGTGTTTGAATGGTTGTTTAGGTTGAGTTGTGTATGTGAAGTATGGGTTTATGTTTTGAATGCATTGGATTTGAACTCTATGTAATTAGGGTTTTGAGCATTTTGAAAATTTGGAGAAAAAGTTGAGAATTGATCAATTGATGTAGTTGACCTTATTTGAGTTGAGAAATGGTCAATTGTGACCATTTGTGGTGTGTGTGAATTGTTAGAACTAAGTTTCAATTCGGATTGGTTAGAGTCATTATGCAGACAGCTTGACCTAGGTCCCTTTCAGGAACCAAAACTGAAAATTTACTAACCCAATTGGTGTGAGACTAATTGGGAATGAAATTAGACACAAAATGGATCATTTTTCATTTAGGAATCATGCGCAGAAAGTGACCATAACTTAGTGAACAATTAGGCCAAATCTGAATTTGGGTACACTGCCCTGTACAAAAATGACCAAATAAATAGTAGTTACGTAAATGACCATAACTTGGTCTAGGAAGGCCCAAATGACCTTAATTTATACCGATAGAAAGCTGAGACATAGCCCTACAACTTTCATGAAGAAAACAAACCCAAATTTTGATCATAACTGTCCAAAAACTCACTTGCAGTCAACACACAAAAAATTGCCAATACCTAGAAAATGGTCAGAATTCTGGGTAACACCAAATCCGGCCAGCTATGTTCAAATGGTCATAACTTAGGCTACAAAACTCTAAATGGAGTGATTCAAAGAGGAAAATAAAGTTAAGACAATAAGGAACAACTTCTATGAAGAAAACTTAGCCAAATTTCAACAACTTGACCAATGGAATAGTGCAAAACAGGGCACCAAATCTGAAATTTGGAAATTTCACCTAAGAGACTTAAAATTTGAGGAAACAACCGAAACCAACAAATTAGGTAATTAAAATGTGGTGTGTGGGTGAAATTGAAATCTCTATACCTATTAAGCATGAGAAAGTCAACAATTTAACTTGAATAGTATCGTGAATAGTAACCCCGAAGTGCAAATTTTAAAGAATGTCAAGTTAAGCATATCAAAGCTAGATATAAATATATTTGAATTTATTTTTGGACTTATGATAAATTATGATACTGAAATACTGTAAAATTGTGTGTTTCAGTCGAAAAAAATACCGGGAAAGAACACGAGACATCAAGTCAAGGCCAAGAGGCGACTCGCATAAGGTTTGTGCACAACATAAAATGCTCTTTAAATTTCTTTTTGCAAAGTACATGAAATGAATTGTGATTATTTATATTGCAAAATGGTGATTGAAATGCACACTATGCTTTTGATCTAAATTATTGGAAATTTAATGATATGTGTTTTAATTGTCAGTAAATATTTGGTAAATTGGTAAGATAGTTTTGAACCCACAGTGTTATGACCATATATTTGAATGCCTCACTAGCATGATTAGTGGGAGGAATTAGTTTGAATTTTGATTCCCTCTTTGGCATAAGTGTTGAGGTGTGTGCCAGTAGAGGAAGAAATTAAATGGATACCCATAATTTGAGCTAACTAGCCTTGTGATTTCTCATAAGCCTCCGGCTATTGAGATGAATATTTTCTGAATGGCATGATATAACTGTGTATTTTTATAAAATTCGTTTTGAGATTTCCTAAATGAGATTGTTTGGACTAAAAATTTATAAATCATATTTTATATTTGTTTTTCATGTTCAGTACCATATTTGAATAAATGTGATTTGAATTATGTATAAAATATTATTTTTAGTATGTTGTGCACCACTGAGTCATAGTACTCAGCGATGGCTGTTATTGCTGTCACAGATAGAGAGACTAGAGAAGCAACAGAGTGAGCTGCTGAGGATCTTAGAGCTACATCCCTGAGATTTTGTCGGATATAATTTTATACCCTGATTGTAATGTTTATATTTGTGTATGTAATTGTATGTACATGTATAAACGGGTCATGAGCAGTTGTATAGAGTTTGTAATAATATTATTTTGGATTTTCTAATGTAAATTTTAGTTGATGAATGTAAATTGATTTTTCTTTAATGAAATATGAATGAAGTTATTTAGTATTATTTTGAAGACAATTGAATTGAGAATTGTTTTGGATTATGGAGATGGGAGAAATAATGTTGATTTGAGTTGTAGTAGTGGGTGATTTAATGAAATGAATTATTAGAAGTGTTTTTTTACAGGTGTTTGAAGAATTATTTTTCCCAAATATAGATGGCACTCTACCGAAATTTTTTCAAAATTTGCGTAAAAATAAAAATAAACAAAAATTTTAACTAGTCTTTAAATTTCAAGAAAATGTTTTTAACACCTGCTATAAAAGCTCACTACTTTCAAAAATTAAGAAAATTGTTTTAAAATCTTTTGTAGTGTATTTAATGGGTTATCGGTAGACGGAATCGGTAATTCATTTGGTATACTACGGGATCATATTATGCTTTATAGAGGGGTAAGGTGTGACACACTTGAAGGACTGAGCTGAGATATTTAAAGTGATTACTTTGGGACAGTACCACTCTATCCAAACTAACTCCTTCCCTATTACCAGTTTGGCCTTCACTGAACTTGCAATGCATGTGTTCTGTCTTCGTTCTACTTAACTTAAAGCCCTTTGACTCTAGAGTACTTCTCCAAAGCTCTAACTTTCTATTGACTCCTTCTCGTGTCTCATCTATCAGAACAATATTATCCGCAGACATCATGCACCAAGAAATACTCTCTTGTATATGTTTCATCAATTCATCTAAAACTAATATAAAAAGGTAAGGGCTTATAGCTGATCCTTGGTGTAATCCAATTGAGATCGGAAAATCTCTTGTGTCCCCTCCCACTGTGTGCACAATAGTAGTTGCTCCTTCATACATATCTTTCAACACTTGTGTGTACCTAATAAATTCCCTCTTTTGTTCTAACACACTCCATAAGACATCTCTTGGAACACTATCATAAGCCTTCTCCAAATCAATAAAAACCATGTGTAGATCTTTCTTCACATCTCTATATTTCTACATCAAGCTTCTAATGAGAAAGATCGCTTCTATAGTTGAATGATCGGGCATGAAGCCAAATTGATTGAGAGAGATAGAAGTATCATGACGTAGTCGATGCTCCACAACTCTCTCCCACAACTTCATAGTATGGTTATTGAGTTTAATTCTTCTATAGTTCGAGCAAATCTGTATGTCTCTCTTATTTTTAAAAATAGGTACTAAAATACTCCTCCTCCATTCTTCAGGCATTTTCTTTGAGTTTAGAATCTTATTAAATAATTTAGTTAACCATGCCACTCCCATATCTCCCAAACACTTCCACACCTTAATTGGTATTCCATCAGGTCCATAGGCTTTACCCACTTTCATTTTCTTAAGTGCTTCCTTTACTTCTAAAGATCTAATCCTTCTAGTATAATTCACATTCTTTTCTATTGTTCTATAATCTATATTCACGCTATTACCATTTTGACTATTATTAAAGAGATCATTAAAATAATTTCTCCATCTTTCTTTAATGTCCTCATCTTTCACCAACACTTTTCTTTCTTTATCCTTAATGCACCTAACCTGATTAAGATCTTGACATTTCCTTTCTCTCCTTCTTGCTAATCTATAAATATCTTTCTCTCCTTCTTTGGTTCCAAGTTTCTCATATAACTTTTCAAAGGCCTGTACTCTTGCTTGACTTACTGCTTTGTTTGCCTATTTCTTTGCTCTCTTGTACAGTTCATATGCCTCATTATTCTCATATTTAGGTAATTTCTTATACCATTCTCTTTTTCTCTTCACTGCCTTTTGTACATCCTCATTCCACCACCATCTCTCTTTTGAGAGTAGTCCATGTCCTTTAGCCTCTCTAAGTACTTTTCTAGCTACTTCTCTAATCTTTGACGCCATCTGTATCCACATATTATTGGCCTCCATATTTAGCTTCCATGCTTCGGACTCGAGAAGCTTATTTTTGAACTTCATTTGCTTTATTCCTTTGAACTCCCACCACTTTGTTCAAGCTACACTATTTCTTCTGACCTTAATTGAATTGTTCCTAAACTTGACATCCAAGACCACTAACTGATGTTGACTTGTTAAAGTCTCTCTTGGAATGACCTTGCAATCATTGCATAGAGCTCTATTTGTCTTCCTGGTTAAGAGGAAGTCTATTTGGCTTCTATGTTGCCCACTTTTGAAAGTCACTAAATGTGACTCTCTTTTTATAAAGTATGTATTTGCTAGTATTAGGTCGTATGTCATAGCAAAATCCAGGATATTTTTTCCCTCCTCATTGCTCCTGCCAAAACCAAAACCTCCATGAATATTCTCATAACCTTGCCTATCACTACCAACATATCCATTCAAATCTCCACCAATGAAAACATTCTCTTCATTCGGTATGCTTTGCATTAAATCATCCATATCTTCCCAAAACCTTTGTTTACTCTCACTATCTAGTCCTATTTGTGGGGCATAAGCACTAACTACATTTATTATTTCTCCTTCTAGTACTAGCTTTATTAGTATAATTCTATCTCCTACTCTTTTCACAGCTATTACAGCGTCTTTTAATGTTCTGTCTATGATTATGCCCACTCCGTTCTTATATCTCTCCTTTTCGGTAAACCACAGTTTGTACCCTGAATGACCCACTTCTTTGCTTTTCTCTCCTACCTATTTAGTCTCCTGAATGCAAGTAATATTCACCATTCTCCTTTCCAAGGTATCCACAAGCTCCATTAATTTTCCTGTAAGTGATACGACATTCCAAGCACCAACCCTGATCCTCCTCCTATCTTGTTCCTTCCTAATTGGTCTCCTTCTATGATATCATCTACTGTTTTCTATGTCTATCTTATGTTCTGTTTCACTATCTGTTTTACTATCTATCCTATGGACTAACTTCTTTATACATACCCATCCATGATGTGGGAACCCTTGCTCACTTAACACCACACCCAGGCATCGGTATGGCGCGTCGCTTTCGGTGAACGCCCTACACCCTTGCATATTTCTCATTACACCCGAGCTCCGATGTAGCGTGTCATAAGTAGAGGACGCCCTAACGTTTATATCATTTGAATGCATATCATAAGGTGTGACGAAATTTTTACGCTATTTGTCACCTACCGCAACCCTCCTCCTTTATCCGGGTTTGGGACCGGCTAAGCGCAAATTACTTAGGCAGAGTTAAATGATATAATTTAAAATGTAAAATTTAATTAAATATTATATAATTTATATTTAAAATATATCTAACATCTAATTAAGTTATTAAAATACCCTTTCACAAAATTGATTTTTCTAGAAAGAATATATTTCCTTAAAAAAATTGAGAAGAGATAAATATTTAAAAAAAAAAATGAAAAACGGAGATCAAGTAATGCATATTAATTAAGAAAAAAGTAAAGAGAAGAATATTAAAAAGAAATATATTTCTAAAAAATGAAAATAGAAAAGAAAGATAAAAAGTTTTTTTTACATATTTCAAAAAAGAAAAAAGAACAAAAAGGGAAAATCATGAGAGTTGTACAATGAGGAGGGACAGTGAGACAGAGAGAGGCAATTAGTAATGCAATAATAATAATAATAATAATAATAATAGAAAAGCACATTTTAATATAACGTACTTTGATGCTTTTAACATTGAGAATATATACTTTATTTTATTATAATTAAGGATAAAAGTTTTATTACCGTTGGTATTGACGTTTATATGTTATGTCATACATAATACTATATATATTAACATACCATGTCAGATATTGCTTGACTTCCCCATGTCTCGTTAATACCATTTAACGTCTCTAATAAATTATCTTTAAAATGCTAACGACACTAAAATTGTTATCCTGAAATAAAGAAAAATAAAATATATATCCCCGATGTTAAAAAGTATAAAAATATAAATTTATTATAATGTACTTTCTCTAATAATAATAATAATTTCATATCACATGTGGCCTTTAATGATAGGTGATCAATAGAGCAATACATTTGAATAGAGAGAGTAAATTTGAGCTATGAAAATACATTTTTAAGACATTTTCATGCTCATAACTTCACATTAACTCTATATCTATCACTTAAAGCCAGTAAATTGCATCATAATTAACTTTCTTATCTCTTATACTATGAAATATTTAATCCTTAAAAAAATTAAATAAATTACAAACTTGGAACAGCTAGCCTTTTATCTGTTTTGGAGATCACTAACTAATCCTCTTCCATTCATTAATTACAATTGTAGAATAATCAGGACCTCCTTTTTGTTGATTAATCATGATTTAGATAGGTTGATTAAGAGGATATTTAAATGTCAAAGCCATTTTAAGTGCTTTGAATTTTCAACTTGTCTATTTATAATTAGAGCTGCTTCCCAATAAAAAAAACTTGTTCTAAACCTTTCAAGCCCAATGTCAAATCACTTTTAGTTGTTTAATAATATACTAAAAAAAAATATATTTTGGAGGTGTTTTACTTAATTACTTATTTTTAACTTAAAAAGTATTTTTTTTTAATTTATAAGTTAATTTAAAAAAAAAGTAGTTAATTGTTTAATTAAACTACTTAAAATTAATTTTTAAATAACTTTAATTTTTTTATTAAAAGGTGTTTAAAAGGAATTTATTTTTGCCAAAATGACAAAAAATAATATATAATTGAGTGACAGAAGATTATTAAAATGATGATAGTCTTAATATTTTTAAAAATTATTAGAATACTATAATCTTTTACTTGATCACAGAATAATTTTAAAATAAGTAAATAATTCATAAAAGATACCTTACTTATAATTTCTGATTTATTTTTAATAATTTTTATACTAATTAACTTTTTACTTATAAGTAGTTTTAATTGAGTTATAAACCAAATCATACACCATCTTATTGATATAGTTATTATTAGGGCTTATTTTAATTGTGAGCTACATTTTTAACATCACCTTAATTTTCATTACAACATTAATGCTACATCTACATCTAACACTTCAAGCAAGTTAATTGCATCATAATTAATTTTCTTATCTCTTACTATGAACTATTTAATCCTTTAAAAAATAAAAATAAATGACAAACTTGGAGCAGCTAGCTAGCCTTTTATCTGTTTTGGTGGCAATCACAAAACTAATCAATCCTCTTCCATTCACTAATGACTTGTAGAACTAGTTGACTCTATCCCTTTTAACCTCTCAATTAATTAATTAATTAATTTAATTAATATTGACTTCCTTTTATTGATTAATCATGACTCAATAGGTAGGTTGAATGAGAGGATATGAAAATGTCAAAGCCATTTAAGTGATCTAATTTTGAAATTTGGTTATTTATAATTGGAGCTTTCTTCTTCTCAACAGATTAAAAACCTATTATAAAGCTTTCAAGCCTACTGTCAATCACTCTTATTTATTTGATAATATACTAAAAAAATATATATTTGATATATTTATTATTAGGCCGTTTTTCATCTGAACTTGATTGAATTTTTTTTTTATTTTGTTGGTTTTATTATTATAAAAGTCTTTAATAATCTTTAATAATAAATTAACTTTATAATTTTAAAATAATAAATTCAAATTTGGTTATTTTAATGGCATCTGATGACTAATTCAATATTTCATTATTTTGAAATTTTTATAATCATATGTCAAATTGATTATCAAAATATTTTTTCAATGGCTTTGAAATTGTATTTTAAGTAAAATTTTATTTATTTTTTTTTTTTTTATATCGGAGGGGGAATTTTTAACATTCCAACAATGGGGCGTAAAGAAGTTATGGACAAACTACGACTTTCAGAAGAACCAATGGAATTTTGCTAATCAGATTGATTTAATTGGGGTTGGGTGGCCTCACTGTGCACGAACCTCTTCTGATTATGGCCTAGTTTAACAGGTCTTAACTTGATTGGGGTTTAGCCACTTGGGCTTCAATAATTTGTTTTTATTATTATCCAATATTGCTATCGAAAGATTAGGAAATATACTGAGTATATATATACTATCTCTCACAATTATTAGGATTTATTTTTCGTATTATAAGAGATACATTTTTCTGTAAGAGAGAGAACACTACTTTTATATACACCGAGAGTATTTTATAATCTTACTATTGCCATCTAAAACTTTATTTTATCCAATTAAATCATTTAACTTTTATTTATTTCTTTCTTTATTTAATTTAATCCTTTGCTTAATTACAGAACCATTAACTTGATGTGGTACAATTGTTAACTTTGTTAAAGGACTTGACTAAATGAGATACACAAATTGAAGAACTTGATTGCATATTTCCACAAATTTGAGAATCATACTATAAATATTGCAAATTTAGGAGTATATATATGTATTGGTAACTCAAAACTCAAATAATTTAATCTACTTGATCAAGAAAATAATATCCCCCATTTCAGCCATTGTACAATTTTGCAAAACCTGTAACTCAATCTAGCAGTGATGAGGTTCCCAAGTACAAAACTACATATTGAATGCCATTATTGAAATAACAAAAGTCACAATGAATTTCAGTGACCTTTCATGAGACATGCAAGACCCTGACTTTTTTGGACCAACAAGCTTTGGGGCAGCCACAGGAATCTGATTAGGGTCGCCCACTGGAGGGGCTCTTGGTGCTGGTGATGATGGGGCTCGTGGTGTGGTCACAACCGCTGGAGTCCTAGTGGCGTTAGAACAGCCTGTAGGTACTGTATTCTTGGTGATAGGAGACAACACCCCATCAATGCCATGGCATCGGATGGAAGAGCCTGCAGTGCATATATTTGGGCTAATGATTTTGACATTGTTGAGAAAGAAACTCCTCCTGCCCCTGTTGTCAATGTTAAGGATGTATTCAGGTTCAGAACTTGGAATGGTAGAACCTGATGGGATATGTTGAAGGTGATCAAAAAGCAATGGTGAGGGAATTGAATGTCGAAGCAGAAAATCAGAAACAGAATCCTGAGGAATGCTGGTTTTCGACAGGATTCTGTCATTGGGCATCAAGAAAGTAACATTCCCGAGAATTGCATGATCAAGAGGGGACATGTTGATGAGGGTGATAAATGTGAAATAATTTGCTGTTGCCATTTCCTCAATGGCTATATCAAGATCATGGGTTTCTGAAGGCATATCTGTAGCTGCTACTGCTGCTGAGATAAGAACCAGGAGAAGCAGCAGTGACAAGGTCGTACAAGGTGCCATGAGGTTTGCTTTCAGGAGAAAGAAACTGAAGCCTGATTAAGAAAACTCCTTTTGAGGTGGTTTAGTGTTTGTTTCATGAAGGGATTGCATTTATTTTCTAATATGAGAGGTTAGCATGGACATGCATCTAAGCTGCTTCAACAACTAATTAAGTTGTTCACACTTCCTGCACGTTTTCAGGTTTTTTGGGGAAATATTTACAAGTGAGAATTCCAGATTTTCTCTGTCAACAACTTCTCTGCCACTCCTCAGTTTCAAGCTTTTTCTATTTTTTCACAAAGGAATGTTGGTTCTAATTATCTCAATGGGAGTTAATATAAAATCTTCAGACTCGCAGTTCCAATCCGAAAATCATTAAATTTTAATATTTATATAACAAAACAAAACACCTTATTACTTCATAATAAAAAATAATAAAAAAATCATCGCAAAAGAAGAAAATATTAAATTCTCACAAAAGAAAAGATATATATTAAAATTTATTTAAAATTAGAGTTAAAAAGACTACAAGAGAGTTTGAAAGAGAGGGAAAATTAGTTTTTGTCTTATAACCCTCAATCATCACCCATAATCAACATCTTAAAATTCATTAGGAATTTAGGCCAAATCATGCTTATCTTTTTGACTTTTGTAGTTTTACTTTTGCTCCATTGCTTAGATCTTCCGTCAATTAGGAGATCGAATTTCTTTTTGAAATCATAATCCTTTAATAGCTTTTGGGCTTTTTTTTTTTTAAAAAATAATAATTGAGTAAATAAATATATGTTTAATTTAGCTTATAAATTAAAAAAATTACTTAAAATAAGTTAAAAATTATAAGTAATTTTATGACTTATTCACATTTTTTAAAACTACACCACTTTTACTAAATAAAAAATTATATTATCCTAATAACTTTTAAAAATATCAATATTATCTTTATTTAAATAACTATAATACTTAATTATATATATTTTTTTAATAATTTAATAAATTAAATTAATTTTAAATATTTTTTAATTAAACACTTAAATTATTTAAAAATTAATTTTAAGTCAATTTATTAAATAATTAATTATTTATTTTTAATCTGACTCATAAATTTAAAAATATATTTTAAGTTAAAAGTTAAAATTAAGTAGCTAAATTAAAGATGTAAAAAATTTACATGAAATGCTATGATTATCCTGGACAAATTTGGCAACAAATAAAATGAAATATGTGGAATTGATATTAGTAGAGAGTTCTTTTTTTTATTTTTTTTAATAATTAAACTAATAAAAAATTTATATTTCAAGAATTGATGTGAAATTTTAAGAGCTAACCTAATTAATAAGAGAATTAATTAATTTAATAATATCAAATTTGTTCGAATTCGAGTCCCAAATAAGCGAATTGTTAAAAAAAAAAAAAAAAGATTTGGATTAGGCCTTCGTTTCAGTTTCTTCAGAGAATAATGAAGTATGCAATGATTCAAGAAGAAGAACATTGAAGTAATGAAACTTTTTAAATTGATGTTCATCTCTCTACATTACAAAAGAATACAATAAGCACATTCCTAATCATCCATGTAAAAATGGAAAACTCATACTAGAATTTCCGCTTCTTGATTCTCTCCATCTTTCTCTAGAACTCATACGAGAAACTGAACATGCCTAGTATGTTCTCCAACATTAAAATTTTCAAGGGAAAAAAAAAAAAATATATATATATATATATATATAAGTTAAAAATCTAATGAAGGAATGTCATTGAACAAATGCAACTCAACAGAAATGAATGGCCTATCAAGGGAACTGGAATGAGCCTCCAATTTGGTCAGTATTAGAGGGTGGATTAATAGCCACCCAAAGGAGTGATATGGTGATTGCGATAAGTCCTGACCACACAAAAACAATGGTCGGTGTTCTTCCTCGTCTTCCCATCAGCCCTTTCGCGAAGGGGTAGAGATGAGCCAAGACCCAGAAACTGAAGAAAACCCCACCTAACAGACGGCTCCACTGCGGTATGACGCTGTATATTGTGCGGCTAACTCCAACAGCTATTGCAATTAAGTTGACCATCATGATCACAATTGGTGGTATCATCAAAGATGTCCATTTGACAAGGTAAAGGTCAGAAAACTCATCATCCACATCATCACCAGCTGATTTTGACGTCAAGGTAAAAGAAATTTCAATTCCTGCAATAACTTTCAGCAACCCCTGAAGCACAGCAGCCAAGTGGGCGCTAGTCCCTCCAATTAACCAAAACTGTTCATTTCTCCACCACTCCTCTAGTGCAATGCCAGACCATTTGATCTCAAGCAAAGCAAGTAAACATAGAGTCAGAGAGATCACAAGCAGGTACACAAGGAAAGTAACATTAAGGGTCTGGACAATGAACTGGCCGGAGAAGAGGGAGAGAGCAGGTAGGAAGCAGTAGACAATCAGAAAGATGGAAGTAAATGGGTAGATACCAACATTGAGATAAGCTATCCTCTGCAGAAATTTCATTCTCGGGCTGGCCAGAAGGGCATTGTTGCGAGAGAAGAAAATCTCAACCGAACCAGTAGCCCACCTGAGGACTTGATGAAGCCTGTCTGTGAGATTGATTGGTGCAGTGCCACGGAAGGCATCACGCTTGGTGACACAATAAACTGATTTCCATCCCCTGTTGTGCATCCTATAACCAGTGACAACATCTTCAGTAACAGACCCATAAATCCACCCAACTCGCTGTCCCCACTCTGTCTTATCTTCGTACCAGCAAGAGATGACACTGACTGCCTCTGCAACAGTTGAAGCATCAAGAAGTTCACGAGGAATGGTAAGGGCACCAGGTGGGCGTCCATTCTTAACAGCTGGGTGATCAGCAAGAGGGCGACCTTGAAACTCTGCCACTGGGATTGAATCAATGAGGAATGTCGAGTTGCCAAACATCTTTGGGAACTGGGAGAGGTTCATCTCTTCATCATCAGAATCACCCATTCTTAATGCCCTGTTCTCTTCTGGGTTGTTTCCAACAGAAGAATGCTTCTTGCGACGGGCAAAGCAGCAGCTGAAGCAACCTGAGTGATGTTCTTTTGCTCGAGGAGGATCAAAGCCATACAGGGCAGTCCTTCTAAAGAGACATCCCGTTCCAACATAAACTGGCCCCATAAGACCATCAAGGGCACGCATATTGACATCAAAGAAAACAGTGTTGTGATTAGCATATCGATCAGAAGGGTCAATACCCTCAAACCTCTGAGGGAACTGAACATAACAGATGCGGTCACCTCCTCGATCCATCATGAAGCACATGCCTTCTCTCATTGCTTGGGAGTTGTAAATGTAATGGTCACAATCAAGGTTGAGAATGAACGGGCCATTAGACATAATGGCTGAGGCTCTAACAAGCGCATTCATGGCCCCTGCCTTCTTGTTGTGATCATAGCCAGGACGTTTCTCGCGAGAAACATAAACGAGTAGTGGCAGACGAATATCAACATCCGTAAAATCCATGATCCTTGTATCATCAGCATTTCCATGCAGTGGTTCATCACTAGGAGGTTTCAACATCACCTGCATCACACAAAGTTGATTATTTGAACTCATGCCATCTGTTTTCATTTAGGAAAAGCCCTACGATGAAACATAATATACTGCAACAAAATGATCTTTTAGTTTATTGCTCTAACGAATTTTTATTTGATTCATTTCATTATGTTCAATTATATTTTGGTTTGAACAACTGGCATAAAACTCAACAAAATTGATACCTGTATTATACCAGCATGGTCACCCCTAGAATGCTCAGAAGCAGGATGCATCCAAGTCCCAGGCCAATGGGTACCATCAGCCATCCATGTAGCTTTTGGAATCTTTACGCTCTCCACAGGTTCATCATCTCTATTCTGTCTTTGAAGTTTCATTGCCTTGATTTCCTCACGAGCATGATAGGCATCAGATCGGCGGCGAATAGAATCAGGTAAGCCATTGATTCGGACCTTGAACTCATCATATTCACGCTTTGCTCTCCTGCGATCCTTGACAAAATCAGGGCGCACTTTGTTCTTATAAGGATCCCTCTTCAAAGTGAAGTAAGACTCTGGATTTCTGGGCTCAATGTCATGTTTACGGCAGAAGGGAACCCAAATGTTAGCAAAACTTGCTGCTTCTGCCATGGCCTCAAATGTTAGAAGCGCACCTCCATCGTCAGAAACATAACAAGAAAGTTTTTCAACAGGGTAATCAGCAGCAAGGATTGACAAAATAGTGTTTGCAGTGACAAGAGGTGGTTCTTTCTCTGGATCTGCAGTAGAGACGAAGACATCTACACCTGGGAGGTCAGATTTACCTGTGGGGTTACTTGGGTTTGGTATTTCAAATTTCTCCTTCAAGACATTAAGATCTGTGGCCCGATTGATTGGGCATAGCTTGGGAAGTTGGTCAAGAAGCCAGGAAAAAGCAAACCATATCTCACAAACAACCGACATTCCCCACAGCCAGATTGCATCATTGTTTTGATGTCTAACTCTCCATGTCAGAAACAAACCAAGGACCACAATCCGAATAAAAATGAGCAGCCTGTAAGAACAGATTAAAAAAAAAACACAAGGCAGTCATCAGCGTAAGATGGAGTGAAGAAATGGCATTCTCTAAACCATAGCTATCATTGCATAACAAAACATAAATAATCTATCAACTTTCTTCACAACAAGCATATAAAATTGCATATAACAGCTATATTTAGGATTTAAGCAATGACATTTTCTTATGCCCTTGTGGTATTCAAGAGGGATATCATATAAATTGATTTCATAACATAAAACAAAATAATACTAATATCAATGATGATGATCATTTGGAAGTAAATTTTTCACAAATCAAATAAT
The DNA here is from genome assembly GCF_030052815.1 of Hevea brasiliensis. Classification (NCBI taxonomy): domain Eukaryota; kingdom Viridiplantae; phylum Streptophyta; class Magnoliopsida; order Malpighiales; family Euphorbiaceae; genus Hevea; species Hevea brasiliensis. The sequence continues at coordinate 103,219,139 of NC_079495.1, read as the reverse complement.
CATTGCAAAATATAATAATCACCGGTGCAAAAACATGTTGATGTGTCAGTGTGTGACTATGTAGAACATCTCACATACCACCCAATGTTAATAAACCAATAGGCAGAAAGAATATAAGTTAAATTAGGGGTTCAAATTTCTAAATAAGAGTGAATGCTTTCATAATATTATAAGTATGATGTAGAAGGAGATTGTACCGATATGGGCTGATAACAGCAGCTGGTATCTTTAATTTCCGGGTAAGTGGCCTCCATGGTTTACTCAGCAACTCTTTGGATTCAGCAACATCTTCATCTTTCCCACTGCCAAAACCCCCATCACTTGGCCATATAGCATTCCCATATCCATAAGTCCCCCTTGTTTCAAACAACCACCTATTATGATCAAAATCCCCAGTCTGGCTCCTCATGAGGACTGACTTTGTTGACTTCATCAATGACAACCTCCTTTCCATTTTGGACACTGTTCCAGGTGGAGGGAGTGGAAGGGGCCTCCCATTATCGGCAGCTACTTCATCCAATTCAGTGTTCTTATAAGGTTCCTTACAACCAGGGCAAATTCCACCCCCTGTTTTCACTGCATCTATATAGCAATCTCGGCATATTTTAAAATCACACTCGCAAGGGAGAATATCCACACCACGTTCATCACTCATGACCTTGGCATCACAGCCTGGAATTGAACAAGAGGAACCCTTGGCACCAGCCATCTGGGGATGGCTGGTTTCAGAATCAATCACCTTGTCCATTAGATGAGCCCGTGTGACACTATTAAACCCACCTGTAAAGAGTGAATTAGACACATATTGCTCTTCAACCTTCTGTGAGATAGATGGATCCATGGGTTGGTTATCAGGGGTTGGTGGTATATGCACTGTATAGTTCATGAAATCACTACTCCCAAGTTCGCTATCAAGATCATCCCTGGAGTAGCTGATATAGCGACCTGAAGAAGTTCTTCTTCCAAATGTCACAGTTGGAGGCAGAGGAGGCTTCTGAGAGTCAGCAGCATCCGAGCTGACCGATAAATTTGATCGGCTAAGTTTAAATGATTTTGAAGCCATATTTTATTACTAACACAGAGGTATCTTCAGATCCTGAAATTTCATCATACACAAAAATATAAAAATTAAAACCAGATAGCCCAAATTCTATTAAGATTAAATAGAGAACAATTAAATCAAATGCTTCACGCGTTAACTATAGACCAGAAAATCTATAACCATAATTTCAATGTCTACATCTTACAACACGCAAAAAACAGAGCACAAAATTAATGTTGCCAAAAAGTCATTTCAAAAGGCTTCAAATTCAGTCCAAATCTCTACGCGGTAATAGACCAACTTGCAGAGTAGCGACAGACCATCTACAAACGCTGTTTGGCTTAGGAACAACCAAATTTTGGTCCAAACGACCACTAGAGTAACAACAGACTTAGCTGATTAAATCCTTCTACTTGTCGTTTACTAGAATCTACAAACAATAGTAACATTCAAGACCAAAATATTTTCTTACATTTTCTCCGCAATTAAACAAAATCATCATTGCAAAAACCCCATAATTAGCTGAAATCAGCAGAAAATGAACACATTTCAAAGAACATGAACACATTTCAAAGAACATGAAAGAAACCAAACGCACAACTGACAGATCGTCATGAACGGAACAAACTTAAGAGCAAAATGAAATCAAACTCAAATCCCAAATCCCCACAACAGCATCGTAGTAGTCACTCTGAAAACCCAAGATCCCAAATCGCATTTTATTAGCGCTAAAACTAAAAAGAAAGCCCCTTCAACGGCAGAACATGTGCACCTTTAAGCAAGAAAAGATGGATCCATATTTTCAAACCAATAAACTGCAGATCGTGAACACAGAACTACAGATACGAAAAAGACTTACCTTCTGTTTATAAAACAGGAAAGGATCTTTAAGGAAGAACGGATCCCTTTGTTTGATTCTATCAAAGCTTTAAAAAAGACTAAACGGCAAAACTTGAACCAATCTTTAAAATGAGAAAAAAAAAAAAAACGAATGCTTCAACGTCACCAACTGTCCACAGTTTCTCACATATAGATAAAGAAAAGAAGAAGATTTCTTAGTAGAAAGACCAAGTCGTGAGAGCACAACTACAAGCCACTAACAGGGCATAATGGTGACTAAATAACTTATTTAATACAAAAGCTTTGCTGGGTAAGCGTTGTTATTTTAAATTAAATATAAAAAAGAGAAGGTTCTTGGGTTTGAGGCCAAAGAAGAACATGCAAAAGAATAAAAAGGAAGTGGGTTTATATGGGTCGCCGGCCAGTAACGCAGGACCTGACCGGCTGTATTTTTTTGATGTTTGCTGGGGGTTAGAGAGGAATGGGGGTGGACAAGATGGGGAGAGAGAGAGAGAGAGAGAGAGAGAAGAAAGTTGGAGGACCAAAAAAGAAGGATTTAGGGAAGAAGGGAAGGGTAGTCTTGGGATTTGGCAGAGATGAGGATAATTGATGAGGTGGGTAGTAATGGTAATTAAAGAGTACCCTTTTGCCAGAAATGGTAAGTGTGTGAGTGAGGTGAACGGCAGCAGAGGAACAGAGGAGGAAGAAGAAGCAGACGGTGGAGAGTGTTATTATTATTTTATTTTATAAAAGGTTGAGGATTTTCTTGTCTTTTTGGTGCTCGAGTATTACTATTATTATTTTTTTATTAAGATTTATTTAAGAATAAACAAAGTGTAATTATCACATAACGTGTTAAGGAAACAGCCAAGCACGGCTTTCAGAAAATAAGTAATTGTTTAATACTAATACTAATATTAATACTAATAAGGGTTAATAAGAGTTATTTAGTATAATTGTTAGTGTTGTTGAGAAAATTATTTTTATTTTAAATATATTAATTAAAAATATTAAAATAATTTAAAATTAAATTTAATAAATATTAATTATAAAAATAATAAAATAATTTTTTAATAGTATTTAAAATAATAATTTTTAAAAAATAATTTTAATTCTCTTAATATAATATCAAATAACACTAATACTCTATTTGGATATAAGGAAAAGTAGAAAGAAAGAAAATAAATGATGAAATATGAATTAGAATTAGTATGTTTTTTCATTTAGAAATAAAGAAAAAATAAGAGAATGACGAAAAATAATTTTTATTTTTTTCATGTTATTTTTTTTAATTTAAAGAGAAAATAATAAAAATATAGAATTGTATATTAAAATTATAATATTATTATTTTCTACTATTTATTTTCCTTTCCTTATAAAAAATTTTCCAAACAAAGTATAAGTAATTGGTAATTGATTATTTGTATAGTAATGAAAACATTAATAATTTAAATTTTAATAATTTTATTTTTAAAAATTTCTAAAATATCAAATTGGTAATTTTGAACTAGCAAATGTGAACACAAGAAGGAACCTCACCTGCACGAAGCGTGTTCAGCTTTTGAATGCCAATGGAAAACGACCAGTGGCTAGGGTTTCCGTGTTGACATGGCGATTGCAAAGTTGTTAATTCGCTGTACTCGCTTTGACGTGGCCATCAGAAATGGTAAACCTGGAGAAAATAATTTTAATTTTTAAATTTGCCAAAAGCGAAGATTTCTATACTGCCCTTGTGAATATCGCTTAATTGCAGAATTACCACTTCATTCCAACCGCGGAAAGAGCGGAATGATTATCGAGCGCCTGTCTGTCTCCTTACGTGGCTTTGCTTTTCGTCTCTGAATATTCCTTGGATTGTTTTTTTGGGAAAGCTAAACGCACATTGGACAAAGTGCGTGGACTTCACGAACCAATCGTTTTTGACATTCATTGCTTACAACTTTCAACTACAAGAGGAGAGACGCGCAACTTCCAAGTTAGAGCGTGGTTTTCTCTTAAAAAAGATGGGCGGTCCAGATCATATCATACCATACCCCAAATTAAATTATTTTGACATCCTTAAGATTTAATATTATTAATTACTTTATTCTTAAATATTAATAATTACTATAAATATAATAACAATTATTGATAAAATTATGATAATTTTAATTGAATCTTATAAAGTTTAGTGTTTTATAAGGAAATTGTGTATTAGTTGAATAATTGAATTATTTGGATTTCTTGAAACAAACGCATGGAAGGTGAGAGAGGAAAAGCAAGGAGACGTTAATAAAAAGGTGAGTTTAGTTTAGACTTTAGAGAGCATCACGAGGAGGCGAGGCCCACAAAGACAAAAGCGTATTCAATGGTGAGATTATTGAAGCCCAAACAAATTTCGCTTTCGACGATGTCGTTTGATGCTTGATAATAATTAGCCTCTTGACCTCTTCTTTCAATGACACAAAAAATACCTACCACTTGCCTCTTAGAATTTCACTACGTCCGATTATGACATATTCCACTCCATGTCATGTCGACTTTCCAATTCTCAATGTCAATTGCAATCTCTACCATTTTATTCATTCAACAATGAAAATATGGCAATAATTATTATACATACTAAAAAGGAAAATTATTAATATTGTTATTTGTAATTTAGTTTTAAATTAATATTTTTTAAATAATCGCATGGATATTATAATTTTAATAATAATATATTTTTATTATTAATTTAAAATATATATATCATATTTAATTCATGAAACATTAACAAGTGATGATGTGTCAAGAACATTGGGCAGGGCAATTAGGCGAAGAGGGAGGATTTTGGCACTGCAAGCTTTTCAAATTCAACGCCATCAATCAGGAAGGTACACACAACGCGCCAGTTGCAAAAATGGAGGATTACATTTTTCATTAAATGCATTTAAATTTTCTATAATTGTATTAGTAACTTTAAAAACAAAAATCCCATATTAATGTAATATGTGGGCAGCACGTCCAAGGTTGGTTTGATTTTGTTGGCGCTACGGAGTGTGGAGCCCACTCTTTCCTCTGGATGATGACCGCGTTAGCTCCAAAAAGGAGAAGGTGTTGGCGTGGATGTCTTGATGACCGGAGCACGTGCTCTCTACCGGCTTCCTTCCACACAATTCATGTCTTAAACAACTCATTAATTTTTTTATAAGAACACGCGTTAAACTCTAACCACCCTAACCTTTCCTCCCTAATTTGTTTTTTAATTAAAGAATTATCCGAATTAGTATTTTAATTTATATATATTTTTTAAATTTTAATATATAAAAATAATATAATATTTTAATTTTTTATTAATTATTTTAAATTTTATTTTTATTACTTTTTCTTTTTCAAACCCTTTAATAAAAATTTCATAATAAAAATAATTAAAATCTATTTATATATATTATAGATATAAATATATATAATTAATATATTATAAATTATCTTATAATAATTATTTATTACAATATTAATAAGATAATTAGTAAATAATTTATAACTTACATATAATAAATGATGATACACAGTAATGATATAAAAGAGAATATCACGCATTAGCTACATAACAATACTATAAAAGATAATTTTATGTGTCATACGGGAATAGTCCGCACTAATGCACGTAATTATTAATAATTTTAATTTATATATATTTTTTAATTTTAATATATAAAAAATATAATATTTTAAATTATTTATTAATTATTTCAAATTTTATTTTTACTACATTTATCTCTCAAACTTTTCAATAAAAATTTTGTAATAGAAATAATTAAAATTATATATATATATATATATATATATATATATATATATATATAATCTTATAATAATGACTATTTATTATAATATTAATAAGATAATTATTAAATAATTCATATCATATATATAATAGAGAATACCGCTTAATAATATAGAATATCATGTGCTAGCCAATGATAATACTATAAAAGAAAATGTCACGTGATATTTTATTAGGAATACCTATATAGATTTTGTTGAATAAGTATAAATAAAAGGGTCGATTATAATTTAGTATATAAAATTTAATTAAACTTACCTGTTAGTCTTAGTTTAGTCCCTTAAATTTAATTATGTAAATAAATTAGTTAATTTTTGTTTAATTTACCTTTAATGATAGTAAAAATAATAAAAATACCATTGATTCTTTTTTCAATTTAAAATAATTTAGCGTCTAAAATCCAATGAAACCTATAAAATAACCCCGTAATTTTAAGCTGATATTTAAACAATAAATATAGTTCATAAGATAATATATTTATATATTTTTAAATATATTCTATATGATAAATATAAGTTCAATGTAATAAATATTATAAGTACAATAATAAAGTTATTTCAAAAATAATAAAGTGGTATGGTCTACCACTTGCAAGTTACAAAGCCATATGAGAATTGGGCTTGAGGCAAAGAACTGAACTTGTTTCAAAGCGTAGCAGTGGGCTGGCCATTCACTCATGCAATCTGCGGACTTGGCATTCACAGTGCAAAGGCATAGGTTATATACCGCTTTTATGATGCCAACTTGTGTATTTACTTCCATACTATAACAACTATAAAGAATAAAAGCAAAAGATTATATAACCTCCATATCTGGGTTCATCAAAATGACAATTATTTGGCAAAAAATAGTTAATTTGGAGGGAATTAATCTTATAAATACCTCAGGTTATTCCCTCCATACCAAAAACAATACATAAAGAATCTCTGATATTTTCAACAATGGTGAAAAGGTGTAGTTTGGGTCGCCAAAAGATTGCAATGGAGAAAATTTCAAAGAAAAGTCATCTACAAGTTACCTTCTCTAAACGTCGTGCCGGACTTTTCAAGAAGGCAAGCGAGCTTTGCACCCTCTGTGGGGTTGAAATTGCAATAATAGTTTTCTCCCCAGCTAACAAGGCATTTTCATTTGGCCACCCTGAGGTTGAGTCTATCCTGGAGAGATTTCTTGCAAGAAATCCTCCTCCAACATCAGGTGCACACCAAATTATTGAAGCCCATCGAAATGCTAATGTTCGTGAGCTCAATGCACAATTGACTCACATCCTTAACCAATTGGAGCAGGAAAGAAAGCAAGCAGAAGAATTTAAGCAGATAACAAAATCTAGCCAAAGCCATTGTTGGTGGGAAGCTCCTGTTCATGATCTTGGGTTGCATGAACTAGAAACACTGAGGGATGCATTGGAAGAGCTTAAGAAGAGTGTTACAAAACAAGCCAACAAGATTTTGGTTGAGCCTAAGAATTCTTCACCATTTCTTGCAGCAAATGGTATTGGACATGTTTCAGATTATGAGAGCAAAGTAAATGAGGTTAATTTTGCATCCTCTGCTACTTCTTATGTCAAAAATTTTGGTTATTGAAATGGGGATTGTGAAGAGGGGTTACAGACTAGTACCTCACTAGTAAATTTAATTAATGCCCACTAGTTAATTGTCTTTTTCAATTTTGGATTTAATTACACAAATCCTTGTTCATCATTATTGATTGATATTCTCATCAAGTAATTTTGATTAAATTCCAATATTAGAAAATCTTGTTCTGTTATGTTTGAGATTATGTGTTGATTTAATTATAACCTCATCTTTTTCAAGAAACTGATAAACAGTAATGAATCATTAAAAGAAATGAGTATTGACTTTCCTCTAGCTTTGAGAATCCAACTGTTAAAAGATACTCACTTATGTTGGTATCCACATTATAATTATTGCATTGGCATGCCCTGCATCACTTCTGTGGAAGGTAATATAAAGGTCTTCAACACAGTTTTGCCAGATTCTGAAGGTTGTCTATTAATTCCTATTCGTAAGTGCTCCAAGCAGCTACACAAAACTTCTTCTTTAGCTTATCACCTCTACATTTCTGACTCTAATTTGCATTGCATGCCTAGCAGACTAATGCTTGGAAATTTTGGATAAGAAGCTAATTGTGACTCATAATCTAAAAAGTTTATGTATTTTTATTTTTATTTTTATTAATTTAATAACCCTTCATTATAGATTTATAATTCATCCCTTTCTTCCTTTCGTTTTTTCTTTTTACATTTTTCTCAATGAAAGCATAACCATCAACCCTACCAAGAATAATATCTTTAGTAGTTGGGTTGCATCAGATTGGTAATGGAGCAGTGCAAAGCATTCTCTTACTCCAAGAATAATGTCTTTAGCAGTTCGGTTGCATCACATTGGCAAATATTGACTGTTACTTGATGACCCTCCTCGTCAAATTCATTCTCTTACTCCAAACTAGATTTCTTTAGCATATTTCAAAGGAAATGAGAAACGAAGACCCAATCTACACTTGCCCCACGCTGCATATTAATAGTATAACCATCGCTTCTGAAATTATTCTGTTTAGCAGAAGGGCTATTTCGTTGCAGTTCATTGACTAGTAAAATCTTAAGCTGGCTTTACAAGCTATAAAAGGCACTCGAGTTCTGATAGAAATGCAAGAAATAGAGGTCATAACTATACAAAGCTTAAGTGATCAATCCCTTGAAAAAAATAGTAGAGAAATTCTCAGTAATCTCATGTCCTTTTTCAGCAGATTACTGCATTAATCTTAGAATGGATTACAAGCTTGTAATGGGAGGTATTATAGCTTCTCTATGATATTGGCTTTGTTTTATAGCTTAAAAACAAAGAAGAACAACAGAGCTTTAGTGCAGAACTTCAAAGATGAAAATTTGAAGAGCTGTAGAAAAGAGATATGCCAGCCTCAAACATTTGCAAAGATATTGTTGGGCCTGGTGTGTCTGGTTCTGCTCTTGCATATGCTCTTGGTAAGGTAAACTTTTTTGATATTTGTGGTAAAAAGAGTTTGGCATGAAAGATTACAATAAATTAGCTTAATTCATGCTATTTCTTGAATTTGACTACATGGTTTTGGGTACTTATTGGAGGATGGAAGCCAAGTGCATGTAATAGAGCTCTTTTGATTGAATTCGACTACATTGTTTTGGGCACTTGAATGAGCCAGTTGGTGAACTCCTATAGCCTGGTGGCTATCTGGAGCTGATTGAACTGGGTCTTGAAGGTATGTGAAAATTGTTGAGCGCATAGAATCAATTTTTAAGGTCAACAACTCGCGTATTGTTGAGTATTTTATAATATAATATAATAGATAAAAACAGAAATATCAATATTAAAATAAAATATTAAAGTATACTTTTCAATGAATTTAAAAATATTTATTAAAATTTTGCCCTTTTTTTTTTAACTTCGGTAAAGGGCAGTAGATAAATTTATAGTTTTATCACTTTCCCAAACAAAGCATCAGTGCATAACCCGGCCGTTTTTTATCCGTTGCGGTGGGTTGGACTTTCTGCAAAGCACGCCAAGGCCCCAGTCCCATGTTGCTGGTGGCTACCACCCATATTTGCTAATTTAATACCAAAAATTTGAAATGTAGAATGTTATTTTAATATAAATTATTAATAAATTATAAATTTTTAATAACGCTATTTTTTTTTAATAATAACTCAGTTATAATAGATTTTAAATAATATTATGTTATAAAGCATTTCAAATCCACATAATAAAATACTCTCAACATTTATAAGTTTAATATAAATTTGACACTAATCAATTAAAATAAATCTATAATTTTATCAAATTCCAATCTCAAAAATATGTTAATTGCTCCCTCTCTTGCCATGCCTAGGTCCAGCGTCTAATGCATAACACTTGACCTAGCAAAATCAGATTAGAATCCTCGATCCCTCGATTCCCCCAACCTAGTTAAAAAAACCAAAAAAAAAAAAGAAATCAATCCTCAAATGCTTGATTGACTCTATATATATCATGCAGGAAAATTCTTCCCCAGATTAGGTTCAACATAGACCAAGAGAGAAGATGCCTATTTTGCATGTGGATCGCATAGGTCTCACATGCTTCTCTCTAAGCCTGATAGCTGGTCTAGGAAAGAGCCATCTGCATCGGATAGGTCTCACATGCATTTCCCTTTAAGCCTAATAGCTGGTCTAGGAGAAAAAAAATGCATATCAATATAAGTTGACAAATGGCCTACCATGGACCAAAGTAAGCTACCAGTGAATGTAGTACGTACATGAAAAAACTGTGGCACAACAGTGAATGCAGGAAAGAGATAGAACACGAATACCATTTAACTTCTCAGCACAGTTCAAGAAACAAGTAGCTGATACGTGAATCTGGTTTTTTTTTTTTTTTGGGCACTTCGAAAAATAACTAAAAGGTTTATATCCACACGTGAAAGAATGATTTCAAATAACAGAGATCTTAACCTACACTATATTGGGACCTGTAAAGTTCGCACGTTTACAATCACAAGTACATATGCTCCTAGACTCTTTCACCACACGCTGTGATCTTCGAGTGTGAAGTTTGATATTCACCAATTTACCAGCCATCTGTTTATTGCACAAGAAACATACAATCAAATACCACGTTAACCAGGATTAAAGACAAACATGACTTTTTAAAACAAATTTCAACTGAATTAAATTATAAGTGTTTCATCCTCAATATATATATATAAGTGTTTCAAGATGCCACATCAAGGGATCTTCTCTCAGTATTAACAAATTGAATGGGTGATGAGTGATGACCCACTCACAGTTCCACAGAAATGGAGTTTTGGAAAAACAACGTTCTGCATGCAAAAAAATAGTTCCCCTGGAAAGGTAATATTGTCTGCACCACACAGATTTTTTCAAACACAAATGATATAATGATAAGAAAAGCTTTTGCCACTAAGCAATGAAATTCATTAAACATAAAAAAACAAAAGAAATATTTGATTATCAAACCAAGAGATAATCACCTGCTCAGCTTAATTTCTAGAGAATACTTATTCACACAAATATAGACATACACATACAATGATAATTTAAGTAAAATTTTTGGCAACAGAAAGAGAGTTACAGACCATTCTCCAGACTAAGTCTTCCGGACCCAAGGACTGAGCTGGACTAGAATACAGAAAATGCCTCGAGTACTGAAAGAAATGAGACCAACAAAATCAGTTGTTTTAACCAACAAAATAAAGCAATCAATCAATTGATCTAGTAAAAAATAACTTTTAAAAAAATCTGGCATTCATATAAAACAAAATAGAGTCACATACCTGACCAAGGTTTCTTCGCATTTCCCTTATTTGAGCAGGGCTAATAGCTTTCAAAAATTTCAACAACCACCCTGGTTGCATGGCATTAGAAGAAGAAACAAATAAAGCTATCTGTATTCAAGGATCAAGTGATTGAAGCATCAGTAATCACAAAGTATAGAGTTTTAAGGGAAACCATGTTTGAAGCATCAGTAATCACACATTTTGAATCTATGGCTCAGTAAAATACTTGCACTAACTTAAATGTCAAATTAGATATATTCCAATCTCAGATATGCCAACGAACTCCATACCTCTACTACTAGGTTATGCCTACATTTATTAGAGAAAATTTAGCCTAAACAAAAATAATAAATGTAATCAATGGCCAGAGGTTAAAACTGTCAAAGATGCACACAACAAAATGATGACAATTAAGCTACAGAAATGCATGTGCACCTTTCTATAATCAAGAATCCCTTCAAAAGGTAGCTCCAATTCATCACTAATTATTACAGGGATGCACCCACTGACAATAGCATCAAATAATCTGGCGGATGATGGAGTGTCACCAGCTGGATTTAAGCAAAAGATGGACCTGATGACACAGGAAGCAACTCCACTATTTTAATTAAATTCAGCAATAAAACTACATTGAGAAAAACAGGTCAAAATCCAATGTATTTACTTGCGCATGCCAATCTGGGCTGCTGCTTTCCCTCCCTCCCCAGCTGTCCCTTCCTCTATAACAACACCATCAGCACCACTTAGTTCTGCTACAAGTTTAGCACGTATCTTTCCACCCTAAAGCAGAATGCAGCTAACTAAGCAACAAAACCTTGAAATAAAAAGATGGAGCACTTGCACAAAACGAGAAATGCTACAGCAATCAGATCAACAAATGCAAAGATTAAATGATCAAAGAGGCCCTAAGTCAAGAAACCAAAGGAAAATATTACCAGTATCACTGAATTATTATTACATCACATTCTCAGACAAGTTGGCAAGCCGCACTTCCAGCCTTCATTTATTACCAAAGTAGCTAACCGATTATAATTAACAGAAATATCAGCCTATTAGGGCTAGAAAAGATCATAAATTCCAAAATAAATCCTCGAGAAAATCTATAATTCCAAAATTTTTTTTATCTTTAATCGTTGTTTTCCTTGATTCTTCATTGACTGCAAGGCAAAGGAAAGTTTTTCACTATTTCTGTACCGTGAACATGAAATATTGAAGATAAGAGCCATATTGCCGCTTACGTATCTTGTTCATTAGTCACTAAAAGCATTATATAGCACTCATCATCACCATCAATCCCAATTCCCAACCAACAGAAAGTGAAATATATCTTATTCCACTAACTGCAGCTAGTTTATTCAAGCTACCCCCATCGTGTATGTAAATGCAAACTGATTGATTAATGATTAGCTAAACTCTTACTGCATTTCTTTTAAGCCGCCCACGGAAGAAAAGCAGGGTGTTTCTTTTTGATTCACTTTCTGATAAACACTTGGCATCACACAAATCAACATTGGGGACATACGGAAGAATTAGATCTTTCTCCAAAAACACTTGTCCTGGCTTGTACCTGACATTAAAAATGATGATTAGCAGCTATAATGTCTAACCAACCAGTCAAATGTAGACTCAATTTCCAACTTTAGTAATAAAGTCACCAGTTCCCCGTGGAGTCCATGTCAGGTAGCAACCAAATTGCATTTTTCATATATCTCCGAACAGACTTGAAAGACCAGGGATGATGAACAGGAAGAATGTGATCCCTCCCTCCAGATCGTTTCCATGCAGGCTGATCTGTCACCCACTTCAATGCTTCCTACACCCACAGAAACCAGCGCTTTACATCTTCGGAACGCAGGAGAAAATTCTGAAACATCATATCAGTTTTAAGGATATAAACGGAATCTGAACTTTACAAGCACAAATTACTGGTTTTCAGAACTTCAAGCTGTAAAAAAACATTCAAATATTCAATTTAGTGTGTCCAGATAATCTTAAGCTCCTAATTTAAACTCAATCTCCAACTTAACATCATTGAGGAGCTATTAGCGTCTCAATTAAAGCATGAAACTATTTCATATTTATGTATGAAAAAGGAAAATGAAGCAGGGTAAGTTCATAAGGGGGAAAAAAAACGAGATTACTAATCAAGTAATCCTTGGAGGTGCACTCACACCCTATAAAGAGCCTTGCATTGTTGCTTCTCAAGCAAGAAAAAGCTGATTGTAGTGAAGAAAGGGATATAGAACAAATCTGCTTCCTCCTGCCTACGAACTCTCACTACACTTTTCAAAAGCCTCTCTGATTCTGGAGCTATCAGATCTGCCCAAAGCCAATAATCAATGGAATGCTGCACCCAAATCAAAATTATATATAAATTATCCGATCTTAAAGTATAAAATTAATTACAAAGAAAACAAAACGAATAACAATATTTACACCTGTTCGATTAAACGATGCACGGGGCTGCCATTGGAGGTGAGATTATCAGTCTCTCTATAAGAATTCCTAAACAGCCAAAGCAAATCGTAGGTGAATTTCCTCGGCATCTCATACACGTAAACCCTAATCGGAAACTCAAGAGGATAGTATGGATCCCCGTACGCTCTCTCACTCTCCCTCATAAAAATTTTCTCATCTAATTCTGTCAACTCCTCTTCGGTCACTTGGAGAACCGTAGAGGATCTAGGAGCTTTCTCAGCGAGGAAGTCCTCGAGAGAAGCGAGAAAGGAGGTTTCGGGTTTGAGGGCAAGACTGGGGTTCGGGTATGGGGAGAGGATCCGGGTTTGGGAGGAAGAAAGGGAAAAGAGGAGGAAAAGGAGAGAGATAGCGAGGAAGGAGAGAATAAGGAGGAGAATCGGGGATCTGGATCTTGATGATGGCGAAATGTGAAGTTTACTTGGCATTTTTATGGTTTTTTCTGGCTATGGAGATCAAAGAAATAGTGCTACAGATTTGTTTCCGTGTTTATGGAGAAGCAGCTTATGGCTGTGGAGATTGAAGAAAGAGTTGAGAGAGGAGTGAAGAACTGCAGTTGTATTATACTAATGGGTAAATGGGTAGAGTTACGTATTCATTTTGTTGGGTCTAGAGTTTCGAGTGGATTTAACATGGGCTTGTCCCTTGTCCCTATCTTCCTTTTTTCTGTTTTTTTTTTTTAAGCATCGACGAGCCCAGAAAAAGTAATCAACATGGGTAAATGCCAGACTCGGAAGAAGTAATTCTATCAGGAAGGGAAAAACTTACGCTTATAGTGGATTCAAGGCAAGCATGCAAGTCCCTTCATCCTGAACCAGGTTCGAGCAAAAATTTCCCAAAAAAATATAATCCACAATTCAATCCAAGCGGTATTAGTTGTCAAATATAATGGTCCAAAAATCTAATGAATTAATCGGAAGATGAGGCATAACGAGCATTCACAATTGGACTTAGACAATGACGAGAATAAATTGGATGGCCCCTTCATTTGATCACAGATGCCGGCAAAGAATTTTTTTTTTTTTTTTTTTTTGAAAATGGCAAAGAATTCCATCACTAGTACTACTGATCATGTCATTACGCTATTGCAATGTTTATAAGGACCAAATAACTGAATGTTCGATAAAATAGATGTATACCATGTCAAGCAATTGTATCAATCCAAGATATAAACTACTTACAGAAATTGACAGAAAAATGTAAATGTTATGCAAAAGAAAAATCCACCAGCCCTGTTTATGACGGTTTCAACCATCTTAAAATCAAACTTAATTCATATGGAACACCTAAATGGCCAGATGTCAATGGCCTCTTTCCTAAAAATATGGAATTTTCTGAACTCATCAGCTCAGAAGCTGATGAGATCATCCTTTGAAGATTGCTGTTTCTTTGGGTCCTGTGCACCTTCAGATGTGCCTCCACTTTTCTTACCAAAGATCATTTCATCAAGATCATCCATCATGTCATCATTGCTTCCCCCATGAGTACCCCGTGAACCTGCTGGCTTCCTAATTAAGGCATCTTCTCTTGCATGGACGGGTGATTCATCAGGCTCAACAGCAACAGGAATCATAGCAGGCTCAGGCTCAGAAGAAACAACTGATGGCTTCTTCAACTCTTCATACTTGGAGAGAACTTTCTGAATCTCATCATTCACATTCAAGGCTTCAAAAAGCAGAGCTTCATTATCTCCTGCTGTCTCAATGATTCTCTGCACGGTCGATTGAGATCGACGACACTGCTGAATGAGTGTAGTTGTCAAATCGTCCTGCCAATGGAAAGATCCGTCACTCAGATTTCACAACACTAGATACTTGTTGCTCAGCTATTGCAAAAATTCCCAAACATGAAATACTTCAGTTGATGTTTATTTGAGTCATTCCTGATATTTACATAATTAATAAGCTCTACATTATGAATATTGCTTACCAAGAATAGCAAATTAAATTCATTTCACCACTAAAGATTGTTGCATATCAGAATGCATTTTCCTCCTCTTCTACATATACTCTCAAGGGAACAGGTCCCTCACTTTACCAACAGTAACTATTTGACTAGGCATGATTCTGGTTCAAAAATGATACAGCCCACACTTGCAATCTTGTAGCGAGGCTTTTTGAATTGCATCTATGAGCAAGCCTCAAGTGGTAAGCGCACCCAATATTTTATCCTCAATGACAAATTTGGAGAAATAATAAATCTTTGTGTTAATTCCAAGCTAATATAGACATAATTAGAAAGTTGTAAAAGGCACCAAAGGGAAATAATCTGAATACACAGGTGTAGGAGAAAAACAATGTTATGCCAAACACTAAAGATGCAGAAAATCCACCAAATTAGGGAGGCAAGAAAAGAAAAAGACAAGTATGCCATCTGTGCATACCAACTACATAGCACAAGAAGCATCCTCCAAAATTGCTTCCTTACAGACCCCCAGCCAAATTTCCATCCCAGCTGGTTGGAGCTTCATAAACAAATATGCATAATATTCAAAATATACAGCATAAACAAACATAAGAGCTCAAAGCCATGTGGCAATAAAGCAAAAGATAGTTTACAGAATCCTTTCCTGCGAAATGAACCACCAATTCACAAAGATCTTCCTTTTACTCAAAACACAAGTTGAAATTTTATCTATGGTAGCAGTCAGACAAAAGACAACTACTCTGGAAGAAAACTATTGTTTGAATTCCCAAGACCATACCAGTTGATCTCAAGCAACAATTACTACTTCCTGATGAAGTCCTGATCACTTTGTCTCTTCTCTCTGATGCTCCAATCACCATTACAACCAACAATGCCTAATATTAAATGCTAAACCCTCCTAACTATGAAACACACACATAGCCAGCCAAAGAAGATCACTCTTTTGACATAGCATCCATGCTACTTTTTAAAAAAAAAAAAAAACAAAAAATTCATAGTGTGCAAATAAAATTATAAATCAAACTGCAGGTGGCCTGAGTAATTGGAAAAATAGTTCATGACATGGCATGAGTAATAACTCATTGTTAAAGGTCATAAAACTTCAAAAGATCAACCCAAGAACTAAAAGAAAGTTCTAGCACCTTATTTAATCATTTTAACTTTCTTTAAAAAGCCCTAGATAATCATAACAGCAAAGCATTTATGATAAACAAAATTGAGAGGCACAATGTATGACTTGGCTCTGAACTAATTGAGAAGACCAATTGCACCACTATCCTTCTAATTCCTAAATAAGAACTGAGGCCTAAATACATTACAAGCAAACAATGGAATTTGTTAAGTCAATATAAGATCTTCAGTATCCTGGTCAATTTCAACAAGTGAAAGTGTGGAAAAATGAAAAACAGAAAACATGCAGCTTCATAAAAAAGTTTTAAGCATCTCATATCACAAGCATAACCTAGAGGACCAAATATTATTTTAGAACTAATCCAAACCAGGATATCTACAGTAAAACAAGTAGGAAGTGACAATTTGCAAGATAAAAGTACCTTCAAAACATCATGTTCAGGGGAGGAGGACAACACTGTTGTGAGAAGTTCAATGCTATTTCTTGCCACATCAAATGCTTCCTTTGTTTGTTCAGCCGTAAAGGTTATCACAGGAATATCATGCTGAATCTGCTGTGCAAGACTAGCATCCACTTCAGGTGCTGAAACTGAACGAGGAGGGGTAAAGATGGGTGCCAAACTCTCATTGTCACGACCAGGGAATCGGATTCCCCTCGATCTTAGACTCTTTAATAGAAAAGGCACAAACCCAGAGAAGGGAGAAAAAGAGGAGAGTTCAAGAAGTCATAACTCCGTGTTAGCCAAGAGTATCCAAATTTAACATCTAGTTCTAAAGCAATACCGCACTACACACACACACAGCTCCTCTGCAATTCATTCAGAAATGAGTAATATCATTGCACCTAATGTAATGTCAACAGAGTCAAAGTCAAAAATTCCACAACCAAAAATAGCCATAGTACTTACATTCAACTTTTTTGAGGTAAATTTATAAAACTTGTTGAACAAACTTGAATGAATTTTTTACAGCATGACTCCCTTTTGTTCAATATCCTAGCATTAATATTCAGTGTATTGGACAAAATGCCAAGACTCTCACCTAGAAGAAGGGCTGAAATAACAAATATTGAATACCATCTCATTGTTTTTATGAAACAAAGTAGGAGAGAGAATGCTAAGGCCGGTGGTCTCCACTAAGTTGAAATTTAGACAACTATTTCAAGTATAATCAACACTAATTTTCATTTTAAACAAGCCTAAAGGCAACAAAAAACTGAAACAAAATTTTCCTTTCTTTTCCTCCGATTTTCAGGGAGCCAAACAAGAGAGTGAAAATATTAAAAAGCAAACAGAATGAATACCTTGTATGTCTCTTCATAAACAGGTAAATAGCGCAGCTCACCAGTTGATTCCCCCCATGCTTCAATCAGCATCAAAGCCTTATTACGATTATTAACAACTGTCTGAGGATCATCAATCAGCTTCACCATTTCATCAAGGACCCTCTCAGCTGCAACCTCCGAGAAAGCTTTCTCGCAATTCTTAACACATGTTTCTAGTAACACCAAGGCCAAGTACTGAACCCTAGCATTCTTCATCATGATCCGCTTCTTTATACCACGGATTAATTCAACACTGCTAACCTTTTCATGATTAATCATGTCACAGAGTTCAAGATTCAAGGCCCAATCAGGCTCTTCAAGGGTCTCTGCTGTGGCTTCCTCAACAAGTTTATCAGCCTGGTTTGGACCCTGGAACAGCTCCTTCATTTTGAAGCTCATTGAGCTCATCCCAGCACTCATCTTTCGGCCCACCTCAGCACCTCCAATCTTGAGGCGCTCACCAAATGCGCTTACTTTATCCATCAAATTGTCACTCATCTTCACAGCCTTTCCAAAACCCTAATGGAAAACCTGCTTATCGCTGTCCAAAAAACGCAAGGCCTAACATATGTCAGAACAGAATAATCAAGATGCTACATCTAGTTGTTGAGAAACACATTGGAAAAGTTAGAAATCCAACAAACTACACCAAAATGACAATCCGCTTTGCTTCTCCAAAAGGAATTAGCGTTGAGACAACTCAGCTAACAAATGAAAATCCGTAATCTAAAAACCAAGCTACCAAATTTTTACTTAAAAAAGAAAAATATTTATTTTCAGTAACTCCCATCTTTCCTTCAAACCAAACACCATAACTGAGGAACCAACAATCAAACAATCGCTAAAAAATCAGAATACACAAAGAAAAAGAAACTGATTTCCAATCTCCAAAATTAAATATATATAAAAAAAAAATTAACGGTCTTCTCGACGACCAATATCTGACTAAATCTTCCGTCAGTCCATCTTAGTCTTTGATATTATATAGCAAAAAAATTAAACAAAAAAGAAAAAAAAGTATTATGCATTAGAATTTATTACCTAATTAAAAAAAAAAAAAAACTGTTTTTTCTTTTTTGTCCAGAACAGTATATCATCAGATCGAGCAAACAGAACAACCCCCTAACTAATAACAAAGCATCTGTTCAATTTTTTTTCTCCTAATAAAAACAGAAAATTGAACAAAATTAAGAAGAAAATAAATTACCTTTGAATGAAAGCGTGAGAGAGAGAGAGAGAGAGAGAGAGAGAGAGAGAGAGAGAGAGAGGGGGGCCTATTGTTGCTGAGTCGAGTGGGTAAAGTCTTGATCTTCGTTGGAGTTTCAGGCTCTTCTCTCAAATATATTTGCTAAAGAATTATTTATATATAAAAATTAAAATATTTTGCTTATATATTTCTAATTTCCGCGTAGACTTTTTTCAGTTATTGTGTAGCGGCACCACATCGTAATTCATGAAACTTCACTCTTTACATTTTTACACGCAACCTCGGCAAGTGGGCCCCTGAGTTTATATTTTTTAAGCGCGGAGAAAAGCACCTTATCATAGGAGAGAGCATTTAACCGGTTCGATTCTGAATCAAATCGAATATCAAAAATTAAAAGATTAAATTATTTAAAAATATAAATCAAATCGAATCGATTACTTAAAAAAAATTAAATTGAATTAAATCGAATTGAATTAAATCAAAAAATATTGATTCAGTTCGATTTCGTTGTATTAAACTGAAAATATTAAAATTTTTATTCTTTTAGGCTGGGTTATGCATCTTGAGTAGGATTATACATCTTGAACCTTGAGACTTATTCATCTTGGGTTGAAAATTTATTTGGGTCATTTTACTATTCGGTTTAATCGGTTTTATCGGTTTTAACCCATAAAAAACCGAACCCAACTGATTACCGAATATATTAAAATTTTTAAACTAAATTGAACCGATAAAATTAAAAAATCAAATCGATTAAACCAAAATAACTCTATTTGATTTAATTTTTCGATTTATACTAAAAATTGCACTGCCCTACCTGATTGCACGGTCGGTTTGATCAAATATATGAAAATTTGAATAAATAAAGAATTTTAACATATTAAATAAATTGAATTAAAAAAATAAATTAAATTGAATAAATTAATCTTTTATTTTGAAAAAAATAAATTAAATTTTTTTTAGATTGAATAAAACTAAATTAAATTGAAAAGAAAATCAAATCAAAATAATTTGATTAAAGTTGACTTAGTTTGAATTATCAATTTGAATTTTATATTAAATTTTTTTACTTATTTTTATTATTTTAGTTTCTCTTTTAATTTTTAATTTTAATATGAAATTTAACAATTAATTAAAAGAATAATTATTCGATTTGAGCAAAAAATAAATTAAACAGATTAAAATTTTAAATTAAATATTTAATTAAATTTAATTATTAAAAAATTATATTAAGCTTGTAAATGATATGGATTCGATTAACTTTTTAATTTAATTTGTATTTTACTTACCCTACTTAGATCGGGTCACTGTTTTTCTTTTCCTTTCAATGGAAAAAAAAAAAAAAAAAGAAAAACTTTATCACAACTCAACGCATAATCACAATGGGATAAATATTTTATATTTTAGGTCAGTAAATTTAAACATAATTATTTATGTTTAATGCTACAGAAATTTTGAGAATTTTAACTTGATTTTTGCTTTTTAAATTTGTTAATTTAAGATTTTTTTAATAATTATTTTAATTTTAATTTACTTTATTTGTGCTTTATACATTTTACTATCATATGAAACTCATAAACCTTGTATTTGAATGAAGAAATTTAAAATATGAAATTTAAATATGATAAAAATATATTTTTTATTAAATTGATTTGAGTCACTAGTATATATTATGATCATAAGTGTGGAGGGCGCAACAAATGAGTGTGTAGGTTTAAAATAATTTGTAAAATGATGTTATTTTAAATTAATTTTTAAAAAAATTAATAAGTAAAATGACACTATTTAAAAGTTATCAATAACATATATTCAAAGGCGAACATAGGATTAAATATGGGAGGCTAAAATTTTCACCCATTGGAGTGGGGCGCGACTTTTTAGTAGAGAAATATGACGGACAAATTTTCTTGCAATTTTTTTTATTTTAATTTATTATTATATAATATAAATTTATTTATTAAAAATATATTATAAACTAAAAAAATAAATTTTAAATAAAATTTTAGTAATATATATATGTTATTTTATTAAAATTAAAAGCACTCTAAGAAATGATTATCTTCATTAATAAATATCAAACACTCGATCATATTTAAGAAATTTAAAGTGATTTACTAATTATATAAATCCTCGTTAGTGGCATTAAAAACTTTTTAGTATTTTACTTGTCTATAATGTATAATATATTTATAAAAAAAGAATGCATCACTATTTGAAATCACGAAAATTATTTATAAGTGAGTTTATAATAAATTTTTTAACAATTTTGTTTTTCGATAGGTGATACACTCAAATTGTATAGATATTTTTAAGCACATTTGTATTCTAAATTATAGCATTTAGACAAGTATTTTTATGCATAGTAGTTGATTTCATTAATTTTCATAAATTCTGTTGTCAAGCCCTTAATTCCATGTTTTCTACATTATTTCAGGTGTTTGGGTGAAGCCCCAAATGATGGAAGTGCAAAGGAAAGCTTAGAGAAGTAAAAAGACAAAAAATTGCTGCTGATACAAAGTACACGAGTCATGTAAACCAAGCTCCAAACCCGTGTAACTCTCTATCAGAAGAAAGCCAAGAGAATTGATGAGAAACACAAGTACACGGGTCGTGTAAGTAGACCCGTGTAATCTGCAGGGACCCGTGTAAGTCACTGCCGGGCGCAAACTTGAAGAACCTTATGGGAACAATAGTACACGGCTCGTGTAATCAGGCTCGTGTAGTTGGCACAGACCCTTGTAACTTTCTGTGCCAAAACAAGACCACGCGATTCTCCTCCAGCAATTTACACGGCCCTACTTTGCGGGACCCGTGTAATGACACACGGGCCGTGTACTATGCTATAGCATGTTTTCTGACTCGAATTCCCCTCCTGTTTTCTTATTCGAACGAGACTCCTAAAGCCTTTTGGACTCAAAATGACCTAACCCTAGAGCAATCAATATAAATAGAAAAGAAAACACCAGGATAAGAGGTCGGCCACTGTCATCGAGAATGTTGCTGAAGGTTGCTGTTGTCGGGCTCTACATCAGTACCAAAAAGAAGTCTTTCAATTGAAGCTCCACAAGATCAAAGCTGAAACTCTCTTTGGTTCCTTCGTTTCATCTCCTTAGACAGAATTTTATTACTTTATTTCTTTTGCATAACTCTCTTTTTATTGTTTTTACTTTTTATCATGACATTTGTTGAACTCACCATGAGTGAGTAGTTTTCTTATTATGGATTTGGGAGAGTAGCTCTTGTAATTATTATTATGGATGAACACTGAGTTTTATTTATTGAATTTGAGATTCGTTTCTTGATTTAATTTCTTGTGATCTTAATGCATGCTATGTGTTGGTACCCACTTAGTTTTGATTATAGATGTTAATTGAAGAACTGAAAGGTGAAGATTAACATTAGAAAATCGAGATCTTAAACCTAGGAATTCTGACCTAGACATAGGCTGATACCCTTGTGGAACCTAAAAATTTGTCAAAGGTCTTAAAGGATTTTAATTGATTTGATCACCACGAAAGTAGAGTTCGAGTTAATTAGAATACACCCTAGATACCTTGAGAGAGGATTTAGGATAGCTTAGGACTAATTTCCATCAAGGAAAACGATCCTCAATTCAGTAAATAAACGAGATAACATCCCTAGTATGATTCAAGTGTGAAATCTTAATTCAAGAATTACTTCAAATAAATGATTTTGTTTTAAGTTTATCATTTTAGTGTTTAAAGTTAACAAACTTCATTCCTTAAGTATTCGATAGCTTAGACAGTCAAGATTTCTGTGTAGATTGGTACTTGTTAAACAAAATTCCTAGTGGGAACGATACTCTACTTATCACTTTATTACTTATTAGCGATACGTGCACTTGCGGGAATTGCAAAATAGCAAAACAAGTTTTTGGCGCCGTTGCCGGGAAATTTTTTTTTTTTTTAGTAATATCAAGCGATAGGCAATTTAGCTGATTTAAACAATTATATTTATTATTTAATTTTGTTTTACTGGTTGTATTTCTTTTCTTTTCTCTCAGGTGCCCGATCTGGTGTATGACCTGAACAAAGCGAGAAGAAATTTTGGACTGTGATCCAGAAATAGACAGAACCCTGAAAGCCATCAGAAAGGAAAGGAAACATCAAGAGCACGGTCAAGGAGATCCTGAAATCCCAATCATGGCCGATAATAATGACAGACCAAGACTCTTGAGAGATTATGGAGCTCCATCTGTCCAAGGATTTAAGCTCAGTGTCACTAGACCCACAGTGGAAGCCAACAACTTTGAATTAAAACCAGAATGGCTCCAAATGATTCAACAAACCCAGTTTGCAGGTTCACCAAGAGAGGACCCACACTATTACCTTCAGTGCTTTCTTGCCCTATGTGATATATTCAAGATGAATAGAGTGTCTGATCAAGCAATAAGACTCAGGGCATTCCCATTCTCCCTTTGAGATAGAGCAAGGAAGTGGTTACTTTCTCAACCGGCTGGAACATTCACTACCTGGGAAAACCTCTCTCAAGCTTTTCTAGCAAGGTATTTCCCACCTGCAAAGACTGCAACGCTGAGGCTTGAGCTCAACACCTTCAGACAAAATGAGGGAGAATCACTCTATGACGCATGGGAAAGATATAAAGACCTGCAGAGGGAATGTCCACACCATGACATAGAAGATTGGCTATTGGTGCAAAATTTCTATAATGGATTACTACCCTCTACAAGGAGCACAGTTGATTTAGCTGCAAAGGGTGATCTAATGGAGAAAACAGTGCTACAAGCACTTGAACTCCTAGAAAGGGTTGCATACCACAACTATGAGTGGTCAAATGAAAGAGGAAATGCAAGAAAAACTGTAGAGGTCCTGGAAGTAGATGCCCTAAGCATGATAAATGCCCAGTTTGATCAGCTTTTAAAGAAACTCGAAAGAATACAAGCCAACGCAGTTGGTACAAATAGTCAACATGAGGGCAGCTACGAAGGAGGATACATGAATTCAGAATACAGCAATTTCAACGAACCTACAGAACAGATGAACTATGTGAATAATGGAGGAAACTCTAACCAGAGGCAGCCAAACAATCCGTATTCAAATACTTACAACCCTGGATGGAGAAACCACCCAAATTTCTCATGGTCCAATCAGCAGAATCAGCCAATAAACAAGCAACAAGGGTACAAACCTCCAGCACCCCCTGGACTTCAGAATAGAGGTCAGAACTTTGCACAGCCATCACTACCTCTCTAACCTCAACAACCTGAAACGAAAATGACCATGGAAACCATGATGGAAAGATTCCTAGTAGCTCAACAACAACAAACTGAATTGATTAAATAGCTGACTTCCAGAATGGACCAACTTGCTACCCATAATAAGATGCTAGAGAATCAAATTGCTCAGCAAGCAAGTTCTTCAAGTAAGGCTGCTGGCAAACTACCCAGTCAACCAGAAATGAACCCAAGGGAGCATTGTAAGGCAGTTGCACTGAGGAGTGGGAGAACTCTAGTACAACCAGAGGTAGAATCGACAGAGAAAACCATAGAAATATCTAAAGACCAAGCAGAGAAAAAGGAGGAAGAAGCTAAGAAAGATCAGGAAGAGGAAGCAAGGAAGACAAAGAAATTACCAGAACCATACCAGCCTCCCTTACCTTTTCCTCAGAGATTTCACAAAGTCAAATTGGACAAGCAGTTTGGGAAGTTTTTGGAAGTTTTACAGAAACTTTACATTAACATCCCCTTCACTGAAGCACTTTCTCAGATGCATCTTATGCCAAATTTCTTAAGGAAATTCTGCTAAAGAAAAGGAAGCTAGAGGACTATGGAACAGTAGCTCTAACAGAGGAATGCAGTGCCATTCTGCAAAACAAACTGCCTCCAAAGTTGAAGGATCCAGGAAGCTTGTCCATACCCTGTATCATTGGTAACAAGAAAATAGACAAGGCCCTCTGCGATCTTAGGGCAAGCGTCAGTCTAATGCCTCTATCAATATGCAAAAAGCTAGAGAATTGGGGAAATGAAACCCACAACAATCTCATTGCAATTGGCTGATCGATCCATTAAATATCCTGTAGGGATACTTGAGAACATCCCTATCAAAGTAGGCAAATTTTTCATTCCAGTGGACTTTGTTGTCCTTGAGATGAAAAAAGATGTCCAAATTCCCATCATCTTGGGAAGACCATTCTTGGCAACCGTCGGAGCCATCATAGATGTCAAAAATTGACGATTAACCCTCAAGGTAGGAGAAGAAGAAGTGGAGTTCAACTTGTTCGACACAATGAAACACAAATTTGAACCTGATGAATGCTTCAAGGTTGACATAATTGATGAACAAGTTAAAGAGGAATTTCATAAGACACATCCTAAAGATCCTCTTGAAGCATGTATTGTGGGCAGCCACACAGTGGATGATGAAAATACTGAAATAGCAGAATGTGCACAACAGTTGGTAGCTCCTCCACCCCTACCTTTTGCTAAGGCTTCCGAGATGCAGGATTTGAAGGAGGAACAAACCGAAGGTAAGCTCCAGGAAAACGCCAAACAGGTAGAGCTTAAACCTCTCCCGTATTCGCTAAGGTATGCATTTCTGGACTCAAATTCTAAATATCCTATTATAATCAATGCTAGCCTGTCTAAGTTAGAAGAGGAAAAATTGCTAAGAGAACTTAGGATCCATAGCAAAGCCATAGGATATAAGATAGAAGACCTGAAGGGAATCAACCCTTCGATTTGCATGCTTGGATACCCATGGAAGAAAACAGTAAACCCACAATCGAACATCAAAGAAGACTTAACCCAAACATGAAAGAAGTAGGCAAGAAAAAAATTTTAAAACTTCTAGATGCAGGTATCATATACCCAATTTCTGATAGTAAATGGGTTAGTCCAGTACATGTAGTTACTGAGAAAGGTGGGACAATTGTTATCCGAAATGCAAGCAATGAATTAATCCCTACTAGAGTAGTCACTAGTTGGCGAATGTCCATAGATTATAGAAAATTGAATGGTGCCACCAGAAAAGACCATTTTCCCCTCCCCTTCATTGACCAAATGCTAGAAAGATTAGCGAAACACTCTTATTTCTGTTGCCTGGATGGGTATTCAGAATTCTTTCAAATTCCTATTCACCCAGAAGACTAAGAAAAGACAATATTCACTTGTCCCTATGGAACATTTGCATATAGGAGAATGCCTTTTGGTCTTTGTAATGCCCCTGCTTCCTTTTAAAGATGCATGATGGCTATCTTTTCTAATTACATTGAAGATATTATGGAAGTTTTTATGGATGATTTTTCTGTCTATGGAACTACTTTTGATGATTGCCTAGCTAATTTATCTAAGGTGTTGCAAAGATATGAAGAATCAAACTTGGTCCTAAATTGGAAAAAATGCCACTTTATGGTAAGGGAAGGTATAGTTCTGAGACATTTGATATCAGAAAGAGGAATTGAAGTAGATAAGGCGAAAATTGAGATCATTGAAAACATGCCACCACCAACATCAGTCAAGGGAGTGTGAAGCTTTTTGGGACATGCAGGATTCTACAGAAGATTTATCAAGGACTTTTCCAAAATAGCTAAGCCACTTACTAACTTGTTAAACCAAGATGTTCCCTTTGATTTTGATGAAAATTGCCTTGTCTCCTTTAACGGAATCAAAGAGGCCCTGATATCAGCACCAACAATGCAGCCATCGAATTAGGAGCTACCATTCGAGGTTATGTGCGACACAAGCGATTTTGCAGTTGGAGCAGTGCTCGGGCAAAGAAAAGATAAAAAGCTCCATGCTATTTATTATGCTAGCAAGACACTCGATGATGCACAGATCAATTATGCTACCACAGAGAAGGAATTCCTAGCAGTGGTATTTGCAATGGACAAATTCAGATATTACCTCATCGGGTCAAAAGTCATTGTATTCACAGATCATGCTGCAATCTGGTACCTTATGAACAAAAAGGAAGCAAAACCAAAACTAATTCGATGGATTCTACTCCTGCAAGAATTTGACCTTGAAATAAAGGACAAAAAGGGATCTGAAAATGTAGTAGCTGACCATCTTTCTAGACTAAAACTGGAGTACATGGAAGATTTCGAAGACATGCCAATTGACGATTCATTTCCTGATGAGAAATTACTTGCATTCTCAAAAGCTCCATGGTACGCTGACTTTGTTAATTTTCTTGTATGCAAAGTACTACCTCCAAACATGACTTATCAGCAAAGAAAAAAATTCCTACATGATGTGAGATATTACTTATAGGAAGAACCACTACTGTACAAGAAATGTAATGATGGGCTGATAAGAAGGTGCATAGCAGAGGAAGCTATGGAAAGTATCATTTATCACTGTCATTCATCACTATATGGAGGACATTTAGGCACTTAAAAGACCGCAGCCAAGATTTTACAAGCAGAGTTTTACTAGCCACATTTATTTAAGGATGTAAGATCCTTTGTGCTAGCTTGTGATCAATGCCAAAGAACAGGTAACAGTTCAAGAAGGAATGAAATGCCACTGCATGGTATACTTGAGATAGAATTATTTGATGTATGGGGAATAGACTTCATGGGACCATTTCCCTCTTCCCATGGAAACAAATATATTCTGGTTGGAGTTGATTATGTGTTAAAATGGGTAGAAGCTATTGCAATGCCAACCAACGATGCTAGAGTGGTCACCAAGTTCTTTAAGAAGAACATCTTCACAAGATTTGGCACACCACGAGCAATAATCAGTGATGGAGGAAGCCACTTCTGCAACCAACAATTCGAAACACTACTGAAAAAATATGGAGTGACTCACAAGGTGGCCACACCTTATCATCTTCAAACCAGTGGTTAAGTAGAAATATCAAATAGGGAACTGAACCAGATTCTGGAGAAAACTGTAAAAAGATCCAAGAAGGACTGGTGCATGAAGCTATATGATGCACTATGGGCATACCGCACTGCATATAAAACTCCAATTGGCACAACACCCTTCCGACTGGTTTATGAAAAATCATGCCATCTCCCTTGTTGAACTTAAGCATAAAGCTTACTGGGCAATTCAGGTACTAAACTTTGACCTCAAAGCTGCTGGTGAAAAAAGGCCCTTACAACTGAATGAGTTGGAAGAAATCTGACAAGATGCATACGAAAATGCGAAAATCTTTAAAGATAAAACCAAAAGATGGCATGACAGGCGCATAGCAAGGAAAGAGATAAAAGAAGGAGATCTTGTCCTCTTATTCAACTCTAGATTGAAACTCTTTCCAGGGAAGCTAAAATCAAGATGGTCCAGACCTTTCAAGGTCACTCAAATCTTCCCACATGGAGCAGTAGAGGTATGGAGCGAAACCTCAGGTGCATTCAAGGTTAATGGGCAGAGGCTGAAGCCTTACTTTCAGGGAGAACCCATAGAAACAGGAGTAAATTACACTCTCAATCCTCCTACTGATAGACCATAAACAAGCAAAGTCCAGCTAAAGACTATAAACAAGCGCTTTTTGGGAGGCAACCCAAAATTTTTATGAACTTTTCTTCTTTTCTTTTTCTTCAATATTGAATATTTGTTTTGTGCTCATTAGCATTTCATTTTGTAGGATTTTTTTGAAAAAAGAGAATAGAGATCAAGAGAGGAAGGGAATCACCAAGTCAAAACCATAAAAGGGAAAATTGAACAAAACCAGGGAAGTAAACTACTGTTAATCTTTGCATCCATTTCATATGTTAGAATTATAAATTTTTTATTTGCCAAAGATTTGAGAAATCAGAAACTTACACTGGTTGTGTGCTGATAGTACACGCCCTGTGTAACTTTCTGAAAGTCTATAAATTTCATGCAATCTCAATCCTTCGGGAGACAGAAAATTACACGGGTCCGCATCCCACTTTACACGGACTATGTAATGTCCCTAGCAAAATAACTGAGAAACAGAAAGTTACACGGGTCCTAGAGCTGATTTACACGGGCCGTATACTACGACAGATTTCGAAAATTTCAGGCAGTGATTTACACGGCCCTACAAGTCGGGACCCGTGTATCTCGTTGCAAACGCAACTCCTGGGGCGCGAAACGAAGAGTCCTAACGGCTCTTTAAATACACTCCCAACATTAAAACCCTTCATAAACACAAAACCTTTCATCTACTCCCTTCTTAGCCTATAAAAACCTCTCAAATCTCATCTCCCTTCACCAAAATCATTCTCTTCTCCTTCCCAAAAATACACACATGGCTCCTGCGAAGAGATCTGCAAGAAGGATCGGCTCCTCTTCAAGGCAAAGAGAAGAATCCTCACCTTCTCCACCCCAGCCTCTAACTCAACGCTCAAGGATGAGGGTAGCCACTCCCCAACCATCTCAACAAGCCCCTCCTCCACCGCAACCACAGCCCCAACCCGCTCCACAACCCGAAATCTCTATTCCTTAGGGATTTCGAGATGATGCCCACAAAGCAATGTGCACCCGACTTCATACCCGAAAAATATCCTCCACCAAATATATAGATTTTCCACTTTTAGAACAAATCGGGTTGCAAGAAGAAATCAATGGGCTACTTGATAGCATTGGGTGGACAATGTTCGCCCAACTCTAATTTCCGACTTACAAAGACACAATGTTGGAATTTTTAGGTAGCTTCAAGGCCAACTTATGGCCCACCAACAGGGAAGACAGGGGCAAAATTGAGTTTCACCTACTTGGTGTAGACCGGGTAATGAATATGGACGAGTTCAACGCCATCTTCGGCTTTGACAGTACCGACCATCAAGAAATCCCAAGGAACCGCATGCTGTACAACAACATCAACTTTTGGGATTCCATTGCACCAATCATAGAGCCCTACAACTCCAAAAATCCAAATCAATGGGCATCACTAGTCCGGCATTGCGATACATGCATCGGTTTGCTACCCACACCATAATGGGCCGTGGCGACAGCCTTGGCGTTGTCAATGCCAGTGAGCTATTTTTCCTATGGTGCATGGTCACAGGGTAGCAGTGCAGCACTAGTTTTTTCTTGTGCAACCATCTCCGACGCCTTTGCCATCAGCCTACCGAGCACATAGTACTTGGAGGCCTTGTCATTACCATTGCCCTCCACTTCGGCTTTGTTCTAAGACATCACAGACTACGCTTTGTTACTGGAACATCAAGAATTGATCAGACTATCTGCATATCCATGGGGATATGTAAGAAGGTGGGCAATAAATGCTACTTGGTGGATGCCAAAGGAAACACCATCCCTTGGAGAGACGAGGCAAAGAAGGGACCCGGTGAGACTTCACAACTCCAAGAAGAAAGGCAAGAGCGGATGTTCGAAGAGTCCCCTGTCCGAGTGCCTCCATACACACCACCACCGACAGACCCGGTCCTTGCATACCTGCAGCGCATGGAGACCACAATATACGGCAGGATGCGAGCTATCGAGGACAGCCTCCAGGAAGCACATAACAAGCTGGACATTCTAATGGACAAACTAAATGAGGAGGATGAGGAGGAAGAGGAGCAAGGATCACCAGCATCACCATCATCATCATCAGAGGCCTTTTAGAGATAAGACTATAGGATATGATATTTATTGTAATATCTTACATGCCCTAGTCCTAACTTAAAACCATAGGTCTCTTTTATTTGCTTTATGTTCAAAAATTTTCCTTGCTTAATAAATATTATGCTTCCTTAAAATTTTTGTACGCTTTATCTAATCTTGCACATTATATTGACATTGAGGACCATGTCTGATTTGAGTTTGGGGGGGAGGGATACATTTGCACTTGCATATCATTACATGCAAATCATTGCATTGTTTAAATTCAACTACTTGTGTATCAAATTCAGCTATATGAAAGTTTTTGGATTGTAAATTGTGAAACTTAGCACTATAACCAAAATTTTTGTAAGCTAATAATTGGACTCCAAGGGATAGAGGAATGAACGTATCTAGATAGGCAAAAAGAGATTCTAACATGTTGTTTGTGCATATATGCTATCCTCATATTTGCATTCCCTAAAAACCTTTCATTGGCAACCAAGTTTATCCCTCTAGCCCCATTACAGCCCTTTTAAAGACCTTTTGATCTTTTGAAAAAGCGAATGCTCCATTAGTGGAGATAGAAAATTGAGATATGCCTATGGAGTTAGAATTGGAATACTTCATCTCAATTACTTACGAAAGAGGCAGATTTGGGGGAGTTAGTGTTTCTTAATTCTATCCCGATAAAATAGGTTGTTTATAGCTTATTAATAGTCTTGTATAGAGGAATAATTAGTTGAAACACCATGAAACACGGTGAAGTTCCAAACAGGCAGCTATTAGAACCCTTATGCCTGGAAAGAGGGGAGTTGGTATGAAGGTTGGAGGAGTTCAATTCTATGCTTATCAAATTAATGGTTGTATTCCTAATTATCCCCTGAAATGTGCTTTAAAACAGAGTTTTGTTTTACTTGAGGACAAGCAAAAGTTTGAGTTTGGGGGTATTTGATACACTCAAATTGTATAGATGTTTTTAAGCACATTTGTATTCTAAATCATAGCATTTAGACAAGTATTTTCATGATAGTAGTTGATTTCATTAGTTTTCATAAATTCTGTTGTCAAGCCCTTAATTTCATGTTTTCTGCATTATTTCAGGTGTTTGGGTGAAGCCCCAAAGGATGGAAGTGCAAAGGAAAGCTTGGAGAAGTAAAAAGACAAAGAATTGCTGCTGATACAAAGTACACGGGTTGTGTAAACCAAGCCCCAGACCCGTGTAACTCTCTGTCAGAAGAAAGCCAAGAGAATCGATGAGAAACACAAGTACACGGGTCATGTAAGTAGACCCGTGTAATCTGCAGGGACCCGTGTAAATCTTTGCCAGGCGCAACTTGAAGAACCTTATAGGAACAATAGTACACGGCCCGTGTAATCAGGCTCGTGTAGTTGGCACAGATCCGTGTAACTTTCTGTGCCAAAACAAGACCACGCGATTCTCCTCCAACAATTTACACGGCCCTATTTTGCAGGACCCGTGTAGTGACACACGGGTCGTGTACTATGCTACAGCCTATTTTCTGAGTCGAATTCCCCTCCTGTTTTCTGATTCGAATGAGACTCCTAAAGCCTTTTGGACTCAAAATGACGTAACCCTGGAGCAACCAATATAAATAGAAAAGAAAACACCAGGAAAAGAGGTCGGCCACTGTCATCGGGAATGCTGCTGAAGGTTGCTGTTGTCGTGCTCTACTTCAGTACCAAAAGAAGTCTTTCAGCTGAAGCTCCACAAGATCAAAGCTGAAACTCTCTTTGGTTCCTTTGTTTCATCTCCTTAGACATAATTTTATTACTTTATTTCTTTTGCATAACTCTCTTTTTATTGTTTTTACTTTTTATCATGACATTTGTTGAACTCACCATGAGTGAGTAGTTTTCTTATTTTGGATTTGGGAGAGTAGCTCTTGTAATTATTATTATGGATGAACACTGAGTTTTATTTATTGAATTTGAGATTCGTTTCTTGATTTAATTTCTTGTGATCTTAATGCATGCTATGCGTTGGTACCCACTTAGTTCTGATTGTAGATGTTAATTGAAGGACTGAAAGGTGAAGATTAACATTAGAAAATCGAGATCTTAAACCTAGGAATTCTGACCTAGACATAGGCTGATACCTTTGTGGAACCTAAAATTGGTCAAAGGTCTTAAAGGATTTTAATTGATTTGATCACCACGAAAGTAGGGTTCGAGTTAATTAGAATACACCCTAGATGCCTTGAGAGAGGATGTAGGATAGCTTAGGACTGATTTCCATCAAGGAAAATGATCCTCAATTCAGTAAATAAACGAGATAACATCCCTAGTATGATTCCAGTGTGAAATCTTAATTCCAGAATTGCTTCAAATAAATCATTTCGTTTTAAGTTTATCATTTTAGTATTTAAAGTTAATAAACTTCATTCCGTAAGTATTCGATAGCCTAGACAGTCAAGATTTCTGTGTAGATTGGTACTTGCTAAACAAAATTGCTCGTGGCAACGATACTCTACTTATCACTTTATTACTTGTTAGCGATACGTGCACTTGCGAGAATTGCAAAATAGCGAAATAATAGGGTAAATTATTATGAGGTACCTGTATTATGTCAAAATTTATTAATTAGTCTTTTAAATTCTTAAACCCAATTAAAATGTATCTCTATTTTGTAAAATCAAGCTACTTAGGGTGCGTTTTGTACGGAGTTAATAAGGGTTAATAATTAACCTTATAATTTTTAATACTATTTGCGTACTTTAAAGTGAATAGGTTAATTTTTAACCTCATTAATATTTAATCTCTTTTTAGGGGTTAAATGTTAACCTTGAGTTGGGTAGATTAATAAAAGCTAAACACACTATTTATATATTTATTTTCTATTTTTTCTCAACTTATTTTATTTTTTGGTCCCTTCATTTTCAAAAACTCTTCGTCTCCTACAACAACAAGAATGTACGATTTTTGTTTTCAATCACATGAGCAAGACTATAAATTTTCTGGGTGTGAAAAATATGAATTTCTATATTATTTATTCCATTATGAGTTGCAAAAAAGTTTTATATATATATTTCCTTTGCTTGCTATGATCTAATGAAATCTGTATATATAATCTATAAATTGATAGAATCTTTTAAATTAAATTATTTACAAATAAAAAATAATATTACTAAAAATAAAAATAAAAAATAATTTTGATATTTGTTATTAAAATATAAAAATAGATGTTTATTTTTTTCATGCGAGCTCAATTTTTTAATCTTGTATCAAATATCGTTAATTGTTACACCATTAATTGTCTTTTACCCCCTTAATAATTACTCCCTTAAATTTTACAATGTTAATACTTAACCCTCAATTTTTTAACCTTATACCAAACGCACCCTTAGTCCTATCAAATTTTTTGATGATTTCATTGAATCAATGGCTAAATACCCAGTCCAAAGAAAGAGAAAAATTTTTTATCATCAAAATGCCTTTATTGTCTCTCTTGTTTTCCCTCTCCCTCCCATTGCTCTCTCTCTACCTCTCCATCTTTCCCTCCCCAGTTTCTCTCTTTGTTTCATTCTCCATGACGAAACCAATATAGTTGGCTTCTTTGATCCACTGATCTCTCCCTCCCTCAATTCAGTTTATCAGTTACTCGAGAATCAGTAAAACAAACAGATTATTGCAATCTCGATCTCAAATCAATTCTACAATCTCAACCTCAAAACAACATAACAAGTATTAATCCAGCAAATCTTAACAAAATGTAAATTAAATTGAACATGGATCAACATAACAAAATTGAAAAATTCAACAAACCCAAGTTTTAATATGCTAAGTAACACTAAATCTCAACAAAGTCAAGTCCCAAACCCAACAAAACACATAGGAACAAAACCAAGTCCCTAGCCCAAGGCCCTGCTATTCCTAGACTATAGCAGAGGAATCAATAACCAGGCAATTGAAGGAGGGGTGGAGTGTTGAGAGGTTGAAAGGTGAGGAGAGAGTTTAGATTGTCAGCCACGCTTCATTGGTAAGGATCTGTAGGACAAGTTGCCATTGCTGGAATCATTGGGAAACAATGGATGGCTCCTTTGTGTTTTCCTTT
The DNA here is from genome assembly GCF_030052815.1 of Hevea brasiliensis. Lineage (NCBI taxonomy): Eukaryota > Viridiplantae > Streptophyta > Magnoliopsida > Malpighiales > Euphorbiaceae > Hevea > Hevea brasiliensis. Next base: position 103,184,489 of record NC_079495.1, on the reverse strand, counting down.
GTGTTCTCGAGTCCCAACATCTATGGCTCCTTGTGGATCATAGGGAGACATAGCTAAGGGTGACATTGAGGATGGGGGCATGGAGTACTATGTGGTCTCTAGAATGTTGGGCCTCACCGATAGTTAGGAAAGAGGTTGGGTTGACAAGGAGCTGAAGTCGAGGAGTTAAGAAATTAGGAAGGAAGGCTTGCAGGTAGGAAAAGTCACCATTGTTCTTCTTTGATGGGGTAAAGAAGAACAAAAGCGTTCAGGAAGAGAAGTGATTCGGGTTAAGAATTTGATAGAAGGCTAAAAAGGGTATTTTTGACTTTTCCCATATAGCTAATGGAATGTGTTAAAATTATTTAATAGAATAACTAATTAGTTATATTTTCAATAAGAAATGGACATTTTTATGACTATGATGATGGGTGAATGACGGAAATTGAACCCATGCATGATGGACTCACAATCCACTGCCCTGATCCACTTGGCTACGTTCACCCTTAATACTATACTCTATTTCAAAATTAAATTAAATATTAGAAGATACCGGGATTTGTAGTTTAATATTAAATTTTATCTTTCTTATAAGATCTTATAAGATATAATTACAAAAAGACATAAAAATAAAAATTTTTTCTTTTATGTCTTTTATTTTGAATTAAAAAACAATTTACAAAACAAAAGTTTGAGAATAACATATATAAAGACTAGCTAATAAATTATGACATGGTAGGAAGTTATGAGGAAATTCATTATCAATCTTATTATGAAACTTATTTTTAATTTATTTATTTTTATATTTTTTAACATAATAATATCTTAATTCCATAAATGTATTATTATTATTATTATTATTATTATTATTATTATTATTATTGAGTCAATGTATTATGGTTATAATATATATATATATTTTTTATAAAGTTGAGGGTCAAGACACCACTTATATGTTCCTAAAACTAGATTAAGGGATTAAAAATTATAAAATATATATTTTTTAACTGAGGTAAGGTGGGTCCGCCCTTTATATATTAAAATTAATTTCAAATATTCTTATTTTAAATGTTTATATCCAAACATAATATTATAATAGTTATTGATAAAATAAAATTTAATTTATAAAAATAAAGTTACGACATAAATTGCCATAGACACTATAAAAAATAATTAGTTGTGTAACCAATTATTGTAACTAATTAAAATCGATTACTATTAATAACTAATTTTACAATTGATTTGTAATTTTGATTTTTTTTAGTAAAATAATAAATTTTAAAAAAATTTAGCTATCGATTCAAGAATCGATTGTTAAATCAATTGTTATTAGTAACTGATTTATAATTGGTTGCTAAAATTAATTTCTAATAGTAACTGATTTATAAATTGCTTGCTGAATTGGTTGCTAATCGATATTAGAAAAATTTTAAATATACAATTAATAATCGATTTTAAAATCGATTACTATTAACAATCGATTAAAAAATCAGTTGTTAAAATCTGTTGTTAATAGCAATCGATTTGAAAATTTATTGCTAACAACAACCGATTTAGGGAATCGATTGCTAAATTAAAAAATAATTTTAATTGACTCTAAAGTTAGTAATCTATTTGCAATCGGTTGTAAAAATTGGCAATAAATTTGCAATCGGTTGTTAAAATTAGTTGTTATCTGCAACCAGTTCCTTATCGATTACTAATAGCAATCAATTTTTGCAACCAATTGTAAATTAGTTACTAAATTTTGTTCTCTCAAAAATTCCTGTCCTTTTTTTTTTTTTTTTTGCAATCGATTGCTGTTTTGCAATTGATTTTTCCCCCTAAAAATTATAGCTCAATTTTTTTTTTTTATAATTGATTTGTGAATCAGTTGCTAATAGTATCGGTTGCTAATAGCAACCGATTTTAACAATTAATTTTGTAACTGGTTTTTTTCTCTAAAAATTCCCGTCTAATTTTTTGTTTTATATTTTTTATTTGCAACTAATTTGCAAGTCGATTAAAACTAGTTGCTATTCGCATCTGATTTTGCAACCGAATTTTTTTCCAAAAAAATTTTTGCCCATTTTTTATTCTTTTATTTTAATTTGCAATCGATTTGCAAATCAATTACTAAAAGTGGCTGATTTCTACAACCGATTAAAATCAATTGCTATTAGTAACTGATCTTGCAACTAATTGTGAATCGGTAGCAAAATTTTCCTCTCAAAAATTCCCGTTTAATTTTTAAAATAAATTAACAACCAATAATTAGTTGTTAAAATTGATTGCTAATTTAATTATATAAACTACTTCTAATTTTCTTTCCCCACTGCTCATTTTCTTTCCCACTGCTCTTTTTTTTCTCTCTTTTTTCCCTTTTCTCTCATTTTCTTCATCTTTTTTTTCATTCTCATTTTTTTCATTTATCATCTTTTCTTTTTTAACATATTTTCTTCATTATTTTTCTTTCCCATCTATTTTCTTCATTCTTTTTTTCCTCATCTATTTTCCTCTTTATCTTTTTCTTTCTCATATATTTTATTTTCATCATCTTTTTCTTTCTCTTCTATTTTTTTTCATCATCTTTTTCTTTCTCATCTATTTTCTTCATCTTTTTCTTTCTCATCTTTTTCTTCTTCATCTCGTGATACTCGCCATTTTCCAATGTTGGAATATATGTTCTTAACGGGATATTCTGGTGAAAAGTAAAACTTTACTGACAAGAAAATGACGGTAAGATGTGAGAATGTATTTATGTATGTGTATTGTATTCAAAATGTAATTAAGAAAGAAAAATATTCTAAAGGTTTTGTTCCTAAAGAGTTTTTAAGTAAGTGTTTTTTGTAGAAGGAGTTTCGGCAGTCGAAGTATGGAATTTCGATAGCCAAACGCTTTTTCCTGCCCAAAAGCTCTTTTGGACAGAAACAACTCTGACAGCCAAAAGTCCTTTGACAAAGAGGGTATAAAAGGGTCCAAAGCTTATTTGCTGTAAAAACACTTAGGGTTTTCTTCTTTCATCCCTCTCTTAATTTTGGGGTATACAATATGCTCTTTAAAGAGATTTCCTTGGATTTTTGAATATCTAGAGGGGGATTCTTTTGTTTAGAAGTGTGGAATAGTATATTCAAGTTTTGAAGTTTTGATTCTCCCATCTTTAAGCTCCAAGAAAGAGGATCGGACTTAAAAGACTCAAAAGGGTAAGAATCTGAAGATAACTCCCATTCGAGTAAGGTGGTTGATAAGTTATAAAAGGTAAGTAACTCTAACTTTAATAAAATAAAAATTATTTATAGGTAATTAATGAGTATCATCATGCATCATGTCATATTTATTTAGAATGTACATATCTAGAACACGAAGATATTGCATAATTACATAACTTATTGTTGGCGTAGTGGTGGATGTTGGATGATTCACTAACTCCTCCCGTGTTATGATTATGTAACGTTACGTATATTATGGATCCATAAGTAAATCCCATGGGGAGATCTTTAAGTTACCCTTCAAGAGAGATCTGTAAGTTACCCTTCAAGGGAGATCTGTAAGTTGTCCCAGGATATATGACACAGGTCATGTTTAAAAGAAGAGTTTGGGGAGTTAATAGTGATCATGTCTATCTTATGTAAAATGTTCGTGATGTGAAATCCCATGTGAATGATACATTACACATATATGAATGAATGATACAATTAATAATTGTTAGTTTACTCACTGAGCTTATACAAGCTTGTCCCATTCCCTTAACTCCCAAGTGTAGGGTTACATGACTATAACAGTTCTTGGAAGAGCTTCCTTTATGTATAATGTATGGGTCGTTGGACACATAATTTATGAATGAATAGTAATGTACTGGTGATTAAAGGAAATTAGAAATAAGTAATATTTATTAAAGTATGATGGTGTATTTGTTGCGTTAACACTTTTGAGGGTATGCATGTTGAACCATTATACTTTAGATCTTATGTATGTTAAGATTCAAATTATAAACCATTATTATGTCATGAATGTTTATGTATAGATGAAAAGACTAAGGTGTAATAGTTTAAAGTTTATTTAAATGGTGAGATATAGGAATGTATGTATGTTTCTCAGGTTTCAAGCTTGCTACGAATTCCGGCAGCCCTAAGTTAACTAGTTTCCTAGCGCCGGTAATGGTCCCCATACACCTCTTTCTTTTTTTTTTTTTGTTTTCTTCCTCATATTTTGTATTTAATTTATTTTTTTATAGAATAAAAATTTTTGTATAAATACTTTTTTGGTTAGTAAATTATTTGTAGTATTAATTTTTAGTAGTTTTTTTTTGTTTTATAATAGGTATTATTAGTAATTTTTTATAATATTTTTATATTATTTTTAGTACTAATTTTCATTAATAATTTATTATTTTAGTAATTTTTGATAAATTTATTTATTTGCATTTTTTATTTTTATTCAAAAATTTAATTTTTTCATAATTTTTAAAAAATTAGCAACGAGACTTTTCTGTTGCTAAATTAGTTACAAATAACAACCGATTTATAAAATAGTTGTAAAATTATAAAATTAAAGATATCAAATTTTTTACAATTAATTATGTTTCGGTTCCTATTAGCAACCGATTTTAATTGCTAAATCAGTTGTTACTAGCAACTGATAGTTTTTTTAACAAAAATTTTATTTTTTTAAGTTTAATTAATTTAGCAACTGATTTGATTGTCGATTGCTATTTACAACTAATTTGATTGTTGCAACCCGACTTATTGCAACCAATTGAATCGGTTACTAAATCGATTTTAATGGATTAGAAACCGATTCAGTCCGTTGCTAATCCTTTTTTTTAGTGAGAAAACAAAGTTACAATATAAATTTTCATTAATTAAATATCAAAATAACATTTTTTTAGAATATTATTTTTTTTCTTGAATTATATTGTAACACCCCTATTTGCATAGCCTGATATATTTCACTATTCCGGTGATCGGTATTGGTCTGGACAATTAAGAGGATTAGAACCACACTTAAGATAACTAGATAAGCCCTGAGCACAAATAATTAGTAATTGTCAATTAGTTAAGTATAAATAAGAAAAACAGAATATAAGAAGTTAAACGAGCTGAGAATCACAGCGATGGGTGACCTTCTCGGGAAGGATTACGAAGTCGATTTAAACTCAAATTTCGAACTGTAAAATGTGACGCCGCGGTCCTTAGGACTATTACAAACACAGTGGAAAAGAGAAAATCACGAAAATGAATTGTTAAGCCAGTCAAATAATTAGGTCAGGGATTCAGAAAAATATTGAATTATTTGCAAACCGGGTCGAACCGGCGAGGGGCAATTTGGTCAATTGACCCCTAGAGCTGATACCTGACCTAACTGTCAAATAAAATTGGAGAAAAGAAAATTTCAGGATCGGGAATTAAATTAAAGAACTAATGAAAAAAAAAAGAAAAAGGAAAAGAAATTGCATTAGTGACATCATCAAAATGACATAAGCTATGACATCACAAATAAATTATATTTAATTAAAATTTGACAAAGTCAAAGAAAAAGGATAAAATAAAAAAATTGAAGAACACATTTTCATTCTTCTTCTTCTTTAACCCGTGACCTTCTCCCTTCTCTCTCTCTCTCACAAAAAACTCCATTAGAGCTCATTTTGGGCTTGATCAAAACTTAAATCCCACCATAGAAACTTAAATTACCATCATTAAACCTTGTTAACTTCACTTGAAAAGAAGTTTGAGCAAAGAAAGTGTCGCAAGGGGTTTGCGGTCGTCTGGACGAATACTCACCGAAGTGGGAAAGAGTGAGGAGTCGCCACTTTAATTTTGAGGGAAATTAAAGAAAACCATTTGCTAAAATAAATTGAAATGAAACCACTTCAAAAACAGAGATTATAGGTTCGAGGTCCATGAACGGGTGGGGAAGGTGTTAGGCACCCCACCTCGTCCCTCAATGAGGGTAAGCAGATTTAACTTCAAGCTCTTTATAAACTAGAATTGATAGTTAGGAGGTTCGAATGGAGATGTTAATCCTCTTGGTAAAAGGGAATTTGATTTTTCACCAATTCGGGTTACCCAGATACATAAATAAATGAGTCGACCCTTAGTGAGTTACTGTTATGTATCAGTTTTGTTTGAGGGGTCATTTTGCCTATTTATTAGAATTCGATTTGAGAATCGGATAAGAACTCTCCTCCGATTTCTTTTAAATTAAAATTTCGATTGGAAATCAGATAAAAACTCTCCTCCGATCTCTTTTTGGTTAAAATTGGAGTTTTTGGATTGAGAATCGGATAAGAACTCTCCTCCGATCTCTTTTAAATATTTATTAGAATTATGGATCGAGGATCGAGTAAGAACTCTCCTCCGATCTCTTTTAGGTTAAAATTAGAATTTTTGATTGAGAATCGGATAAGAACTCTCTTCCGATCTCTTTTAAATATTTATTAAAATTATGGATTGAGGATCAGATAAGAACTCTCCTCCGATCTCTTTTAGGTTAAAATTAGAATTTTTGATTGAGAATCGGATAAGAACTCTCTTCCGATCTCTTTTAAATATTTAAAATTATGGATTGAGGATCGGATAAGAACTCTCCTCCGATCTCTTTTAAAAGTTTGCTAAGATTCTGGTTGAGAATCGGATAAGAACTCTCCGCCGACCTCTTTTATTTTAATAGGAGTCGGATAAGGACTTTTCTGACCTCTCGAAATTTGATTACAGCTACACATCACAAGAGCCTAAAACTAAGGGTTCTGGCATTCAAAGATGCCAAGGATCGGAATAAGGCTTCTTTTAACTCATTGGTACCTTGTGACTAGACAGGGGATACTAGACTGAATTTTCCGACCTCCTATGTGGTCGCCTTACCCGTACCTTTTGATACCCGATCTATTCCATTTATTTATCTCAGATTTGGTTTTATTCCACCTTATGACGTTTTACCCAATTATCTTCTGTGTTAGTCTAGTTATTCAACTTTACTATTTTCCTGTCTTGTTATTCAGACCTTCTATTGTTTTAAAGAAACGCTTAAGATATAGTTACCTACATTTTATCCAACTACTTATACGCTACTCGGGACTAAAACTCTCGCATTTAGAAATAATGAAGATTAACAAAAGAATGGACTGATTAACAAAGAAGTAAACTCGAGAATGACTTTCTTCGCGTTTTTTTAATGCAATATAAACTTGGTGAAAATTACAAACATAAAAATAAAGGAAATACGTAAAATAAAACGAGCACTTGATAAAGTAGCGATATAAGCACTCACCTGTAGGGAGCCGAATCTACTAAACTAACTGCGGAATCACAAAACGTAATAGGACTGCGGGTTGATAGCCGGAGGACTAAGGTTCACCTTGAAATGAAGGATACTTTGCTAAAATGCAGTCAGGTCAAAATAACCGAGTTTGAATGAAGTTGAGCTTGGACAACGGGAGTGGAAATAAAGATAACAAAGACAGAAAGTGAGAGTGTCACAGGATAATGAACGAACTGAAAATGAAGAGTTTCAGTATTCAAAAATCCCTTTGCAAGAAAATACTTCAGAAAACTGGTTTTAAAAGTTTTTCTTATGAAGGCTCAAAAATAGCAGAGTAACGAACTGAATTAAGTTTTAGAGTCCTTCCGCTATATTCACTATTTTTCTTTTTCGTCCCCCCCCTCGCTACAGTTTTCATGTAGGTATTTATAGGGACCGGGTGCTCCCAATGAAGGGTCAGGATTCTCCTTGAGGGAGATGGAAGGTTAGGATTTTAAAGGACACGATCTGATGGTTGGGAATTAAAGAGAATCAAGACGAACGCCTGAGATCTTTTTCAGAACATTTGTCCTTTTTCTCTTATAATCTGACAGTCTCTAATTTTCCTGTCCAGGGCGATCCGAGGGCTGGGAATAAAAGGCGCCGGTCTTGTCATCTTCTTCTTTAATCCAAGGGCTCCGGGCTCGTCCTTACAAATGAGATCAATGGTGGAGATTGGGATGTACAGCACTGTCATGACATACTCTGGCACTTGTCAGTAATGTGGGCGATTCTGAGGCGCGCGGTGGGGATCTCGTCTGCAACGCTTTAACTACCTCGGCTCTGATTATGATGACAGTTAGCAGAAGTTGTCTTATTCTCTTTGCTATCCGACCTCCTCTCCTTTTCGATCTTCCTAACACGCTCCTTTTCCGATCTTTCATGCCGGCCTCCCCTCTTCCGATCTCTATCACTCCGGTTTTCCCTTTTATCGGGTCCGGTCCAGTCAAAGCATTTATTTCCCTCGATTCTAGAGGCGTTCGCTTCGTTTTCTGCTTAGCAATAAATGCTTGGACCTCCTCTATATATACCTTCAACAGGGAAACCTTCTGCATTTGATTTTCTCCCATTTTCTCCTCATTTTTTCTGTTCTAGCTGCTCCGGCAATAATCCTGGACATGATAACCTCTTTTGATCTTTTTCCGGTTGCCCTCTTTGTTCCTTGCCTGAAAATTTACGATCCTGGTGAACGGGGAATTATGATAACCTCATTTGATGACCGTGAGAGAACCGGACTAATTTACCGACCTGGATCGAGGACCTCGATCTCATTGATCTCGAATCGTTCGACTGATACAAATGGCGAACTGATTTCGAGCGAGAAGACTGCTAATATTCCCTTTAACACCGGTGACTGCCCCTTGGCGTTCATCTGGCTCCTCACCACCGGGTGTTCACAAATGGCTCGGTTTCGAGCGGTAACTTTGATGATGACCTCTCTCATTCTCATGAGAGTCATAGTCCCCCCATCTAAGCTGTACATCTATCCGATGTCAACAGCCGGTCTCCTGGTCAAACACATCTTTTGACTCAGCCACGAGACTAGGCTTTGACATAGGCCTTTTAGGTAGGATGTTCCACCGGTCACTAGAGATCGCCCCTATGATGTAATCAGACCTTTAATGTAATCCGATCTCTAGAGATTGCCCAAATGATGTAATCCAACCTTTAATGTAATCCGATCTCTGGAGATCGCCCAAATGATGTAATCCGACCTTTTGGAAATAAAAATTTTATTTTGTCAATTATCATTTTATTATTATTGCATTGGTTATTTTTCGATCTCTGAAGTATTTACCCGATCCGACTCTTAATTTGAATGACCCTTATCCGATCCGTAATTCAAAACACCTTAATCTGCCGCTCTCTAGTTAGCGATCTCTTTATGGAATTTCCAGAATATTCGTGAGACGTGTCAGAAAAGGCTGGCAGATCTCGTTAACCGATGCGCCGCTTGGGACATCGTGAGCATTAAATGCTCGGACGGGTATAAATAGGGGAAGGGTTAGCCAGTTGCTCCCTTATGTCATTTTCAGCCTCTCGCGAACAACTTCAAAATTCTCTCGTTTTCTCAAGTTCTTCCGACACCGATCAAGCTCCGGTAAGGGTTTTGATTCTTCTTTTAGTTTAAATTCTCTATTTCCTTTGAAAATGAGCGGCGTCGAGGGTCAGAGAGCGGTAAGCCCCCCTTCCGTTCAGATCTCGTGGTCGTCTGATGAAGTGGAGGTGGTCGGACCAAGCGTGCGACCTGAACCTCCTAGGGTCTCCGTTCCAGCTCGGGGGCAAACAGCACCATCAAGGCATGTACATTCTTCAGGGAGAGAAAATCTTCCCATGGACGAGCTGCCATCAATCTTGCAGGAGACCGACCTGCAGTCGTTCAGCCAGGAGTATAACATCCGGCCTGATTCATACGAACTCATTAAGTGTCACGGCGATCTTCGAGCCGATCACTTCTTCGAAGAGAACAATATGATCATGGTATACGAGGAACAATTAAAAGCGGGGCTGCGGTTCCCTCTCGATGACTTCTTCAAGGAAGTCCTAAAATTTCACCAAGTGTGCATAGCCCAAGTTCACCCTAACTCCTGGCGGATCCTAGTAGCCTTTAGAGGCCTTTGCCAAGCTAAAGGGATCAGTCCTACAGCTAAGGTGTTCGCCGAACTACATAGGCTAACTCGTCGAAAGGACGACGAGTATTGGTTCTTCCAGGCGAAACCTCATTGTGGGCTTTTCACCGATCTGCCTTCCTCCCTAAAGAATTGGAAGAATCGCTTTTTTATCCTGAGGAGCAAAATTTCGAATGGCTTCGAGGGTTTCCCACGCAGCTGGCTGCACCAGGGCCCCTTACTTCCGAAGCGCATCACCCTAAATAGGGAAGAAGGCCTGATGGCAATGGAGCTGAAAGATCAGGTGGCCCGAGAGAAGTTCTCTTGTTTGGACGCAGTAACGGCCGAGCTGCATCATTGGACTATGCAGCTGGTGAACGGCCAAGATCGCAGACTTCAGCTCTCTGACCTCGGCATCGGTATTTTCTATATCTCAGATCTTTGGACCTTAGCGATCTCACTGACCTCTTCTTTGTGCAGGTATGGCAAGCGGCGAAGCTTCCAAGGAGAGCCGGAAGCGGAAGAGAGAGATCTCCCGGAAAGTACGGGAGATGAAGCGGGCTGAGGCTCTGCAGACGCCCGGTCATGAGCCCGGGGAAATACAAGGAGGCTCTTCTCAACCCTCGGGACCGCCGATCATAGAAGTGGTCCGATCTCCTCCTCGCCAAGAAGAGTCGCCTCCACCTCCTCTAGTCGCTTCGAGCGCGGAAGGGGGTCCTTCTCAACCTCCCGTGAGGACCCTTTCCCGGGGCGCTCAAGTTCTGATCAACTCGCTGGAGAAGAACCGGACTGTTCGGGAGAATCCGGGCTTAGCCAAGGTTTTGGGTGCCTCAATCTGCCTTCGAGAAGATCGGGATAGGCTGTCCCCGGATAATCTTGATGACATCCTGACCTGGTCTATGAGCCTGAACGTGGAGTGTTTGGTGAACCAGCACATTGTCTGGGAGAAGGCTCACCGTCTGGGTAAGGAGGTCGAGAAGATGGGTCATGAAGTGGCTTCCCTCTGATCCCAACTTTCATCCGCTCAGAAATACATATCTGAAATTGAGGGGCGAATGAAGTTCTACGAGGATAAGCTGGCCGAGCAGGCTCAAGTTCTGGCTGAGCGAGATCATGTTCTTGAAGAAGTTCGGGCGCTCCGAGTAGGTGAAGTTGCTCACCTCACTGAGGAGCTCAAAGCAAAAGAAGAAGAGGCGGTGATAAGGGAGGGCGGCGCTTATGTGAACGCTCATAGGGATCTCTTAGCCGAGCTCAGGAAGCGATATCCCGAGGAGGACTTCTCTTAGATGGTAGATCTGGCTCCCTAGGACGAAGGTGAGGATAGTGAGGAGGAGGCTGAGGGTGAGAGAGGAAGCGAGCAAAATGTAGATCAGGCTGGGGGTGATCCTCCAGCTGAATGACTTGTACAAATTTTAAATGAAATGAAGTTTTCCCTTTTACTTAATGAATGGATATGATCGAAAAATCTCTAAATTGCATAAGCACTTGATTGTCTGAGCATATTAAAACAACAACTAAAAGTGATTATTGATCTAAGTGTAAGAGGTCGGAAAACACAATAAGCATGAGATCGGCAGGGAACCAACGCTAAACGGGACTTGATTAAAATTGGAAATTTGGCTTGAACACTTAAGATCGGGATCATCATTAAACCAGATCGAAACCTTAACTTTATTATTCCCAAACTTTTAAATGAGAGATCGGCAATAAGACTGGTGGCACGAAGGCCTAATGTTGGTTCAATCTCGTTTGACGAGAAAGATCGGAAACATAATTGACTGATCAGGGAGCTTGACAATTGGTTTGAGAGATCGGTGAGGCTTCAAATGATATGGGGACTTAGTATTGATTCGATTCCTTCTGAGGAGAGATCGGAAATGTGATTGGCTGGCAAAGGGAGACTATGTGTTGGGGATCGGCTTCAAAGTTTATTGATTTCAGGAATCGGCCAAAATATGGTGTCGACAGAAAGAAAAGAGGAAAAGGAAGGAATTGAGGAAGAGGAAACTCTAAGTTGAGGTAAGCATTAGATTGAAATTTAATGTTCAAATTTATATGATTTGAGTTACTTTAGTTTAGAATTTTAATTTAAAATGAAAAGAAAATTATTGTTGAGGGACCATAGGTGAATTCGGCCAGCAGTAAATCTGGGTTGAAATAAGTGATTTTGATGCAAATTATGAAGTAGTTAAGTGTGATTGAACGTATAAATACTAAATATGCATTTAGAATTCAATAAATGTAACAAATTGGTGAATTAGGGTTTAGACCTAGGGTTTTGGAAGCCAAAAATTGGAGAAATGGTCAAATAGTGTGTTTGAACTTGTTTAAGCTGAATAATGGTCATTTGTGACCAATTGAGGTATGTGGAAAGTGTTAGAATTAGGTTCAAATTCGGATTGACTAGGGACATGCTGTAGGCAGTATGACCAAGGTCCCTTTTAGGGACCAAAACTGAAAATTTACAAGCCCAGTTGGTGTGAGGCCAATTGAGAATGAAACTAGACACAAAATGACACATTTTTCATTCAAGAATCATGCCCAAAAAGTGACCATAACATAGTGAACAAATTGGCCAAATCCAGATGTGAGTGTTCTGCCCTGTAAAAAAATGACCAAATGAACAGTATTTATTCATTTGGCCATAACTTGGGTTAGGCAGGTCTAAATGACCTGAAATTTTACCAGTAGAAAGTTGAGATATAGACTTAAAACTTTCATGAAAAACACAAACCCAAATTATGCCCTTAACCAAGTTATTTAGCCACCCAAAGTTGGTGACCTAAAACTGCCAGAACCAGTTTTGGTGCCTAGAAATCTGGGTTAGGCCAATCCGGCAGCCATGATTCAAATAGCTATAACTTGAGCTAGAAAACTCCAAATGGAGTGATTCAAAAAGGATAATAAAGTTAAGACATTAAGGAACAATTTCTATGAAGAAAACTTAGCCAAATTCTAACTGGAACATAATCAATAGAACAGTGCAACATAAGACACCAAAACTGAAAATTTACAAATTTGCCTAAAAGGACTTAAAATTTGAGAAAACAACCAAAACCAACAAGTTAGGTAACCAAAATATGGTATGTGGGTGAAGTTAGAATTCCCATACCTAGTAAGCTTTAAAAAGTCAATAAATTGACTTAAATAGTGTAGTGAATAGTAACCCCGAAACACAAATTTTAAAAACGTCAAGTTTAACATATATAAGCTAAATAAAAGTGAATTTGAATTTATTTTTTGATTTATGCTAAGTTATGGTACTGAAACACTGTGAAACTGTGTGTTTCAGTGGAAAAGAACACCGGAAAAGAACCCGAGAGATTGAGTCAAGGCCAAGAGGCGACTCGTATAAGGTTTGTGCACAACATCAATATGCTTAAAAATTCATTTACAAAGTGCATGAAATGTTTATTATGTTTTTTGCTTTGAATTGTTGAAAGTTTATTTGTGTATGTTTGAAATGGCAATAAATGTTTAGTAAATTGTTAAGATAAGTTTTGAAACCACAGTGCCATGACCAAATATTTGAACACCTCACTAGCATGACTAGTGGGGGAAATCAGTTTCAAATTTTGATTCCTTCTTTGCCTGAAGTGTTGAGGTGTGTGCTAGTAGAAGAAAAAAAAGAATAGGTTCCCATATATTTGAGCTAGCTAGCCTTGTGTTGTGACTTCTCCTTAGTCTCTGGCTATTGAGATTAATATGTTTCGAATGGCATGATATAACTGTGTGTTTTTATGAAATGTGTTTTGAGACTTTCAAAATGAAATTGTTTGGATTAAATGCACATAAATAATGTTTTGTATTTATTTCTCATATTTAGTTTAATTTTTGAATAAGTATGATTTAAATTTTGCATAAAGTTTATTTTAGTATGTTGTGCACCACTGAGTCCTAGTACTCAGCGATGACTGTTATTGCTGTCACAGATATAGAGACTAGAGGAGCAGCAGAGTGAGCTGTTGAGGATTGAGGAGTGAACTACTCTGAAGTTCTATCAGGTATATTTTATACACTGATTGTAAAAATTTATTTTGATGTATATAATGTATGTAAATGTATGGACATGTAAAATTGGTTATGAGCAGTTATATAAAGCTTGTAATAAATTTTGGTCTGAATTTCTCTTAATGTAAATTTTTGTAATGATGTAAATAAATTGTTTTATCTTTAATGAAATATGAATGAAAGTATTTTGTTTTAATCTGAATAGAATTGATTAATAGTATTTTGATGATTGTTGAATTTTGGAAATTGAGAAAAAAATGTTAAAATTTGTTGGGATTGGTTGTGGCATTGATGAAGTAGTTAAGATAAATCATAGGAAATGCTTTTTTACAGGTATTTGAAGAGCTGTTTTCTCAAAATACACATGGCACTCTGCCGAAATTTCTATAAAATTTGCTGAAAAATAAAATGAAACAAAAATTTTTTTATTAGTTTTAAAACTTCGAATAAATGATTTTAATATCTATTAGAAAATGCTCACCACTTATAAAAGTAAGAAAATTGTTTTAAAATCCCTTTTAGGGTACTTAATGAGTTATCTGTAGGTGAAGTTCGGTAGTTCATTAGGTATTCTACGGGATCATATTATGACTTACAGAGGAGTAAGGTGTGACATATATGCTATTTAAGATATTTTATAAATGAATTTTGGATGATTATAAATTTTAATGGATAAATAACATTTTGAGTTATTTTAAAAATTTAAATATTGCAAATTGTAGATTAAATAAATTATTTATTAAATAGAAAATTATAAAGATTAAAGTTTTGAGAGCGTAAATATAATACCTAATAGCTTTTTTATATTTACTAAAAAGATTAAAGATTTATTTATTTAGATGGCTAGCTAATATTTGAGAAAGTTTCCTATTAAAGAAATTGTTTTTTTTTTTTTCATTAAGAGAAAATGAATAATGGTGATGGAGCTTCAAATTTCTCTCTTAAATTTGCAATTTCAGTTGAAGCCTCTCTTCCTATCACTTCTTTGTCACTATACAATGACTAAAAACCTTCCTCAATTTCAGGTAGAAAATTCTTTGCTCTTTGAAGAGGTTGATTTTCTTTGCTAATTTGTTAAAATTTGCATGCTGTCAATTTTCTCTCAACGACAAGCGATAATGAATTTTGATCCCTCCTTAATGCGGCTTATATGTGTCCTGACTGATGAGCCCTTGATTTAGATATTCAGGCGAAATTTTTTGACCTTTTAATTGTTTTTTTTTTCTTAATTTTATTTTTAGTTTCATTGAGATTATTATTTGTTGAAAGAATTCAGAATTATTGATTTTATTAATAAGTGAAACAGAAAAAGAAAAAAATTTGAAGAGTGAAAAGATGAGTATGTTATTTGAAGAGGAATAAAGAGAATTAAGGAGAAAAGAACATGTTATTTGCATAGAAAGGGACAAAAGTAGGGATGGCAATTAGTCTTTAGTATTTTATCTAATTGGATCTATTAGTATAAATTTTGGATGGTATATAATGGAGTTTCAGATAAGTTCAAATTTGAGAAATAAAATTTAAATTGAATTTGAGTTTTATATATTAAGTATTGATTATTTAAATATATTTATATAAATAATTAATTGAAAATAAAAAATAATAATATTTATAAATATTTTATATATTATATTTTAAATAAATAAAATTTAAATATTTTATTAAATTATTTAGCTGATGAAGTTAAACCATAGGCATTTACGGTTAATATTAATTACATTTTATTAGCATTTAATTTTTTTTTGTTTATTTTAAAGCGTGTTTAGTTTTTTTTTTAATTCTATATTAAATTGGTTTAATTATTTAGTTTTCGGCTTTTATTAAGTGTGTATCGATGGCTCTGGATGGTATAGAGGTGATTAAAGAGTGTCAGAACATGAAAATGTAGCATAAAGGGAGTTAGATAAGAATATGACTTGTGTTTTTGGAAGAGTAAAATTACGTGGCCCATGTAACATTTTAAGCTTTAGAAGTACTAAAAATTAAAGGTCCAATGAGGTACACGGGTTAGGGCCATATAAATTAAAGGGATTACATGGCCCTCACTATTTTCGGTGATAGAAACTTCAATCCATTTTTTTTACAATTTTTGCCCATTCTTAGAGATTTTCTGAACCTATTCGGACTTTGAAATAAAGATTTTACACTATATATAAATACAGTAAATCAAAATTTCAAGGGATCAATTTTTTACTTTCAAGATAGCACATTATCGTTGAGGAAGGTGAAAAGAGAAAAAGATCTGTAAAATTTCAAAAGAAGTTATAGCTGAGATTACAATTGAAATTCTAAAAGTCTATGGTTGCAATTATTTATATGAGTTTTTTCATTATATTTTCTTCTCATGTCTTTTTTTATTATTATTTTACAAACTTAATTGCAAATTTCACTATATATGAGTAATTTCTTTTATTTTAGGGTTAGAGATGTAGTACTTTAATTTAATTATGATCTAATTTTATTTAATAAATTAGGATTTTTTGTTCTTTAATTTAATCTCTTGTATTATTGTATATGCTTTATATTGAACTCTACTTAATATCGATTTTAGAAACTAATTAAATGACTAAAATATGAAGATTAATATTAGATGCTAGGTTTTTAAACTTGAAATTTTTGATTTACATATATGTTGAAATTCTATGTAGATTTAATAATTAATTAATCAGTTGAATGGATTTAAATTAATTTTATCATCATAAAAGCAGAGTTTAAGTTAAGTAAAATATAATTTGAATAGAGAGGACTTAATAACTTAATAGCAATTTTCTTAAGTAATAATTTAATGAATTTAATTAAAACTATAAATAATTAAAGTGTGAACTCTAATTTTGAATATTTCAATTTGATTAATTACTTCATATTAGCCTTTTAGTAATAATTAATTTTATTTTAATTATTCTTATCGAATTCAATAATATAAATAACTATAATTATTATTTAATTCAATACCCAACACAATTTTATGAGAATTCACTTGTCACTTTATTATCTATACATTGGTGATATTTTGTATTACATTAATTAATTTATTTTTTATTTAGCTCAATTTATTATAAATTTTAAATACAAAATTTATACTGAATCTATAATTAAATACATGAATTAATATATTTATCCCTTTCAGGTCATGATAGGCTTGGCAAGAATTTTCCGATTAGCCCACCTAAAGATAGTTCTGATAACACTAAGCTGAAAAAGTTATTGTGGTCGTTCAGAATATTATTATTAACAACACATGTCGTCACGTGAACTTAAAAAAATCAAAGACACCTTGGGATCCCGCCAAATCCAACGGTGGCGACAACAGTGATTCAGAAAAAATAAAAAAAACTCTCTCTGAAGGCCCACACCCGCGCCCACTTTATGGAGGAAGAAACAGAGCATTCGCAGAAAATTCCAAAGAATTGGATACACATTACATAGCAGCAGGGAAATCTTTTTGGTTGACTAGTGAACAATAATGAGTAGCTTGTTCAGAGGCTCCCCGTACAGGCGGCGACATGAACTGGAGGCTGTCGAAGAAAGAGGCTCTAACGGCTCCGACGATGGGGAGGACGACGACGCGTTTAGTCCTTTTGATATATCTAGCACAAAAAACGCTTCTGTTGATCGTCTGCGCAGGTGGAGGGTATAAAATTTTTCACTTTTTCTGTAATCGTACACTTGAGCTTCTAACCAGCCGCAGTGTATCTATTTCAATATTTAATTTCTGTTTCTTGTGATTTTGGTGCTACTGATCTATTCATTGGTTAAGTGTTTTAGAATTTTAAAATTTTCATGATTTTTCTTTGATTCTTCAATTTTGGCTTCTACATGATTTCAAATTTAACATGTACTATTAAAAATAGACGTGTTGATGATGGATCTTATGAACACCGCGAGACTGGTAATTTTTAAGAAATCAAGACACATATAAGCTTTTTCATTTATAATAAAAAGAAAATTCATATATAAGATTCATTAAAATATTTAAATAATGTTATTTTTAATTTTATTAAGATTTAAGTGGTACTCTTCTGATTTAAAAAAAAAAAAAAGGTACTCTTATATATATATATATATATATATATATATATATATATATATATATATATATATATTTGTTTGGTATGTGTTCCGATAAGTGTAGGGCTGCATACCCTTGTCGGTGCATCATAGGGCAACAGTGTTGCTATATATAGTTTATGGACTGACAGAAGTTAATGTCTTTTGCTAGAACGCTGCGCTTGTGCTTAATGCTTCCCGTCGATTTCGATACACTTTGGACTTCAAAAAGGAAGAAGAGAAGCAGCAAATTCGACGAAAAATAGAAGCACATGCACGAGTCATAAGAGTACAATATATCCCTTAATCTTAATGTTCTTTTATGCTCCATTTAGATACGTGTGTTTTTTAAATAAGGTATTTGAACTTGACTCACTTGAAATACAAATCAAAATTCTCATTTCAAATGCAACACCTAAATGGAGCCTATTAACATTTACATTTATAGTGTTGTTTTTAATTTAGTTTCTGCTGCTCATTAGGCTGCATATCTTTTCAAAGCAGCTGCCGAAGGTGAACGAGGTATTATGTTCCTTTACTTTTTACCAAATGTGTGTGTAGTGAACCTATGTATGCTCAAATCCATTAATTTTTCACTGATATACTGCTTTTTAACTGCATTATTGTTGTTATTATTGTTTAAAAACATAATGGTTATATGCTTAAGGACTCATTGTGTTTTCCATTGAGGAAAATCATAGCATTCCAATCAAAACCTAGTGGTGATTTGGGAATCGGAAAAGATGAACTTTGTACAATGACGAGGGATCACGACTTTGGTGCCTTGGAGCAAATTGGGGGGGTGAGTAATTGAGTCTACTGCATATGTTTTATTTTGATTTGTGCATCATTTTAGGATTTATTCTATTTCTTTTTCTTTCTCCACATTTGCATCAGGTAAAAGGGGTTTCAGATCTTTTAAAAACAAATTTAGAAAAGGGGGTTCCTGAAGATGATGCTGACTTACTGAAACGAAAGAATGAATTTGGATCAAACACCTATCCTCAGCCAAAAGGAAGAAGTTTTTTGGTAACTTCTATTATTGTTTTATAAAAGGGTTAATGGAGGGGTGTGAGTGTTATGTATGTTTAGAACTGAATTATTTATTTATACCAAAAGAAATCATGATGCATTCAATTAATTCCATTTGGATTTTAACACTTGGTATGACTTGTTTTGCAAATTTCGGTTTTTTTAATGCATAAAATCTAATTAACAAAATTAACTGAATTTCAGTTCATAATTAATGTGTAAAGTTATTGGAACCGCGCCACCCATACTTACACCCACGAATTTTATGCACTTTTACTAATAAACCCTCTAAGTGAAATGTTTTACTTGTAAATCCCTAATATTTTTGATTAAATGTTACTAAGTCCTCTAATTTGTTTATTAACTTGTTTAGTTGACTTAATCAAAATTTATATTTTAATTAGCAATGACATCCTGAACCATGTTATTTAAAAGCTACAATTACTGATGACATATTTTTATGCTTCTTTTCATTTTCAAAATGATAAAATATCAATTTCAAAAATAAAAAAATTAAGGAAAATTAATTTAGGCTTTGTTTAGTTAGCTTTCATTTATTTCTTTTTTTAAATATTGCTATGTTAGAAGTAAAAAATAACACTTGGATAGATGATAAATAGAAACTTAAGTTCTAGTTCTAATGACCTTTTTCTTTACTTAAGTGAATTATGATTGATTTGATATAATTCAAGATAAAAGAAATTGTCATTTGAAGTTATTTTTCTTTAATTCATTTTTAATTGTTAGATCAACAAAAATAGGATAGCAAATTAGTAACAATTAAAAAGTTTAAGAATTTAATAGCAAATGATTTCACTTGAAGTGCTCAATTGTAAAATACGTCAAGTTCTAGGTATATCCAACTTTATATTTATGTGTTTTATGATTTTAGAGCTTTTATGGACTACCTTTTTTTAAGCTAAATTTAGAAGATATAATTAATTTTGAACAAATATAAAGAGCTCATTAAATAACTTTACAACCAAAATAAATTAACTAAACTAAACTATATAAATTTGGTTTGTTTAAAATGATTATTTTTTTTTAGATATTTAATTAGAGCTCCATTTGTTTCGTAAATCTTTTTCGAGGAATACATTTTCTGAGAAGATAACTTAATTTTATTGTTTGGTTATAATATTGAAAATCACTTGCATTTTTTTTCCTAGTGTTTGAATACATAAAAAAAGAAAAAAATCATGTTTTTCTATTGATTGTTGAATATGAGAAAAAAATTGCATAAAAATTTAGTAATAGCAATGGTTGCTGATGTTTGGCAATGGCCAAAGATGGCTGATAGTGGTTAGCGGACTAATGGGTGTATGCTTTTATGGTTCCTTTATTGGTTTATTCACTTATAATGAGTTTGTTAAATTTTGGAAACTGCCTTAATTTTCCCTTTACACAAGGAAACATTTTCCATTGACTAATTTTCTTAAGTAAATGTTTTGTGGGAAAATATTTTTAATGAAACAAATGGAGCCTAGGTATCATTATCAATACATTTAATTACATTCAATTTAATTTTGTTTGAACAAATTGATGGAATTAGCCACAAGTGCATCCCTAATTTGGTGTTTAATGTGCATTTTGCATTGTCATTTTCTTTCTATTTCGTTAACTAAATCTAGTTTTATTTATTACTCATAGGGGTTCCTTTGGGAAGCTTGTCAAGATTATACATTGATCATATTGGTGGTGGCTGCAGTGATTTCTTTGGCTTTGGGTATACATACAGAGGTGAGCTTTACAACGCATAGAAAATTGCATTTGTTATGCATAACAACTAACATTTTATATTAGTTAAATCACTTTTTTGGTTATTTCACTACAATTACACAATTAATAAGATTTAATATGCAAAGCCAAAATTCATAACAATAAATTATGCCTTACACATCTCAAGCATAATCAATTCTACTACTTCTGCATTCTTAGTGAATTTACAAATCAAATCTGTGTATTTGGAATAATATGAGTTGTAAATTAGTCAAGTTTGCTTGTGAGTTGGCTTGAGCTTTACTCGATAAATGCTCACATAAACTGGTTTGTTGAGACTAATAACCCGGGCACAAGCTTGCATGTAGAGCTTGTCCAATAAATGAATCAAACTTGAATTGAATGAAACTCAAGTTATTCAGTCTTGTTAATTGGCTTGTATGCAGTTCGTGAGCAAGCTTGTGTGAGATTCATTAACAATTTGGTTGACTTTTTTTTTGGTAATCCCCAAATTTTTTGAAGGGGATAAGGGCTGGCAGAGTTTGAATGCATGAATTGCATTATGAGAGCCTAATGGCATTTGGTTTTGACGTTAAGTTTATGTATTTCAAAAAAATACTAAATTTAAACTGTTGATTAGAAAAAAAAAAATGCCGTGAACAAATGGCTAAGCTCCGGTCATCATGTTTAAAAGATGAGCAAGCGAAGTCTAAAGCTGAGTTTAGCCAAAGCATTTTGTAACTCATTTTATCTCAATTTTAGATCTATTCTAACTATTGGGACTTCAAAGAATTCTAATAAGGCAATATATCTAAAATCTTTCAATGAGTACGAGTCATCACTCGTGATGTCGGGAACTATAGCCTGCTCTAAAATTTAGCTTTTAAATATATTTTCATAATGATTCTTATATACTTTAGTTGCTCTTTTATTTTGTTTTATAGGGTATTAAGAGAGGATGGTATGATGGGGCTGGCATTGCGTTTGCTGTTATTATTGTTATTGTTGTGACAGGTACATGTATGCATTTGCAATTTGAAATGTTTGATTCTTATGTTGAATGTGTATGATTCTTATGTTGAATGTGTACCAAATTTAAGAATCTTTCTTCTTGAGGTGGGAGACCTAGGCTAAAGGTTGATATTTCCACAAAATTCGAGGTTTGAAATCCACAAAAATTCCGGTGTTGGGTTTATGGAAAGGTGAATGGCTACTTTTCTTTGTGGGTTTGCCTGCCAAATGTCTCCCTCCAAATCGAGTAATTTTGTCCCTTTTGTTGCAAATTTTAATGTTGTCAAAGAACTCTACTGGAGGGAAGAGTAATATTTTGTTTAGGTTGTTAGGAGTCAAGCCCTATCCTTAACTTCTCTTGATAGATCAATGTTGGAATCCTATAATTGTAGGAATTAATTTAGTTTCTATATATAGCTGATTCCTTGTAATCATGTAATTAATTTTTTGTTTCCTTTTTAGATTCAGCTTTCTATTCTAAGGCTAGATTATGTGTATATATATGAGGCATGTACAGATCTTTGTGCATTGGGAAATATACTAGAAAATTCTCTCCAAAACATCTGGTATCATCAATCAATCAATCCATGGGCTGTTTCTAAGTTGACCACTTCTAGTAGTTTTGTCCCTTTTGTCGCAGATTTTAATGTTGTCAAAGAACTCTACTTGAAGGGAAAAGTGATATTTCGTTTAGGTTGCTAGGAGTCAAGTTGACCACTTCTTCTTTAATTTTAATTTTTAAGATTGTTATCATTATTTTTAAAGTTTACATGATATTGTTATTTTTGTGTGGGTTTAACATTTCTTCTTTAAGATTGTTATCATTCTTTTAAAATTTTACATGATATTATTATTTTTGTGTGGGTTGCACACACTTCTTCTGGTGTGGGTTGCACAAGGACCCATTTTCATAACTATCAGTGCAGTGGTGAAAATTGGATGAGGGTACTCGAACTTGATATCCCTCACTACTTGTACACTTATATATCAATGTTTGATAAATACTATTTAATAATTTGGTGTTTTCTACTTTTGGCCTAGTTGTTCCTAGCCAATTCACAATAGTTTTCTATGTACTACACGCAAAATATGATTTTTTTGATACATATTAGTCTTTTGGCCTATAGTTATGTTGTGGGGTGTTTGGAATACACACACACACAGACACACATTCCTTTTTGTCTTACAAACAAATTTTTTTGAACTTCACAATGGCATTATAAATGGTTGTGACACCATGATATGGCAATGTCATAAATATAACTGTGAATTAAAAGGAAGTAAATAATAATAAGAAAGGATTTTTATTGCCTATATCTAGTTTATCATGGACTCAAAACACAAAATGTATAGTGGGACCCACCTATTAAATACATGGGTTCCACGTATTAGTGTCTTGGGTTCATGGTTAACTAGGTCTAGGCTAGAATTTCTAAAAACTCGCTCCAGTTAGGGTGGGAATGAATGAGTCCCTTTGGGCAGATGAAATTTTCCAGTTGCCACTCCTATGCTATTGGTCATACCTCTCATTTTGTTAGTAATAAAGAATATTCATTTGCAGTTTAGAAAAAGATAACAAAAAGGTTGCATTGTTTTTTTCAATGTGATATTTTTTGTTGGCTGATTTCTGCTACTGTGTAACATATTTTGTCTTGTGCTTCCTCATGTATCTTTGCATTATGATTTCTTTTACCATATTCTTGTTTGCAGTTGCACATGCATTCAACAATGATTCTAAGAATGCATTTGGTTCGTATATTCTTCTTTTTAACTATTGAAAAATCATGTTTCTAAGAATTTGTTATTTGGAAGTAAGATTTATAAATGTATATTAGGTATTACTTTGAAGTGATATTGAACAAATCAATTTGTTTGGGCCAAAAATACATGTTTTAAAGGGTTAGTTATACTATTGGTTATTGAATTTATCAAGTAATATAACTACAATTTGTTTTGCCTTCTTGCCTACACCACTAAAGTTGTCGAATGATCGCAGAGGATATAATGGCCAGAATCTGGTGAAATGGTCACAAGAACATGTTTTCTATCTAATATGTCTATATGGGCATCCAAACTTTGCTCTTTCTATTCACATTGCACTTTATGACAGCTAATTTGGTGGTTTTAATATCTCTTGCTTCATTGTGATGCTTTTTGTTGCTTGTGTTATTTTCCAGTAATTTCAATTTTAAGCATCCACGAGATTCATTTACTGTGTAAAATTTAACTTATTTTATCATTTTCATCTTCAGCTATAAGTGATTATAGACAATCTCGTCGGTTCCAAAATATAATTTTAGAGAAGAGAAACATACATTTGCAGGTGTGATTCTATGATGACAGTTAACCTTGATTATGTTTATCCAGTTGTTTTATATTTTTATCTTTCAAGGCATATGTGTAGGTTATAAGGGGTGGTAGAAGAGTTGAGGTTTCAATATTTGATGTTGTTGTTGGTGATGTTGTGCCCCTCAACATTGGTGACCAGGTAGTTCTCAATGTTTTCTCCTTCATATTATAATTCGCTACCATTTCCTGTGTATGATTGATTGAAATTCCAGAAATCTCTAGGTACCTGCTGATGGAATTTTGATCACTGGTCACTCTCTTGGAATTGATGAATCAAGCATGACTGGAGAGAGCAAGATTGTAGGCCTTTGGACTTCTCTTTCAACGTGATAACATTGCTTCATTTTACTTCTGTATCATAAGATTACTATTTTTGCAGGTTCATAAGAACTCGAGGAACCCATTTCTATTGTCTGGCTGCAAAGTGGCAGATGGTTGTGGCACAATGTTGGTAAAATTCAAATTTTGTTTTTGTTTGATCACCATTTTCTTTTTTTCCCCCTTTATATTTCCCAAGCATGGCATTTATACCATTGTGTTAAAACTGCATCTAATTGGTTTTTTTAATGGAACTGTAATCCCATATGGTTATTAGACTTCAAGGAATGAAAGTGGAATTATAGTTCATGCTACCTCCTGATTTCTATTATCTCACTTCCTTGACAGTATAAAACATTAAAACCTAGCTTAGATGAGGGTATGAAATATTAAAATTAAGTAATGAAGGCATTTTCTGAATTAGGATTATCAGGCCCTCAAAAAATGGAAACTTCTTCCATGGTCTCTCATGTTCTCATTGTTGATGGAAGCAAGATTTACGTCTGTATTTTAGTAGAGGGAAAGGCAAAAATGAAAGAATGGAAAGGCAAAAATGAAAGAATGGAAAGGGCACTAAGCTTGTGATAAATTTGTCTTGAGTGTTTCAATTTGGAGGTAAATTTTGATATTGGTATTAGGAAACACTCGCTCTTCCTTTTACGTGTCCTTATTCCTCTTTATTTGACCTACATGAAAGGTTTGATGATGCAGCGTGTAATGCGAAAAAGGATCGACCTATGATCAAACCCTTGAAAATAAATAAGATCTAATTCAAGATCTTAAGAAATACAAGACTTAATCCAAAGTGTAGGATAAAATAAAACAAACTAGTTTTATAAAGAAGAAAACTCTATTGAATAAATCTGAAAACTTATACATAATGAAAATACAATAGGTATTTATAGAGTTTTAAATCCTAATTTAGGTAGGAATAAATTAAAGAGTCCTAATCTAAATAGAAAATATATTTAAAGACTTAAATAAAATAAAAGTAGTATTTTAGAGTCTTAAATATACTAGAAAATATAAATAAAACATATCTAGTAAAATAAAGAATCCATATAAAACTAGAAGTCATTATGAAATATGGAAAACACAAGTATTAGGGTTTGATCTTGATTTGCGCACCACGTTATTCACCCACACTTTCGAGAAAATTCGACCTTGAATTAATTTCTGGATCAAACAATAATGGAATGACCATCTCCCATATCATTTTCCTCCACTTGAGATAAATTCGGCCTCGAATTTTAAAGTGTTGATGAATCAAAATCTCCATTGGAAGATTGCACCATATTTTCTTCTTGAATGATATTAATAAGATTGGCTTGAACAAAATTGCTTTGAGAAATTTTTTATCTTCGTTAGTATGCTTAAACTCACCCGGACAAATAAAATCAACAAAAACACTAGGAAAATTATTAGAAAAAATTTTAATCTTCATTTGAACCTCCATGGCTTGATGCTCTTCTTTCTCCATAACACTATCTATAAACTCTTCATCATCCACCATGCAAAAGGCATTGCAAAAGTGTTAAATTCAAATTCAGGATGATCCCTTTATTCTGTAAAATCTTTTAATGACTTGTCTTCAATCTTTTGTATGAACATTAACCTCCTCATCAAGCATGCTGATTCATCTTGTTCACAATCTTCCTCTTCATCCTCTCCATCAGGTCCACAATAGATTTCATCATCATCATCATCATCATATTTTTCAATGATGTTGATGGCTTTTCTCTTTGGATATTCATTAGACCTATGCCCTTCCTCATTGTACTTGTAGCATTTGAAAGGAGTAGGTTTTGCATATGGATTATTAGTTTTGGGAGGATTCAAAGTTGTACCTTTTTTGCTTCCAACCATTAGATTTTTATTGCTCACCTTTTTCATGCTAACAATACTTGAGCTTGATTCACCTTGTGCAACTTCCTTTATTTTTTTAAATTCACCATAGTTGTCATCTCCACCATACTGATACTTTTGATAGGGGTCATGGTAAATTCTTTCTTTTGTCACCATCTCAGCTTTTAATGCCAAGTTCCTTGCCTCTTGCACGCTCATAACTATTTGAATCCCGATTTTATCATGAATTGAAGGTTTTAATCCCTTCAAATATTGCGTTGCTTGTTGATTATCACTTTTGGAGTGATTTCTTGCTGCTAACCTCAAGAATTCAGCTGTATATTCATTGACATTCCTATTTTTCTGCAAGCAATTTTGGTAAACTTCAAATAAATATTGTTCATAATCTGGAGGAAAATATTTACCCCTTAATAATTGTTGCATCCTACTCCAAGTGGTAACTGGATTGCGCAGTCAACCAATCAAGAAAACCTTCAATGTTAAGATCTCCACTAAAGGTAAGGATATCCATCTTCAATTTGAACTCATCATCCCTCTTATAGTGTTGTTGGAAATTTCAACCACCTTTTCCTTATCCTTGGCGTGCAACATACCCGAAGTTCATCTCCTCATTGTCGCTTGTATCATCCTCCATCGTAGCTCTTCTTCTAGGGTTGAAGAGAACAGGATCAATTTCAGCTTTGTCGGGGCTAGCTCCACTGGCTTGAATAGGTACTTGATTCCTATTTTCACTAATATTCAAAATGGTATGCCATCGCTCTTGAAACTCTTGAAATTGGTGTTCCAAATTTGTTCTAAATTTTTCCATATTGTTCGGTTGTTCTTCAATTGCTCTCCAAACAATTGGTAATCCCTGATCACTGTCACAAGATTGATTGCCACCACCACTACCAGTATTGGTCATTATATTGAAGGTGAAATCCTTGTTTGATATCACCTGATGCAGCGTATAACGCAGAAAAAGATCGACATACGATCAAGCCCTTGAAAATAAATATGATCTAATCCAAGATCTTAAGAAATACAAGACTTAATCCAAAGTCTAGGATAAAATAAAGCAAACTAGCTTTATAAAGAAGAAAACTCCATTGAATAAATCTGAAAACTTGTACATAATGAAAATACAATAGGTATTTATAGAGTTTTAAATCCTAATCTAGGTAGGAATAAATTAAAGAGTCCTAATCTAAATAGAAAATATATTTAAAGACTTAAATTAAATAGAAGTAGTATTTTAGAGTCTTAAATATACTAGAAAATATAAATAAAACATATCCAGTAAAATAAGAATACATATAAAACTAGAAATCTTTGTGAAATATGGAAAACACAAGTATTCAGGTCTAATCTTTATTTGCACACGCGTCATTTGACAATTAATGTTTTTCCTTTCCAGCTTTTTAAGCATGAAACTAGTGTAGCCAATGTATAACTGTATATTACAAGATGTGCACTTGTTAAGGCATACTGTAAAGCAACTCCTTCCCCCTTCACTGACAACTGGTAATTTGTTTGTTGCTTGCTAGACCACTAACTATTTTCCCAGGTAACAAGTGTTGGGATTAATACTGAATGGGGGTTGCTTATGGGTTCTATCTCAGAAGACACTGGTGAAGAAACACCCATGCAGGTTGGTTATCTCAGTTGTGATTTTCAGTTACGTGCTATGCATTATGATTATCCCTGAATGACTGCTGATAGGTTCGTTTAAATGGGATTGCAACTTTCATCGGTATCGTTGGAGTTGCTGGAGCTTTTGGGGTGTTGGTTGTCCTTTTGATCAGGTTACTGATCTCTCTCTCTCTCTCTCTCTCTCTCTCTCTCTATGCATATATATATATATATATATAATCTTTATTCATGTCTTAACTTTGTCAATTTGATTCTGACAGATTCTTTACTGGCCACACCAAAAATCCTGATGGAAGCGTTCAGTTTAGACGAGGCAAGACTAGTGCTGATGATGCTGCAAATGGAGCCATTGAAATTATAAGTAACTCTGTATGTGCATTTTAATAAGGTATTATCCTTATGCCTATTTCAGTGGTTAACCAATGTTGGAAATACTGTAGGTTGGCGTTGTTGCTGATGCTGTAGATGTCGTCATTAAAATTCTTTCTATAATGGTATGTCTCTTTCAATAAATTATTATCGTATTTTTGTGGGCATAAATTGCAATGTTGGTCATTGAACTTTTGACCAAATTTTTCTTAAAAAAGAAAAAACTTATGACCATTTCAGTTTGGTATGCTGTTATAAAGAAATTTTTTCAATTTCATCGTTGAACTTCTATTCTGTCTGTAGTTTGGTCATCATTGCCAAAATTGTAAATATTTTGGTGAACTACCTCGCAAGTTTCCATCATGGTTTACTGCTTTTTTGTATAATTTAGGTAGGGTAAATTGCACCAGTCGTCCCTTAACTTAGTGGTTATTTCATTTTAGTCACTCAATTTCAATTTGTCAAAATAAAATCTCTCAACTTTAGTTTTGTTTAAGAAAAAAGTTCTCCTGACCTGTGACAACCGGTTTCTAGGCTAAAAAGAATGAAATTATTTTTTTTCCTCTTTTCCTTTTTTCCCCCTCTTTTTTACGAATATGATTAAATTAATTAATAATTATTATCAATAAAATATTTTAATTTAACTAAATTTATTAATGAAATTATTAATTATATATATTTTATTTATTATTAATTAAAATTTAATTTGTAGCAACGTGGAAAAAATAGAATAATAATAAATTTTAAATTTTAAATAATATTTTATTAATGTGTAAGATTTTATCAATATTTTATTTTTTATATAAGAAATATAAAAAATAAAATAAATAAACAATAAATAATAATTTTAAGATTTATTTTGATTAAATATTAATTTAGTGTTAGTTAAGAAAAAAAGAAAATAAACCTACAAACCTGCTATTGCATGTTTAAGAGACTTTTAAAAAAAAAAAATTAAAATTGAGAGATTTTATTTTAACAAATTGAAATTAAGTGACTGAAATGAAATAACCACTTAAGTTGAGAGACGATCGGTGCAATTATTTGCTTGGGTATTATTAATGACTTAAAAGTTGTTTGTTTTTCAAAGGAATAGAAGTAGAGCAACAAAGTTTTCCATTTGAGACTGAAAATTGTTGCAAATTTTATTGATTCCTTTTGCACTATTTTATATAATGGCATTACTTACTAAAATCTCCTAAACAATACAAATTTAAAATTCAAAAGATAAAAAAAAAAATCAAAAAATGTGGTAGAAGATGTTAGCAATTACTTTTCTATTTTGTTGAAAATAAGTTTTATCTTCTTCTAACTTTCTATTTGCAAGAGATGAGGCATCTTGCAACAAAAATGTTATACTTAATTGCCTTTGGTATGTACTCAAAGGGTTATTTTTGCACAATGTCCATCAGTTTTAAGGATTATTTCATTTCCACCTCTTAACTTTAATTTGTTTAGAAAAAGTCTTGAAATTTTAATTTTATTTTTCAAAAAGTTCTCCTGACCTGCAATAGCAAGTTTTAAAGTAAAAAAAGAAAAGAAGATAAATTATCATTTTATCCCTCTTTTAAAAAAAAAAAAAATTACCACATCTCCCTTTTCTTTCTCCCTCTCTCACAATTTTAATTTCTTATGGTCAAATTAATTGATAATTATTTATTAGTAAAATTATTTTATGAAAAATTTATTTATTAAAATAAAATTATTTATTAATTTATATTTTCTATTTTTTATTAATATATTATTAATTTAAATTTCATTGAACTTTAATTGAGTCGTAAAATAATTCTATTTGCCCTTTTAATTTTAGAACACTATTTTCTAAAATTTAATTTGAATCAAATAATTGAATTCAAGTGGCAATCAATTTACTTCCCCAATTTAATCTTAAAAAAATAATTTTCTAAAATATAATTTGAATTAAACTATTAAATTCAAATCCCAATTTAACTAGGGTTATAATGGCAATTTTAATTTGTTTAAAAACAAAATAAATTAATTTTTAAATACAATGGCAATTATGCAATTAAATCGTAATGGCGAAGTAGTAAATATTTGGATTAGTCAAAGAGGGACATAGTCAAATGGCACATACTCGTAAATAGAGGGCGATGGCATATTTGTAAATTTATTGGAAAGTAGTGGTAGCAACTAAGCCTTAATTGTCTTCCTCCTGGCGATTCAAGATTTTATAGAACCTTCTCCTTTTGTTGCACCATGGTAACGGCCGTTATTTAAAGGAATATAAGTTTATCATTACCATTATAGCCATTATATGATGGATTTTTAAAGTTGGGTGTGTAAGGATCATTATGACTATTATGTAAAGGTAAAGGGTGTTACGACCTGTTACTTAACGGCCGTAACGTCCTCTATTATTTTTGGCAGAGAATCTTGGGCTTTTTGAGAGCAATTGTGTGAAGGGGTAGCAGAAGGAAGCTTTTTTTTTTTTTTTTTTGCAAAATTTTGTGTTGCCTTATTAATTCAATTTCTTTACACTCTCTCCAAGCATTTTGCGCCCCCCCCTCCCCTTTTTTTTTTCTCTATTTTCTCTACAATTAAGTGAAATTTTACAACTCAACTCAACTAAGCTTTTATCCCAAGAATTTGGGGTCGGCTATATGGATTCTCTTTCTCCATTCTAAATAATTTTCGGTTAAATCCTCAGAAATGTGTAATGCTTCTAGGTCATGTTGTACTACTCTCCTCCAAGTCAGCTTAGGTCTACCTCTTCTTTTCTTTTTATCCTCCAACCTAATGAGCTCTACTTGTCTAACTGGAGCCTCTGTATGTCTACGCTTCACATGACCAAACCACCTCAATCTCCCTTCTCTTAACTTATCTCAATTGGTACCACTCCTACCTTTTCTCTAATACTCTCATTACGGATTTTATCTAGTCTAGTATGACCACTCATCCAATTTAATATTCTTATCTCCGCAACTCTTATTTTAGACACATACGACTCCTTTAGTGTCCAACACTCACTACCATGTAATATGGCTGGTCGTATGGCTGTACGATAAAATTTTCCTTTCAACTTATTAGGAATCTTACGATCACATAAAACTCCCGTGGCCCTTCTCCACTTCAATCATTCGGCTTTAATCCTGTTATGGAAAGTCAATCACTATATTATTTTTCTGTATATTCTGTATTCTGTATTCCTATTTAGGATTTCTTATTTAGGATTTCTTTCTAATTAGTAGAACACAATTATAGAAATCAATTGTATATATATACCCATGTACAGATTAATTGAAATTAAGGAGAATAATTTCTTTCTACATGGTATCAGAGCAGGTCATCTATTTAGGGTGACTATTTGTTCTCACCACCCAGCTCAGGAGAGACCTTGGCCGCCGACGAGCCGTTTCGACTCTGATCAACATCGCCGGCGTTGCCTCAACCACTTTATTCCACCATTGTGTGCTGTTGCCTGATCTAGTACATCATTAAAGGACTTCTGAGGTTTGGCTCTCAAATCCTATTTCGGTATTTGCTTGATTTGTGATTTTGGGTTATTTTGATGCGGTAAGCACTTTGGATTAGCGTTTCGGTCAGTTTTCTTTGTCTCAATTGTTATGGAAAGTCAATCACTATATTATTTCTCTGTATATTCTGTATTCTGTATTTCTATTTAGGATTTCTTATTTAGGATTTCTTCCTAATTATTAGAACACAATTATAGGAATCAATTGTATATATATACCCATACTCAACTCAACTCAACTCAACTAAGCCTTTATCCCAAAAATTTGGGGTCGGCTATATGGATTCGTTTTCTCCACTCTAAACAATTTTGGGTTAAATCCTCAGAAATGTGTAATGCTTCTAGGTCATGTTGTACTGCTCTCCTCCAAGTCAATTTAGGTCTACCCCTTTTTTTCTTTCTATCCTCTAACCTAATGTGCTCTACTTGTCTAACTAGAGCCTCCGTATGTCTACGCTTCACATGACCAAACCACCTCAATCTCCCTTCTCTCAACTTATCTTCAATTAGCACCACTCCTACCTTTTCTCTAATACTCTCATTACGGACTTTATCTAGTCTAGTATGGCCACTCATCCACCTTAACATTCTCATCTCTGCAACTCTTATCTTAGACGCATACGACTCTTTCAGTGCCCAACACTCACTACCATATAACATAGTCGGTTGTATGGCTGTACGGTAAAATATTTCTTTCAACTTATTGGGAATCTTACGATCACATAAAACTCCCGTGGCACGTTTCCACTTCAACCATCTGGCTTTAATCCTATGACTAACATCCTCCTTACATCCCCCATCTACTTGAAGGACTGAGCCTAGATATTTAAAGTGATTACTTTGGGACAGTACCACTCCATTCAAACTAATTCCTTCCCTATCACCATTTTGGCCTTCACTGAACTTGCAATGCATGTATTTTGTCTTCGTTTTACTTAACTTAAAACCCTTTGACTCTAGAGCACTTCTCCAAAGCTCTAGCTTTCTATTGGCTCCTTCTCGTGTCTCATCTATCAGAACAATATCATCCGCAAACATCATGCACCAAGGAATACTCTCTTGTATATGTTTCGTTAATTCATCTAAAACTAATGTAAAAAGGTAAGGGCTTATGGCTGATCCTTGTAATTCAATTGAGATCGGAAAATCTCTTGTGTCCCCTCTCACCGTACGCACAATAGTAGTTGCTTCTTCATACATATCTTTCAATATTTGTATGTACCTAATAGATACTCTCTTTTATTCTAACACATTCCATAAGACATTTCTTGGAACACTATCATAAGCCTTCTCCAAATCAATAAAAACCATGTGTAGATCTTTCTTCACATCTCTATATTTCTCCATCAAGCTTCTAATGAGAAAAATTGCTTCCATAGTTGAACGACCGGGCATGAAACCAAATTGATTGAGAGAGATAGAAGTATCATGACGTAGTCGATGCTCCACAACTTTCTCCCACAACTTCATAGTATGGCTTATGAGTTTAATTCCCCTATAGTTTGAGCAACTCTGTATGTCTTCCTTATTTTTAAAAATAGGTACTAAGATACTCCTCCTCCATTCATCAGGCATTTTCTTTGAGTTTAGAATCTTATTAAATAATTTAGTTAACCATGCCACTCCCATATCTCCCAAACACTTCCACACTTCAATTGGTATTTCATCGGGTCCACAGGCTTTACCCACTTTCATTCTCTTAAGTGCTTCCTTTACTTCTAAAGATCTAATCCTTCTAGTATAATTCATATTTTTTTCTATTGTTCTATAATCTATATTCACGTTATTACCATTTTGACTATTATTAAAGAGATCATTAAAATAATTTCTCCATCTTTCTTTAATGTCCTCATCTTTCACCAACACTTTTCCTTCTTTATCCTTAATGCACCTAACTTGATTGAGATCTTGACATTTCCTTTCTCTCCTCTTTGCAAATCTATAAATATCTTTCTCCCCTTCTTTAGTTTCAAGTTTCTCATATAACTTTTCAAAGCCCTGTGCTCTTGCTTGACTAACTGCCTTTTTTGCCTCATTCTTTGCTATTTTGTACTTTTCATATGCGTCATTATTATCACATTTAGGTAATTTCTTATACCATTCTCTTTTTCTCTTCACTGCCTTTTGTACTTCCTCATTCCACCACCATCTCTCTTTTGAGGGTGGTCCATGTCCTTTAGACTCTCCAAGCACTTTTCTAGCTACTTCTCTAATCTTTGATGCCATCTGTATCCACATATCATTGGCCTCCATATCCAGCTTCCATTCTTCGGACTCGAGAAGCTCATTTTTGAACTTCACTTGCTTTACTCCTCTGAACTCCCACCACTTTGTTCGAGCTATACTATTTCTTCTGACCTTACTTGACTTGTTCCTAAACTTGACATCCAAGATCACCAACCGATGTTGACTTGTTAAAGCCTCTCCTGGAATGACCTTGCAATCCTTGCATAGAGCTTTATTTGTCTTCCTGGTTAAGAGGAAGTCGATTTGGCTTCTATGTTGCCCACTTTTGAAAGTCACTAAATGTGACTCTCTTTTTATAAAGTAGGTATTTGCTAGTATTAGGTCGTATGTCATAGCAAAATCCAGGATGTTTTTTCCCTCCTCATTTCGACTTCCAAAACCAAAACCTCCATGAACATTCTCATAACCTTGTCTATCACTTCCTACATGTCCATTCAAATCTCCACCAATGAAAACTTTCTCTTCATTTGGTAAGCTTTGCATTAAATCATCCATATCTTCTCAAAACCTTTGTTTACTCTCACTGTCTAGTCCTATTTGTGGGGCATAAGCATTAACTATATTTATTGTTTCTCCTTCTAGTACTAGCTTTACTAGTATAATTCTGTCTCCTACTCTTTTCACAGCTATTACTGTGTCTTTTAATGTCTTGTCTATGATTATGCCCACTCCGTTCTTATTTCTCTCCTTTCCGGTAAACCACAGTTTGTACCCTGAATTACCCACTTCCTTACTTTTCTCTCCTACCCATTTAGTCTCCTGAATGCAAGTAATATTCACCCTTCTCCTTTCCAAGGTATCCACAAGCTCCATTAATTTTCCTGTAAGTGATCCAACATTCCAAGTACTAACCCTGATCCTCCTCCTAACCTGCTCCTTCCTAATTGGTCTCTTTCTATGATATCTTCTATTGTTTTCTATGTCTATCTTGTGTTCTGTTCCACTATTTGTTCTACTATCTGTCATATGGACTAACTTCTTCACCCACACTCGTCCATGATGTGGGAATCCTTGCTCACTTAACACCATACTCGGGCGCTGGCATGGCGCGTCGCTTTCGGTGAACGCCCTACACCCTTGCATATTTCTCACTACACCCGGGCTCCGATGTAGAGCGTTGTTAGTAGAGGACGTCTCAACGTTTATATCATTTGAATCCATATCATAAGGTGTGACGAAATTTTTACGCTGGTTGTCACCTACCGCAACCCTCCTTCTTTATCCGGGCTTGGGACCAGCTAAGCGCAAACTACTTAGGCGGAGTTTGTATATATATACCCATGTACAGATTAATTGATATTAAGGAGAATCATCTCTTTCTACATGGTATCAGAGCAGGTCATCAATCTAGGGTGACTATTTGTTCTCACCACCCAGTTCAGGAGAGACCTTGGCCGCCGACCAGTCGTTTTGACCTTGATTAACATCGCCGGCGTCGCCTCAACCCCCTCATTCCACCACTGTGTGTTGTTACCTGATCCAGTACACCATTAAAGGACTTCTGAGGTTTGGCTCTCAGATCCTATTTCGGTATTTGCTTGATTTGTGATTTTGGGTTATTTTGCTGTTATAAGCACTTTGGATTAGCATTTCGGTTAGTTTTCTTTGTCTCAACAAATGGCAGACAATAAGAATGTTATTTCTGATGTGATTCCGGTGATGACTAAGATCACGGAACACAAACTTAATGGTTCGAATTACCTGGAATGAAGTAAGAATGTTAGGGTCTATTTGCGTAGCATTGATAAGGATGATCACCTTACTAAAAATCCACCCACTGATGATACACGACAAACTTGGTAAAGGAGGATGCTCGGTTGTTTTTGCAGCTTCGGAACTCGATTCACAGTGAGGTAATTAGTTTAATTAATCACTGTGAATTTGTTAAGGAATTGATGGATTATTTAGATTTTCTGTATTCTGGTAAAGGGAATATCTCCCGTATTTATGATGTATGTAAGGCATTCTACCGTGCTGAGAAAGAGGATAAGTCTCTCATGGCTTATTTTATGGATTTTAAACGGGTATATGAGGAACTTAATGTATTGTTGCCTTTTAGTTCTGATGTGAAAGTTCAGCAGACCCAACGGGAGCAACTGGCTGTTATGAGTTTTCTTGCAGGCTTTCCTTCAGAGTATGAGACTGCTAAATCTCAGATTCTATCCAGTTCTGAGATTTCCTCTTTGCATGAAACGTTCACAAGGGTCCTTTGTACAGAGAGTACCCAATCTTCACAGCCTGCCAGTAGTGCTCTTATTAGCCGTAATCCAAATGGACAACAGGATAATAGAA
This sequence comes from Hevea brasiliensis, assembly GCF_030052815.1. Lineage (NCBI taxonomy): Eukaryota > Viridiplantae > Streptophyta > Magnoliopsida > Malpighiales > Euphorbiaceae > Hevea > Hevea brasiliensis. Next base: position 103,148,240 of record NC_079495.1, on the reverse strand, counting down.
AAGGAAGTAGAGGAGGAATTACAGGCAACAGAAGTAATCAGCGTAATGGAGAGGCCAGTTCTAATAAGGACTCAAGAGGAGTCATTTGTTATTATTGCCATGAGCCTAGCCATACAAAATATAATTGTCCGCAACTTCAGAGGAAAAATCAGCGATCACAGATGGCAAATATGGCAGCAGAGAATTCTACAGTATCTTCCTCTGAGAAAACTATTTTGGTATCTGCAGAGGATTTTGCACAATTTTCCCAGTATCAGGCATCTCTAAAGCCTACCAGTTCCCCTGTCACTGCGATCGCTGAGTCAGGTAAATCCACTACATGCCTTGTGCCTTTCTCATCCAAATGGGTTATTGATTCAGTGCGATGCATCACATGACAGTAATTCTAGTCTTCTATCCGCTTTCAGTCTAATCTCACTTTTTCTCATTACTTTAGCTGATGGTTCTACTACATGTGTCAAGGGTTGCTGAATCACGAACCCGACTTCGTCAATTTCTTTGTCTTCTGTTTTGTGTCTACCAAAATTCTCTTTTAATCTACTTTCTGTTAGTAAACTTACTCGTACCTTAAATTGTTCTGTTTCCTTTTTTCCTGACCAGTGTTTGTTTCAGGATCTTACGACGAAGCAGATTATTGGTAGAGGACGCGAGTCAGGTGGTCTCTACATTCTGAAAAATCATGTACCGCGGTCGCTTGTTTGCTCCAGTACCTTAACACCTCTTGAAACTAATTGTAGATTGGGTCATCCTTCTTTGTCTACCGTGAAGAAGCTGTGTCCTCAATTTCAGTCTTTATCAATACTAGAATGTGAGTTGTGTCAGTTTGCAAAACATCATCGTTTGCCTTCTGTGTCTAGAGTCAATAAACGGGCTTCATCACCTTTTGAGTTAGTTCATTCTGATGTTTGGGGTCCTTGTTCTGTTACTTCAAAAACTGGATTTCGTTATTTTGTTACTTTTGTTGATGATTACTCTCGTATTACCTGGTTATATTTAATGAAGAATCGTTCTGAGTTGTTTTCTATCTTTTGTGCCTTTTGTAATGAAATCAAAACTTAATTTAATATTTCTGTGCGCATATTAAGAAGTGACAATGCCAAAGAATACTTTTCAGCACAATTTCAGTCTTATATGACATAAAATGGCATTCTTCATCAGTCTTCTTGTGTGGATACCCCATCCCAAAATGGCGTGGCCGAAAGAAAAAATCGGCATCTTCTTGAGGTAACTTGTGCTCTTCTTTTTCAGATGAAAGTTCCTAAACACTTTTGGGCGGATGCAGTTTCTAGGGCATGTTTTTTGATCAATCGTATGCCGTCTTCTATCCTTAATGGGGATATTCCTTATACTGCTTTGTTTCTTACAAAATCTTTGTTTCCTATTGAACCCCGTATTTTTGGTTGTATCTCTTTTGTGCGTGATATTCGTCCACAGGTTACTAAATTGGATCCAAAATCTCTCAAATGTGTCTTCCTTGGGTACTCCCGGCTCCAAAAAGGGTACCGTTGTTTTTCTCCTACTCTTAATCGTTATCTTGTTTCTGCAGATGTCACATTTTTTTAGTCCACTCTATTTTTTCCTCAATCATTTGTGTATGAGAGTCAGGGGGAGGAGGATGATCTCTTAATATATACTGTCCAACCAATGTCTAGTCCTCTCCCACAGCCTGTTCCTTCTGTCTCTAGACCTACTCGACCTCCCGTTGTTCATGTTTATTCCAGGAGATTGGAGATTCCTGACTCAGATCCTCCACCAGCTACTTCGTTGGGAGATCCTGTACCTCATACTGATCATGATTCTGATCTAGACTTACCAATTGCTCTTCGTAAAGGTAAACGTTCATGTACTTACCCTATTTCTTCTTTTGTTTCTTATAATCAATTGTCTTCTTGTTCTCTGTGTTTTGTTACTTTTTTAGACTCTGTTCTTATTCCTAATACTGTTGGTGAGGCACTGTCTCATTCTGGCTGGTGTGATGCTATAAAAGAGGAAATGGAGACTTTAGATGCTAATGGTACATGGGAACTGTTGCCTTTGCCCACTGGTAAGAAAGCTATTGGTTGCAAATGAGTATTTACAATAAAGGTAAATCCTGATGGTTCTGTGACTAGGTTAAAAGCACGCCTTGTAGCAAAAGGATATGCTCAGACATATGGGGTTGATTACTCTGACACTTTTTCTCCTGTAGCTAAACTTATTTCTATTCACTCGTTTATCTCTTTAGCAGCTACATATGATTGGCCCCTGCATCAATTGGATATCAAGAATGCTTTCCTTCATGGTGATCTTCAGGAGGAGGTGTATATGGAGCAACCACCTGGGTTTGTTGCTCAGAGGGAGTTTGGTAAAATTTGTAGGCTTCGGAAGTCTCTTTATGGCTTGAAACAAAGTCCTAGGGTATGGTTTGGGAGATTCAGTGAAGCAGTACAGGAATTTGGTATACAAAAGAGTAAGTGTGATCACTCAATATTTTATAGGCAATCTGAGGCTGGTCTAATTCTCCTAGTAGTCTATGTGGATGACATTGTCATCACTGGGAGTGACTCTGCAGGTATTTCATCTCTTAAAACCTTCCTCCAAACCCAGTTTCAGACCAAAGACTTGGGATTGTTAAAGTATTTCTTGGGTATCGCAGTTATGAGAAGAAGGGTATTTTCTTATCTCAAAGAAAATATGTCTTCGATCTATTGAAACTCAACTCAACTCAACTCAACTAAGCCTTTATCCCAAAAATTTGGAGTTGGCTATATGGATTCGCTCTCTCCACTCTGAACGATTTTGGGTTAAATCCTTAGAAATATGTAATGCTTCTAGGTCATGTTGTACTATTCTCCTCCAAGTCAATTTAGGTTTACCCCTTTTTTTCTTTCTATCCTCTAACCTAATGTGCTCTACTTGTCTAACTGGAGCCTCCGTATGTCTACGCTTCACATGACCAAACCACCTCAATCTCCCTTCTCTCAACTTATCTTCAATTGGCACCACTCCTACCTTTTCTCTAATACTCTCATTATGGACTTTATCTAGTCTAGTATGGCCACTCATCCACCTTAACATTCTCATCTCTGCAACTCTTATCTTAGATGCATACGACTCTTTCAGTGCCCAACACTCACTACCATATAACATGGTCGGTCGTATGGTTGTACGGTAAAATTTTCCTTTCAATTTATTGGGAATCTTACGATCACATAAAACTCCCATGGCACGTCTCCACTTCAACCATCCGGCTTTAATCCTATTGAAAGAGACAGGAAAATTAGGTGCTAAGCTTTGTGGTGCACCAATGACTCCAACTTTACAACTGTTAGCAGGGGATAGTGAGTTGTTTGAAGATCCAGAGAGATACAGGAGATTGGTAGGAAAATTGAACTACCTTACAGTCACTCGTCCTGACATTGCTTATGCCGTTAGTGTGGTAAGTCAGTTTATGTCTTTCCTAACTGTTGCTCATTGGGAAGCCTTGGAACAAATCTTGTGTTATCTGAAGGGCGCTCCAGGAAGAGGTTTGCTATATGGTAATCATGGGAATTTAAATGTTGAATGTTTTTCAGATGCCGACTGGGTTGGATCTAAGGTTGACAGGAGGTCAACTACTGGATATTGCGTTTTTGTTGGAGGAAATTTGGTGTCTTGGAGAAGCAAGAAGCATAGTGTAGTTTCTCGATCTAGTGTTGAATCCGAATACAGAGCCATGGCACAATCAGTATGTGAGGTAATGTGGATACTTCAATTACTAGATGAGACAGGTTTTAAGACCTCTCTACCTGCGAAATTGTGATTGATAATCAAGCTGCTCTCTATATTGCTTCTAATCCGGTGTTTCATGAGCGGACCAAACATATTGAGATTGATTGTCACTTTATTCGTGAAAAGATTCAATAACAGATCATCTCAACAGGACACATCAAAACTGGAGAGCAGTCAGGAGATATTTTCACAAAAGCTTTGAATGGAGCTAGGATTGACTACATTTGTAACAAGTTAGGCATGATTAACATCTATGCTCCAACTTGAGGGGGAGTGTTATGGAAAGTCAATCACTATATTATTTCTCTGTATATTCTGTATTCTTATTTAGGATTTCTTCCTAATTAGTAGAACAGAATTATAGGAATCAATTGTATATATATACCCATGTACAGATTAATTGATATTAAGGAGAATCATCTCTTTCTACATCAATAAATGGCAGACAATAAGAATGTTATTTCTGATGTGATTTCGGTGATGACTAAGATCACGGAACACAAACTTCAAATTACCTGGAGTGGAGTAAGACTGTTAGGGTTTATTTGCGTAGCATTGATAAGGATAATTACCTTACTAAAGATCCACCTACGGATGATACACGACAAACTTGGCTAAGGGATTATGCTCGGTTGTTTTTGCAGCTTCGGAACTTGATTCACAGTTAGGTAATTAGTTTAATTAATCACTGTGAATTTGTTAAGGAATTGATGGATTACTTAGATTTTTTGTATTCTGGTAAAGGGAATATCTCCCGTATTTATGATATTTGTAAGGCATTGTACCGTGCTGAGAAAGAGGATAAGTCTCTCACGGCTTATTTTTTGGATTTTAAATGGGTATATGAGGAATTTAATGTATTGTTGCCTTTAGTCCTGATGTGAAAGTTCAGCAGGCTCAACGGGAGCAACTAGCTGTTATGAGTTTTCTTGCAGGCCTTCCTTCAGAGTATGAGACTGCTAAATCTCAGATTCTCTTCAGTTCTGAAATTTCCTTTTTGCATGAAACGTTCACACGGGTCCTTCGTACAGAGAGTACCCAATCTTCACAGCCTGCCAGTAGTGCTCTTATTAGCCGTAATCCAAATGGACAATAGGGTAATAGAAGAGGAAGTAGAGGTGGAATTACAGGCAACAGAAGTAATCAGCGTAATGGAGAGGCTAGTTCTAATCAAGACTCGAGGAGTCATTTGTTATTATTGCCATGAACCTGACCATACAAAATATAATTGTCCGCAACTTCAGAAGAAAAATTAGCGATCACAGATGGCAAATATGGTAGCAGAGGATTCTACAGTATTTTCCTCTGAGAAAACTATTTTGATATCTGTAGAGGATTTTGCACAGTTTTTCCAGTATCAGGCATCTCTAAAGCCTACCAGTTCCCCTGTCACTGCGATCGCTGAGTCAGGTAAATCCACTACATGCCTTGTGTCTTCCTCATCCAAATGGGTTATTGATTCTGGTGGCACAGATCACATGACAGGTAATTCTAATCTTCTATTTGCTTTTCAGTCTAATCTCACTTCCTCTGCTGTTACTTTAGCTGATGGTTCTATTTCTTGTGTCATGGGTTCTGGAACTGCGAACCCGACATCGTTAATTTCTTTGTCATCTGTTTTGTGTCTACCAAAATTCTCTTTTAATCTACTTTCTGTTAGTAAACTTACTCATACCTTAAATTGCTCTGTATCCTTTTTTCCTGAACAGTGTTTGTTTCAGGATCTTACGACGAAGCAGATTATTGGTACAGTACGTGAGTCAGGTGGTCTCTACATTCTGGAAAATCATGTACCGCGGTCGCTTGTTTGCTCCAGTACCTTAACACCTCTTGAAGCTCATCGTAGATTGGGCCATCCTTCTTTGTCTACCATGAAGAAGTTGTGTCCTCAGTTTCAGTCTTTATCAGTGCTAGAATGTGAGTCGTATCAGTTTGCAAAATATCATCGATTGCCTTCTGTGTCTAGAGTCAATAAACAGGCTTCATCCCCTTTTGAGTTAGTTCATTCTAATGTTTTGGGTCCTTGTTCTGTTACTTCTAAAACTGGATTTCGTTATTTTGTTACTTTTGTTGATAATTACTCTCGTGTTACCTGGTTATATTTAATGAAGAATCATTCTGAGTTGTTTTCTTTTTTTTGTGCCTTTTGTAATGAAATCAAAACTCAATTTAATATTTCTGTGAGCATATTAAGAAGTGACAATGCCAAAGAATACTTTTCAGCATAATTTCAGTCTTATATGACACAAAATAACATTCTTCATTAGTCTTTCTGTGTGGATACCCCATCCCAAAATGGCGCGGCCGAAAGAAAAAATCGGCATCTTCTTGAGGTAACTCGTGCTTTTCTTTTTCAGATGAAAGTTCCTAAACACTTTTGGGCGGATGCAGTTTCTACGACATGTTTTTTGATCAATCGTATGCCGTCTTCTGTCCTTAATGGGGATATTCCTTATACTATCTTGTTTCCTACAAAATCTTTGTTCCCTGTTGAATCCTGTATTTTTTGTTGTACCTGTTTTGTGCGTGATGTTCGTCCACAGGTTACTAAATTGGATCCAAAGTCTCTCAAATGTGTCTTCCTTGGGTACTCCCGGCTGCAAAAAGGGTACCGCTGTTTCTCTCCTACTCTTAATCGTTATCTTGTTTCTGCAGATGTCACATTTTTTGAGTCCACTCTATTCTTTCCTCAATCATCTGTGGATGAGAGTCAGGGGGAGGAGGATGATCTCTTAATATATACTGTCCAACCAATGTCTAGTCATCTTCCACAGCTTGTTCCTTCTGTCTCTAGACTTACTCGACCTCCCGTTGTTCATGTTTATTCCAGGAGATTGGAGATTTCTGACTCAGATCCTCCACTAGCTATTTCGTTGGGAGATCCTATACCTCATACTGATCATGATTCTAACCTAAGCTTACCCATTGCTCTTCGTAAAGGTAAGCGTTCATGCACTTACCCGATCTTTTTTTTTGTTTCTTATAATCAATTGTCTTTTTGTTCTCGGTGTTTTGTTACTTCTTTAGACTCTGTTCCTATCTCTAATACTGTTGGTGAGGCACTGTCTCTTCCTGGCTGGTGTGCTGCTATGAAAGAGGAAATTGAGGCTTTAGATGCTAATGGTACATGGGAACTGTTGCCTTTGCCAACTGGTAAGAAAGCTATTGGTTGCAAATGGGTATTTGCAGTAAAGGTAAATCCTGATAGTTCTGTAGCTAGGTTAAAAGCACGCCTTGTGGTAAAAGGATATGCTCAGACATGTGGAGTTGATTACTCTGACACTTTTTCTCCTGTAGCTAAACTTATTTCTATTCGCTTGTTTATCTCTTTAGCAGCTACATATGATTGGCCTCTGCATCAATTGGATATCAAGAATGCTTTCCTTAATGGTGATCTTCAGGAGGAGGTGTATATCGAGCAACCACCTGGGTTTGTTGCTCAGGGGGGGTTGGGTAAAGTTTGTAGGCTTCGGAAGTCTCTTTATGGCTTGAAACAAAGTCTTAGGGCATGGTTTGGGAGATTCAGTGAAGCAGTACAGGAATTTGGTATGCAAAAGAGTAACTGTGATCACTCAGTATTTTATAGGCAATCTGAGGCTGGTCTAATTCTTCTGGTAGTCTATGTGGATGACATTGTCATCACTGGGAGTGACTCTGCAGGTATTTCATCTCTTAAAGCCTTCCTCCAAACTCAGTTTCAGACCAAAGACTTGGGATTGTTAAAGTATTTCTTGGGTATTGAAGTTATGAGAAGTAAGAAGGGTATTTTCTTGTCTCAAAGAAAATATGTCCTCGATCTATTGACAGAGATAGGAAAATTAGGTGCTAAGCCTTGCAGTGCACCAATGACTCCAAATTTACAACTGTTAGCAGGGGATAGTAAGTTGCCAGAGAGATACAGGAGATTGGTAGGAAAATTGAACTACCTTACAGTCACTCGTCCTGACATTGCTTATGCTGTTAGTGTGGTAAGTCAGTTTATGTCTTCCTCAACTGTTGCTCATTGGGAAGCCTTGGGACAAATCTTGTGTTATCTGAAGGGCGCTCCAGGAAGAGGTTTGTTATATGGTAATCATGGGCATTTGAATGTTGAATGTTGAATGTTTTTCAGATGCCGACTGGGTTGGATCTAAGGTTGACAGGAGGTCAACCACTGGATATTGCATTTTTGTTGGAAGAAATTTGTGTCTTGGAGAAGCAAGAAGCAGAATATAGTTTCTCGATCTAGTGCTGAATCGAAATACAGAGCCATGGCACAATCAGTATGTGAGGTAATGTGGATACTTCAATTACTAGATGAGACAGGTTTTAAGACCTCCCTGCTTGCGAAATTATGGTGTGATAATCAAGCTGCTCTCCATATTGCTTCTAATCCGGTGTTTCAAGAGCGGACCAAACATATTGAGATTAATTGTCACTTTGTTCGTGAAAAGATTCAACAACAGATCATCTCAACAGGACACATCAAAACTGGAGAGCAGTTAGGAGATATTTTCACAAAAGCTCTGAATGGAGCTAGGATTGACTACATTTGTAATAAGTTGGGCAAGATTAACATCTATGCTCCAACTTGAGGGGGAGTGTTATGGAAAGTCAATCACTATATTATTTCTCTGTATATTATGTATTCTGTATTCCTATGTAGGATTTCTTATTTAGGATTTCTTTCTAATTAGTAAAACACAATTATATGAATTAATTGTATATATGTACCCATGTACAGATTAATTGAAATTAAAGAGAATCATCTCTTTCTACAGCCTGATTTCTTCCTTTTTTATTTGTTGAATGATTCGATCTTGATTTGCCAAATTTCAAAAATTATGAACAAAACCGAGAGGGGGAAAATGGATATTACATCAACAGTTTTTTCCATTTTAAATGATAAAGGCAAAAAATAATTTCCTTTTTTGCCTAGAAACCTGCTATTGCATTGGACTTTTTCTTAAACAAAATTAGGGATTTTTTGGTAATAAATTGAAGTCCAGGAACAAAAATGAAACAATGCTACCACTAACTTGAGATGAATGAGCGGGCCGAAGCAAGAGTCAATGTGATAGGATTACTTGGGCTTGGACTAAAAGATACAACAAAACAAAGTTAGTTGATCATCCACCCTCATAAGCCCTTTGAACTTGTTGTAAATGAATATTGACAAATGCCCACGCCCAAACTAGTGAGGGGCCATGGGTAAAAATAACTTGAACTGAAGCATAAAGAAATAACATTGAATTTCCAGTGAGCTGCTTCACTGGATCATTTGCAATTCCGGCTATGATGACCAAATTGTAGCAAGATGGGAGTTAATTGATGATACTGGAAACAATTTATTGTTAGACATTGACTTGAAAGAAACTTAAAATCAGTAAGCAGCGATTCAAGTTACCCATTACCGTGGTTAACTAATGTTAGAAGCTCTGCAGGTTGCCATTGTTGTAGTTGCAGTGCCTGAAGGACTTCCCTTAGCTGTTACCTTAATGTAAGTTTCTCTAAGAGTATCTTTCACAAAATCTCAGAACATCAGGCATCTTTCACTGTTTGTTCCACTTATTTCTTTCATTTCAATCATGTTCCTCCTCCTTGCATTCATGCTCGACATAAAGCTACTGGCTATTATTGGTTTATATAGCAGATTAAATCCCTAATTTTCCTTTCTCTGTCTGATGAATGATTTCAGAAATCTCATTTGCTAACTTCATTGTTAACATTTTTTTTATGTTAAAATTTTCTTGTACTTATGTTTTGCTTTTTCTGCAACAGTCTGGCCTATTCAATGAGAAAAATGATGGCAGATAAGGCCTTGGTATGTATTATATTTTTCCTGTTTTTGCTTTTGTAAACCTTGACTTTCTGCATGGCTCCATAAAAGTTGAATTGCAGGTGCGCAGGCTTTCAGCCTGTGAAACAATGGGCTCTGCAACAACTATTTGCAGTGATAAGACTGGTACCTTAACCTTAAATCAGGTAAATTCTCTAGCATTATTTGAATGATTTTGAGGCTCTGAATTTCTCTTGCAAAGGTAGGTGTAAAGGAGGAGGATGGATTAGCCTGGTCAATGGATTCTTATAGATGAATGGAGATCATTTGTGGTATTGTAATGTAAGAACTTAATGAGCTAGAAGGTCAGAAAATGGAGAATAATGGATTTTTTATACTAATATATAATAGCACAAGAATAATTTTAAAATTTTTTATTATATAATTGAATTGCTTCGCAATGTTTACTGGAGTATCAAAGGTCATATGATTATAAAATTTCAGTTTGAATCTGTCCAGACCATATCAGTTAAATGGACATTGATATTTCTGATGTTTAAATTAATGCATGTGCTCATTAGTAATTCTACAAATTGCAGGTTCATTTGATATGGGAAAAGAGAGTGTCGGTGCTGTTTTATTTTATTTTATGGTTGTGGGATGGGTATGCAATAAGATCTTCTTCTTTTGTTTCACAAATTGAGAGATTTCTTTTATTCTCAGATGACTGTCGTTAGTACTTTTATTGGTGGACAAAAAATTGATCCTCTAGTCAGCAAGTCAGAGTTGCCTCTTATGTTGTCAACTTTACTTATTGAAGGCATCGCACAGAACACAAATGGCAGTGTTTTTGTTCCCGAGGTACATTTAATTGTTCATCCTTTTCTTCCCTTCTACCACCGGAAGATATAATTAAGCAGAAATCCAAGCTTTAAAGAATCCATTACATCTTCACATGGTGTTACTGCTATTGGTCAGGGTGTAGAAGATGTAGAGGTTTCTGGCTCACCAACAGAAATGGCTATTCTAATTTGGGGAGTCAAGGTTTCTTTTTTAGCTTCATTTTATTTGTCACTCGGGTAATATTTTAGTTGTAAAATTAATTGACACCCATTCCTTGTTGGCAGCTGGGAATGAATTTTGCTACTGTTCGATCAGAGTCTACTGTCATTCATGTCTTCCCATTCAACTCAGAGAAAAAAAGAGGTGGTGCAGCACTACGTCTGGTAATATAACTACTTTGGTGCAGCGTATAAAAGGATAAAGACTATAAGACTCTGGCTTATACTACATTAGCATGAAGTATATTCTTAAATTTTAAGAACGTTGAAAGTCCTCGAAGCAACACACTCAAACACACACACACACACACACACACACACACACACACACATAAACTCCAAGGAAACATGGATTGCTATATGCAAGTGTGAAATATTTGACCATTTAAACAATCTTGAAATATTCTTAATGCTTTCTCATGAAAATTTTTCTATGGAAGAATAAAACTAGGATATATTTTCTCCTCTGTGATACAGACATGGAACAATTGATGACCAGGTTCATAATTATTTTTCTGCTGGAAGTGTAGCTTCTTCTCTCTCTCTGACCTTAAAACTTTTTTTCAAAAATTTTTAAATGAGTTTGCAATAAATTTAATAACTTTGGGAACTCATTCAGCTAAAATTAGAATATTTTAATTCATAAACATATTTTTTTGTTGACCTTGACTTAATAACAAATTTTTCTGGGTAAGAATACTAGCCTCCATAAATGAGGAAGTATTAGTCCTTCTAGAGACCCATGTCCTTATGATGAAAAAGTTACAGATAAAAATAGTATGCCTTTTTGGTTTAAATAAGACACATCTAGAATTATATACAGAATACAAAATCTCTACTTTTGCATCTATGTGAATGTGACTAGTTTTTAATACCAATGCATCTCATTCTACAGCCTGATTCTCAAGTGCATATACACTGGAAGGGAGCTGCTGAAATAATCTTAGCCTTATGTACGGGGTACATTGACGCAAATGATCATATAGTACCAATGGATGAAGATAAGGTTTGTCAAAATGGATGCCCTCTCAGAAAAGTAGGGTTATATTTGTAAGATGAAGTTAATCAGTATGGTTCTGCAATTTAAAATTTATTTTCTACCCTCTCTCTCTCTCTCTCTGTGTGGCAAGTTTTCCTATGCTAAAAATTTTTAAAATGTGGAAACCATCAATGTTTTTTAGCAAGAGTGATACTTTTATTTAGCAGAGAATTCCTTCTAGTGATACTGGTCTTTCTTTGCAGAAGTCATTTTTTAAACAAGCTATTGATGATATGGCTGCTGGTAGTTTGCGTTGTGTTGCCATAGCATATAGATCATATGAAATTGAGAAGGTTCCGGTTGATGAAGAACAGCTAACTCAATGGGCATTACCAGAAGATGATCTCATTTTGCTTGCTATTATTGGCTTAAAGGTATCAAATGGTGTAATGGTGTTGAAACACTACAAAAGTACTGTAATTCAAGGTTCTTTTGTTTCAAGTTTTGTTTCAATATGTACTTCACTGCATGATTAGGCTTTTCATTGTCATCTCATGCCTCACTTGTTTGTGATTTTAATGCAATATTAGGTCGTAATTCAATTAGTTTATCTTTGGTACAATTTTGGGCTACATTTAGGACAACACTGATATTGGATGAGACAGTTGAGTGATGTCACACTGTCAACTTTCCTGCCCTTTTGCCTCTCTTTTTTTCCCTTAAGTAAGAGAATGCCTGGCTTTTTTTTTTTTTTTTTTTGTTTCTCTGCTTACGCATATAAATTGATCTTATAGCAATGTCCTATTTTGTCTTTGTGAATGTTCACTGATATTTTATTTTATTTTTTCTTAGATTCAATTGATTGATGGAACCCAATTTTGTTTCTTTTGGCTGTTTGCATTTGTATCAATAGCTGTTTGCATGGATATCTCTAAACTGATCCAGAAAATGGATGCAGGACCCATGTCGACCAGGTGTCAAAGAAGTAGTGCAATTGTGTCAAAATGCTGGTGTTAAGGTACTTTTATCAAATTTTAAATGTAGAAACCTGTTTCTTTGATAGATGAACATTCTTCAGCTTCTTGGCATTTCTTTTTTTTCCTTTTCCCCAACTTTTCATTAAAAGGGAAAATTAAAGTTGGATTACTTTGATGTTTCAATATGGTGAATGCTGTTTTGTGGCACTACTACTAAAACCTTCTAGGTCTTTTCTCTATGCCAGTAAACATCTAATTTGCACTCAGAAATGTTATGTTTTTAGTTCAATTCTGAGAATTTCGGTTTCAGAATTGGCACTAGAAGCTAAGCATTAACTTTTCATTCCAGTTTTCAACTTATATTAGTCTGGAAACTAAACAAATAAACAACAAATTTCGCTACTAGAAAACATTTCTTAACAAAATTTTCAAGTTAAAAATTTGCTTTTCCAGGAATCATCAAAATAATTTTCAAAAGCATTTTTGGTAATTTGAGAAAAGTGGGATTGAATAACATAAGGTCTGAAAACTCAATTCCACTCCTCTAATTTACTTATATCGAAATCCTAAAAAGCTGAACAAAAAAAAATACAATTTTAAATCTTTAGTGCTAGTATCCCTTTGAACTTATATCATCCATCTTTTGTTTTCCTTATCATGATCAAGGATTTGAATAGTAATTGATAAAACCTGTGCACACCTTTACAAAAAATCTTGCCAGAATGGTTGAATTTCATCAACAAGTTTTTCGTCATCAAAATGAGTAAGTTTTTAGGGCTAACACTATAATTTTGTGGTTGTGAGTGTTAAAGTTGCACAAAATCTAGGGTTTCATTTCCATGTTGCACTTTGATTCAATTCCACGTGTTATTTTTATCATGTGATTGAAGTATTGAAATCAATTGGAAATATCCTTTGGTAATTGGAATGCACTGGAAAATATTAATTTTCTTTCAATATTAAGATAATGAAAATATTTCAATAAAAAAATATGAATGCTTAAACCTGCAAGAATTTCATATTTTTCTATTTAGTGTGAGAAAAATTATATGAACAAGTGATAAATTGTGATTACTACTAGTGACTGGTGGCAGCTACTAGTGATTGGTGATAGCCAGGGATGATTTGGTAGTAGTCCATAGATTAATAGGTGTCTATGTTGTTCCCTTAAAAATTCCTTTCCTCTTCATGAACATCTTGAAGGCTGAAAAACAACTTGACTTGTTTTGAAAGTAGGAGTAATTTTCCTTGAAAATGGCCTAGTGTTCCATTGACTAGGAAGAATATACATCCGCTGACTAATTTTTGCGAGTGTCACAAATTCTGGATTTTTTTTTATGGACAATAATTTCTGTGAAACAAGTTGGGTCTAGACAATTTCCCTTAATTTGGGCATGAGCTATCATGTCATCTAAAAGATTAACTGAAAGAATTTTTTTTTTTTTTACCTCCTATTTTCTTGTAGGTGCGCATGGTCACTGGTGACAATCTTCAAACTGCTAAAGCAATTGCTTTGGAATGTGGGATACTAAGTTCAGACGAAAATGCTATGGAACCATATCTTATTGAAGGAAGAGTATTTCGTCGCTACTCAGAGGAAGAAAGAAAAGCAATTGCTGAGGACATCTTAGTATGGGAAATTTGTTTGGATGTCTTTTTCTTTTTCTTGTTTCTTTGCACTCATTAATTATGTCTATCAAACCTCAAATTAACTTGAAACATTTAGTTCCACCTTTCAATGTAAAGGTGATGGGACGGTCTTCTCCAAATGACAAACTTCTACTTGTTCAAGCATTGAAAAAGAGGAAACATGTTGTCGCTGTAACTGGAGATGGCACAAATGATGCTTCTGCATTACATGAGGTTTGACTGTGTTTTATGATTGTTGTTAAAATTGCTTCATGAAATTAAAGTTTTAGTCTCAGAATGATAGTTTGGATGAATGAGAAAACGGGTGAGCATGTAAGATGACATGAAGTAATGAAAAGGGACTTAGCTTCCCAGACACTTATAAAATTGTAGACCTAAACAGGCAGGATGGAGTGGAGGAAAGCGATCCTTATATTCGACTGTGACCCCAACTAGTTGGGATTAAGGTTTACTTGAGTTGAGTTAATGATTGTTTGGAGGAAGTTGGTTGGGTAATTGTGCATTCTGTGAATGAATTTCTGAAGGTGCCTCTAGATGTTTGGATCCACTATGCATTCCACCTATCTGGTATTGTAAGAAACAAATGCTTAAATGATTTTTTATGTTCTTGAGCATTTTAGTTTGTGAATTGAAACATTAATTTCTACTACACCTTTAGTTGCACAATAGTGGCTTGTTACTTATCCTTATATTCAGGATTGCACATGCTACTTATTTTCCTAAATTGCTGTCTGTGTTTGATTTATTTTTTAATTTTTGGTTGTGGTATTTAGGCAGATGTTGGTCTTTCAATGGGTATTCAAGGTACAGAAGTTGCTAAAGAGAGTTCTGATATTGTAATTCTGGATGACAACTTTGCTTCAGTTGTGAAGGTTGGTTATACGTAAACTGCTGTTGTAAGAAATGCAACTTTAAGGCCGGATTAGCATCTGGCCCTTGTAATCTTTTTGACCTGTCGTGTAGGTTAGGTCCAGGCCTTGCAGTTGTTAACCTACCATATGTTACCATTGTGCAGCACACCAAATTAAATTAATGTTCTATTTTCTTTTTGTGCCCAAATTTTCTTGAACAACTATAGGAATATTCTTTTTTCGGTTCATTCCTTTGAATGAGTGAACTTGTCAATAATTTTAAATTTCCGCTGGAATTAGGTTGTCCAATGGGGTAGATCTGTATATGCAAATATTCAGAAGTTCATCCAGTTTCAACTTTCAGTTAATGTTGCAACCATCATTATAAATATTGTGGCTGCAATTTTTTCTGGTGAGGTCCCATTGAATACTGTACAGGTTTGTGCACCTATTCCTTCTCTTCTCCATCATGCCTCCACAGTCCACACACATGAAAAAGAAAAGGGGGAAAAGAAGGTTCTATCCTCTATTCCACGTGTTACTTGTTCTGATGTTTCTCTTTTCTCTCTTGATACAGCTTCTCTGGGTTAATCTTATTATGGACACTCTTGGGGCGTTGGCATTGGCTACTGAGCCACCTACAGATCACCTGATGCATAAGCCCCCTGTTGGTCGCAGGTGAGAAATTTTATGATGGTTGGCGCGTTGGTGGACAGTTTTGTGTTGATGGTTGGCACCTTGGTAAGCTAGTGTCATTCTATACAAGGAAACAGATGCATTCAAGTCCTATTAGGAAGAACTAAAAGTGGATGTAGAAAAATCTACTTCATTCCATCTGTAAAATCATTCATACTGGAAGTTGGAAGTCCTTTCTGATTCCTTCCCCAAACCCCAAACCCCCCTTTTCTTTTCTTTTCTTGGATATAAAAGGGGCACTGAAGGTGGCTCAGTAGCCAATGCCAACGCCCCAAGAGTATGAATGATTTGTCCACCTCCACCACCACTAGTGTCAGGCACTAGCAATCTAAGAATACAGTTTATCAAACACTTTCACTCCCAAATGAAAAGGAAGATCAATAGTAATGAATCAGCAGTAAAGTCCCTTCACTATATATGGGATGACCCCCCCCTTCTCCCGAAGCACACACGCACCAAAAAAAAAAAAAAAGAGAAGGGCACTAGACTCCTTTCTTTTTATCTTTATTTTGAAGCCTTTGCAGATGTGCCGATATCATATCTTATGCTTTTCAGGGCACCTCTAATTACAAATATCATGTGGAGGAACCTTCTGATACAGGTATATAGAATACATATCTCTATTTTAAGTGCTCATCTTTTATACTAGATGTATTTTGATTCATTTTAATTACATGCTCGCTATTAATTTTATTTGGAAAGTTCAGACAATTTATCAGGCAAGTGTAGTGCTTGTCCTAGCTTTCCGAGGGAGGAGTTTATTAGGCCTGCAGCATCAAAGTGCTGAACATGCAAACAAAGTGAACCATACCATAATGTTCAATGCATTTGTGCTTTGTCAAGTAAGTAATATGAATTAAACAGTAATGTGATAATTTAAGCTTTCCTGTGTTGGAATTTTCAGTAGTTTCAAATGATTGCAAAAATGGATTTTGGGATTCTGTTTCGTTATGTGAATAAAAGATTTTATCGGAGGGCTTCACTACCATGACGCTCGGTAATTCTAGAGCAGCAGGTTCATTGATAATTGGCTTAGGTGCTTTTTGGGTTGCTCTCATTGATCAGCAGTTAACAAATTACTGGTTTCCATAACTTAAGACTTTATTCCAATGTGCATGAGAACAGTTATTTGGGTTCTTTCCTCTACTCAACTTGATTTAGGACTGCTATTGCAGTAAAGTCTAGGGATGTGCATAACCATGCATCTGTTAGCCTAATCAACATATAGCTTTTCTTTTCTTGTGTTTCTCTTTATCCATTCTTGTTTCATGAGGCATATTCATTTGAATGGTTTGTACCTGTATAGTGATAGTAGCTTGGCTCCTTATCTTGAACCTTGAGTCTTTTAGTTTTACTGTTCATTTGCACCTCACTTTCGGCAGCATTGTACCACCACAGTAAAGTGTTGTGAAAATTCACCCACACAAATTAAAGAAACACATGTGGGCCTAAACCTACACCACCAACAAATCCAGAAATCAAAAGAAAAATAATTTACAACTACTAATTATTTTTCTAAGCCTCAAACACTCACAAATCACTCACAGATGCACTGTTACTCAATTTTCATAGACTGCCTGCACTCACTCCATGGCTTCTCTTTGGACTTCCAAATTCAAGTCCAAGTATAATTGGACACTCTAAGCACCGGATCTTCCTTTTTTTTTTTTTTTAAACTTCCTAATCTAATTCTAGTAACTTCCTTTTTAATGTCAACTCTATTCCTTATTCCATTTGGTCTTGGATTTCCAGCACAAAACCACGAGGTTTAGTTGTCTACTAGGTCTCAGCTTACTTCTTCCAAGAATGAGTCTCATATTTCATTCACTTCTGAATAAAAGATGCCACCTGCTGATTCCACTGTCATTCCTTTTTTTGCATTATTGATCATGAAGACGGTTCATGTATACAAGTGATAGGATGAAAAGTAATTGTTTGAATTGCAGATCTTCAATGAATTTAATGCCCGAAAACCAGATGAAAAGAATATTTTTAAAGGAGTCACAAAAAACCATTTGTTCATGGGGATAGTTGCAGTAGAAATAATTCTTCAGGTGAGACCTATTTAATTTCTACAGTTTGTTTTTGGGCTTTTGCTATGTTCCGTGGTTATCCAAATCCTCTGGTGTTTTACAGTTTATTATAGTTGAGTTCAATGGAAAGTTTACTTCAACAGTGGGGCTTAACTGGAAGCAATGGCTGATTTCAGTTGCTATTGGTTTTATGAGGTCAGTAACTGCAGTCCTTAATTGGAAGATTTCCATGAGCATCAACAGAGTAAAACTCTGTTCCTTTTGGATGGTGTCATATGCGTGTAAGACTAGCTGATATAATTCCCTCAATTCAGTCTCTTTAGCTTTTTATGTACTTTTTTCAGTGAACCAATTATTAGACTTAATATTCTATTCATGCAGTTCTTACATACTAATTTTTACGCCAATCAGTAATGGATAATTATTTAATATACGTTACAGTAATATTATCCCTACTTGTTTTGGGTAAAAATTTCAAATTTAGATTAAAAACTATAAATATCTGATTGGCTTGAAACTTAAACTTGGTGTGCATGATCTACATGAATGGAGTATTAAATCCTTTTTTTTTTTTTTTGTGAAAAGTGAATCATTCAGTACATTACATTACCATTTAAAAATCGTGCAATCTACATGTGCATATATATTCTCTGTTTAACTACTGATGTCAAGTCCACTTTTTCTTCTTAAACTAGCTGGCCGCTTGCATTTGTTGGCAAACTGATACCTGTTCCAGAAACCCCCTTGCTCAAGTTCTTTTCAAGGAGATTTCGTGGACTTAGAAATTATCTAAGAACTATCTGTTAGTTCATCATTTATTCCTCAATTAATGTGATTTTGCATTGACGTCGCACTGTATTTATACGATTGACTTGTTGTTCCTTCCAGGTTAATCAGCATAAGCCACGATGATTTACAGCATTGACGTTAAGCTGTATGATAGGGAATTAACTAAGTTCATTAGTGCTTTTTCTCCCTTCCTTTAAGTTAAAGGATGACGAAAATTTCAGATAAATTTTCAGCAACAATCCCAATTTTCTTTTAAATTTTTGAGCGATTGCCAAATCCAGTAAAACTTTAAAGACTTCAAG